>NC_022020.1:19707169-19752670 GCF_000317375.1 Microtus ochrogaster | reverse complement strand
TGTAGACCAGGCTGGTCTCGAACTCACAGAGATCCACCTGCCTCTGCCTCCCAAGTGCTGGGATTAAAGGCGTGCGCCACCACCGCCCGGCTTGTCATTGTTCTTTTTGCTCAGGATTGTATTGGCAATCTGGGGCCTTTTGTGGTTTCAAATAATTGTAGAACAGCTTTTTTCCCCTATTTCTAAGAATAATGAGATTGGGATTTTGATTGGATTGCATTTAGTTTGTAAGTATCTTTTGGTAGAAGGATGCTTCTCACAATATTAATTCTACCAATCCATTAGCAATGAATTTCTTTTCTTTTTCTAGAATCTTTTTCATCTCTTTTTTCAGAGGTTTAAAGTTTTCATTGTAGAGGTATTTCACTTTCTTTCTTAAGTTTATTCCTAGATATTTTATTTTCTTTAATATGACTGTGAATGACAGTGGGCCATGATCTCTTCATCTGTATATTTGTGGGTTGAGTATAGAGAAGTTATTGATTTTTTTCAAGTTGCTTCTGTATCCTGGCAGATTGTGGAATTTATTTATCATTTTTGTAAGTTTTTTGGTAGAAGTTAGGCATCTTTAATGCATAGTATCATATCATCTGAATGTATGGGTCAATGACTTCTTTATTAGTATTTCTTTAATTTCAATGCCTTATCATCTTGCCTTATTGTCCCAGCTAGTTCTCCGAGCATAATATTGTGAATGAATGGAGAAAGTGAACATCCATGTCTTATCCCTGACTTCACTGGGATTCCATCAAGCTATTCCCCATATAGGATGATTTGGGCTGTGGGTTTCTCATTCATAACTTTTATTATGGTTAGGAATGTTTCATCTCTAGGATTTTTCCATGAAGGAATTTTAAATTTTTATCAAAGGTTTTTTTTTCTTTACGTATATTGAGATAGTGGTATATTTTTGTCTTAAGTCCATTTATGTGGCTTATTATTTATTGACCTGCATATATTGAACTATCCCTGCATTTCAAGGATAAAGTCAATTGGTCATTATGGATGGTCTTTTTGATATATTTCTGTATTCTGTTTGCAAGTTTTTTTTGTAGTTTTTTTGAAGTTATGTTTATCAGTGATATTGGTCTAGAGTTTTATTTTTCATTGTTATCTTTCCCTGGTTTTGGTATTAGATTGATATGGCTTAATAGAATGGGATTGGGAATGCTCCTTCTGTTTTTATACAACTTAGTAAGGACTGATCATAGATATTGTTTGAGTCCTGGTCCAAGACTAGAGAGCAGCAACATTGGGTAGTGTGCATAGAGGGGAGGTTCAGGCAAACATCCTGATAGACCCTGGAGAAGAATGCATAGGGTGGCTGGGTAGAGATATTATATATAATATTGGCTAGATTAAATCCCTAGTTTTATCCACTAGTGACCTTTGTATTGTTTTCTGTACCTGCTTGCCCCATGAATTCAGTTTAGTGTAAGAAGATGATGGTGAAACATCTAGGGTACTCTTAGTCCAAAGTCACATGATACTAAAAAAAGAAAAGAAAGAAAACATCAGAAAACCTCTGTGGTCACAACTGCTTTGAGATGTTCAGATTTCCATGGTCTGGAAGGAGTTGCAAAATATCAATTTATGAATTAGTGACTTTTAACAAAATTGAAACTCAATCTACACAATACATGTTTGATTGACACCAAAATACTTTCTCCTGACAATGGAGTGGATAAATTTGCAGATTAAATTGTTGATCTCAGAATTTCACAAGGAAATAGATTTCCTCATGTGTTTTGAGTGGATTAAAATATAGTGTTTAGTATAGTTCATATCATACCATCATTCTTGCTTCAACAATATACTTGTGTACTTTCTGATTTCCTAAATGACCTAAGACCTTAGGCTCCTTTCCGGCTTGTGCTCCCAGTTTCTTCTACTCCCTGATGTTTCTCCCATTCAGTTGAAGACTCATCTTTCACATACTTCCTCTCTGAAAGAAGATCTCACCACAGAAAGCCTCTTAGTAAACCGTGAAGTTGTGAAGAACAAATAAGTGTCAGATATATCTGTAACTAGTTAATAGAAAACGTAGAGGAACATGGAGATTTTATCTTTTCTTTGAAGCTCCTAACAACTCTAATTACAGTTCCCATGTTCTAATGTTTCCTGTCTTGAAGGAGATAAAATTCATAGACATTTTACCAGAGAGATGTCAAACAACCTTGACAATGCATTCAGCTCTGAATTTACATGTAATCTGGAAGTAGAGGCCCTTGCAAAGTTGTGCATTATATAAAACCAAAGTGAATTAATAAGTGATAAAATAAAAACTTTAGAATGCACTGTATGCAAGATTTGTGAAGTGACTTGAGAATTTCTACTTGGACCTTGATCAGATACAGAAAACGGTGAACATAGTTAAAAAAGGAAAATGATCAGATACAGAAAACGGTGAACATAGTTAAAAAAGGAAAATGGCCGGGCAGGAAAGGTGCAAGATTCTTGCCAAATTCAGTTTTCTGAACTTATTCAAATTGAATTTTATGAGGAAATATGTGGATGAATATAAACAAGTTTTAGAAATCAGGCTAAAATTCAGTCAAGAAAAGGACTTTGCCAGACGGTAGTGTCAAATACACAGAAAAGTTGCTAAGAGAGTCATAAGACTAAAGAATATGAATATTTTTTAATCATGTAAGAAAGTTTGAGATGAGAAGGATATGTGAATTTCAAGTTCAATTATCAAGAGGTCAGAAGAAGGTGACATAATTAAAAGAAATTAAAATACATGATACTTTTCCAGACTAGCTTGAGTACCTGAGTTCAGTCCTTGATCCAACAGCTTGTCTTATAACCACTACATGTATGGACCATGGTATGTACACACCACACTCAAATATGCACACCATATACATATGCACACTAGTAATCTATTATTAGTAATAAAATAATATGAGATAAATGTTTTAATATTCTCAGTATATGCTGTAATCTTGACATTTATAACCACCTTGGAAAATAGTGACTTGTTTTCCTTATGGTTGACTTAGCCAGTGGTATTTTATGGTAGCAGCAGAAGTTAGAATAAGAGACTTTTAAAAATATGGTTTATCCCAGGCTTTTTCAGACCCAGGCCAGCTGGCCTTGGTAGGTTCCCGATAGAACATCCACATGTTCTCAGTGTGTGGGTGTACCCCTCGCGATCCTGAGTTCCTTGCTCGCGCTCTCTTTCCTTCTGCTCCTGATTTGGATAAAACCGGACTCGCTGAACATAGTGGACAATGAGGACTACTGAGAACTCAAGAACAATGGCAATGGGTTTTTGATCCTACTGCACGTACTGGCTTTGTGGGAGCCTAGGCAGTTTGGATGCTCACCTTGCTAGACCTGGATGAAGGTGGGTGGTCCTTGGACTTCCCACAGGGCAGGGAACCCTGATTGCTCTTTGGGCTAAGGAGGGAGGGGGAATTGATTGGGGGAGGGGGAGGGAAATGGGAAGTGGTGGTGGGAAAGAGACAGAAATCTTTAATAAATAAATAAATTTAAAAAAAAGAAGAGAAAAAAAAATACGGTTTAAACGCTGTCATGCACAAACTGTGTGCACTCAGTATCCCTCTTGAAACCCCAGCTCATAGTGATACTCGATAAGAGAATACTCAAGGGAATCCCAGGAACCAGTGCCCATTATCCACTAAGTGTGGTCGGCAGCACAGAAGCCTCCTGCTTTTACCTCTGTACTTTCAATGTAAGTGATGCTTTCAATGTTAATATCCAATTTACTACTGTCTTTGTCACATTAAATATGTCTTCTTTGGGAAAAGAGATGCCATAAGTAAACAGGGTAAATCTTTCTTCACTGTCAATGGACTTTCTAGGCATTCTTATCATTTTTATTATGCATTATTCATTTTAAGGTTGAAAGAAAAATTTTACCATCCACAGGTAGCAAGACAGGCCTGAAAGACATTTTTTATCCCTTTTGATAAACAGCCCGATGTGAAGCAGCTTTCACTGCACACTATGAGATGTTTCCTGTAATAAAAACTCAGCACACAGCAATCCCATCACCTTTATTAGATTTTGGTTCTTATTTTAACTGCTTGCACGCAGACAAACTTATGACATTTTCTTGGTTTTAATCAGAAGAAGAAATCAGAGATATAAACAGTGTCCCTAATATTGAACTATCCATTTTAACTTTTCAACTGCTGGCTTATTTTTCTGGATCGTATAATCAAGAGAACTGTTAGTGGAATTTAGGAAGCAAAATATATAAGTATTACAAATGATAAAAAAAACTAGTTGATTCATTAAAGTCATTATTTGTATACTAGAGCTAAATTCTTGCCAGTGTGGTATTATACACTTAGTTTGATTTGGCCTACTTGTTTTTGTTTTAAAATGCTTTGCATCTTCACTGCATGAGTATGAAGGACAGTATTCTAGCCCTGGGAGGCACTGTGGAGGGACAAGGTGGTGCCTGACCTCAGTCTTAGCAAGAAAACTCTTTCCATGGAAAAAAAACTGCAGTGCATGACCATGAGATAACAGTTCCTTTCTTGTATTCTGGGATCTACAGTTAGGATCAAGAAAACTTATATGATAGTATAATACATGCCAATTACAGAGCAGATATGGGAGCTTCAAGAGCATTGTGTCCCCATGCGGTGGTGGTGCATGCCCTTAATCCCGAGGTAGGTGGATATCTGTGAGTTTGAGGCCAGCCTGGTCTACAAAGTGAGTTCTAGGACAGCCAGAGCTGTTACATAAAGAAACCTTGTCTCAAAGAGCCAAACAAAGAAACAAACCTACGAAAACAAAAAAGATCATTCTGTCTAGAATATAATGCTCATAAAAGTGATCAGGCTGTCTCAAAAACTGCAAGAAAAGAAATCAAGACAAATTTCAGTTAAACCTGGCATAGGATGCAGATGATCAAAATTACTTTGTTCTCTCTTTAGAATACTTTTTCTCACTTGAGTTTTTCTCACCAAGACAACTTATCTGCTCCTTCTTTATCTTGACAGCATTTAGTTTCTCATTTCTTCACTGTCTAAATTTGAAGTACATAGATCTCCCTCGCTGGTTTACTCCTTTTCCCAGTTTCTAAAAACCTCTGGAATCATAGGCTGAAGTGACTCTGATTTATTTCCTTAGCTCCCTTAAATAAGAATGAAGAGTTAATATAAGAAAAATACCAGGGTTTGAGAAGTTATATAGGATTTATAGAGCATTTCTGGAGACTGAAGCTACTTACAAATGATTGGGTGGGTTACAAATACAGAGAAAATATTACAACGTTAAGAATTATTCAAAATGTCTGTTTTCTGCTCAAGAGGACAGGAAATAAAATAGACCATAGGACAAATGGAAGATGAATGATTTCTGCTATTACTGGTGATAAGACTGTAAATGTGTAGACATATTGGAAAAGGTTACAGAATTGGAAGTTGAGCCCCATTTTATAAAGAAAACTGATTATGTGAATTGAAGAAGTAGGCTAAGGTGACTCAATTATGACCTATTTTTTTTTCTCTTTTCACTGGACCCTGGTGTCATTAGGTGCATTTGCTGTGACTACAATGCCTTTTTACGGGTGTTCATTAAATCGGTTGTAAATCAGAGCATGTAAATCAAGTTGGGTTTTAGTAAAGAAGCAAAGAGAGTAATGAATTCATTAAATTCACAACTTAAATTACAACATGTGTGATTAAAACCAAGTTTAAATTGTATCACCAAGATGTACTTATTTTTCTCCACCTTTCTGCATTATAATTCTGTCTTCAGATAGATTTTTTTTCCCATCATTATGTCAAGACAGTCACAATCAGTTACATATTCTTCCAAGTTTATTGCCACTGGAAAAAAAAATGCATCTCTCTTACCCAGTAGTGCAACAAGATCCTTCTGGTATTTTATTAGCTGTGATTTGTCCTGTCTCTGAACAAATGACAGTGACCTGTAGGAGGCAACTCTCTCTCTGGTTGGCCACACCAACGCCAAATGAACTTTCTGAGAATCAGAATTGGAATAATAACTGTACAAGTGTAGAAGGAAGATTGAATAAATAACAATGGTGGAATTCTGATAACGAAGGAAACAGAAAAGGCTAGACAAGGAAGAATTCATCAGTCTTTACCACAAAGTGTACAAATACAGAACAGATATTGTCAACAATAGTTCTAGAGTTTTAAGATTTAAAAGCTTAAAAGACTTAGCTAACAAAATACAACCAAATGCATAATAAAATAAATACAAAGAAGTGTATCAGTAATATATCACAAAATAAATATTTGGTTATTTGAAAAATATTGTTAAATAATTATGTAGTTTCCTTAGTATACAAGAACAAAAAATACTAAGGATAATTATAAAGAAAGATGGGTCACCCGGACATGTGGAGGCCAGGTTCAAGAATGACATCATCCTTCATGTTCAAATTAAATGGTAAAATAAGAATTTAAAGAAGCATTTTTATTTTAGTTACAGAAATACTCCGAGATCTGAGTGATTCGGGTTCATAGAGACAGCTAACATGTGTTTATGTCAGTCATAGTTCAGAGAAAGAGAAAAGATGTGAGCTATCACATGAACCTGTTAAATATATGCAGTTTAAAACTCTGGGAACCTTTCAGTCCTGAATCTTCTCTTCTGACATGCTTAAGTTAGTATGGTTAGTAAAGGAAAACAAGTTATCCCAAGGCCAGATTGCCTACTCCCTTAACAAAAATCTTTCATGAGGGAATTGATCTCTGGAGCCTAGGGAGGGTCAGAGCTGAATTCTCTGGACTTCAGGCAAGCTGATGGTAGAATTTCCCCTGTTCTTGAGAAGGCTGAGTTCACCCAGAGATAGTAGAAGATTAAGACTATATTCCAGATACAGCAGGGCAGCTGCAAAAATAACCTCACAGCGGTTGTGACTGTGTGCACGAGAGTGGCACAAACTGAGCCAGAAAAAAAAAAAAAACAAAACTCAGAGCAGAGGGGTGAGCAAGGAGTTTCACCCCTGCCTGTGGAGTTATTAGCAACTGACAGCTTTGGGGACAGGAAGAGTTAATTTACTTTATGGTATGGCCCTGGTAGGTTGACTATGCTCTAGTGGATAACCACACACCCAAGGGTATATGGGAAGCACAGACTGCGATGAGTAGAATAAAAACCAGTAAGGATGCCAAGTTAGATTTGTGTCAACAATAGACTCACGGAATAAGGAAAGGGGTGACAAATATATTGTATGAAATCTTATACTTTTCACAGTGTTTCCATTGGTGCCAGTGATAAACAAATTATATTTGGAAAATATAACTGTAACTTCTCAGAATGAATCAACATCGACAACTAATCTTCTATCTGGTCTTTGTTATTGATATCATACATTCACAGCCAAGTCCTATTCCAACGTCTAAGGTGTAAACAGTTATACTTATTGGTGTAACCCTATAAGTAAAAGATCCGTAGTACCCTTGATACAGAATAATTTAGGGTATTACAGTCAATAAATTTGGAAATTACTGCTTTAAATCATATTTAATAAATTTAGTTTTATTAAGTAGTCTAACAACTTAAAAAATACATTTAAGTTGTTATGAAACAACTTAAAAATACATTTATCTACTAAACTCCAATATCTTGGTTGGGAGACAACATATATTTATATTAACAGTTAAAGACAAGAGCAAATGAAAGCTAACAAATGAGTTGGCGCAAGATAAATGACTTTGCCTTGGCTTCTACAATACTGAGTCACCCTAGAAATACCTAGAGGAAAATGTCTTGCTTCTTTCATGGGCACCATGAGTCCTCTGTCTATTTACTGTTTCCTCTGCCTTCTGTGACCTCCTGACCAGAATAGCCTCTGAGGAAAGCTTTCTGCTTCTGGAAGCTCTTGGGTGTTGCTGTCCTTTTACTTGAAATTTTTGTTTTTCTTTTGGAACTTCAAGTTTTTCTGTCTATAAATGTTGTGACCCTTCCCATCTGATTTTTCCCTGAAATCTGTGATACTGTAGTGTAACCATGGGAACTGCAGACTTTCTGAACAAGGTAAGGATAAGGCAAGATGGAAAGAGGGGGAGGGCATTCTGAGTGACAAAAAGAGAGCTGAACAATAGGCTCATTGTGACAAGAGGAAAGAGAAGTGTCAGGTTCTCTGGAGTGATGGGAAGTCATGGCAGTGGGAATAAAGCCAGGTATGTAGGCGGGAATGAAAAGCATCATATGACTGGAGCAAAGAGTTCACATAAGTGACTAAAGATTAATCCCGCTGGGATAACAGGATGTGACGGGTTGATTGTCAGTCCTGAGACTTGTCATTCTTCACTTGGGAAACTGCTCCAAACTGTAACACGTGAACTTGTGACAAGTAAAAAGGAAAAGTATATGGATAAGCATACATTTAAATTTCAATATGTATGTATGCTAGCATATTGGAATTGGGGAAGTAAGTCTCTATTAGAAAAAAATATATTCAATTGTCACGAGATCATATTTATTGTTATTAAAGGGTTAGAAAGATTTAATGCTAGTTATGTGAAATCCTGCAAATACATTTAAATTATTTTTATAACAGTATTACCTTTTTATTTAAAATATATTTTCTTAGTAAATAGCAGAGTATTTGGAAACTGGATACTTAACTCCATAGTTCTTATTTGAAAGTTATTATTATTATAAAGGAGACAGGCTTGTAACTCATGCAAAATCTTTGTGTGCTGAAAAACCACAATGTAAGTGCTACTACCAGCCAGTCACTTCTCTACCTGAACCATCTCATAGCTACTAATCAACACAATGGATCTTTCTGCTGGTTAGATTGAGAAGGCTATTTATCAGTATTGATCATTTTCTTTTCTACATCCATCTCATTTTTATTGCTTTTTAACTGTTTTTATTTTTTTCACAAATTGCTATTTCACAAAACTTTCTAATTTTTTTTAACCATAATGTTGTCAAATAAAAAGAGGAACTTTAACTAATTCTAGTTAACTCAGTAAGGATTTTGAAAGTCTGGGGTTCCCACTGAAGCCTCATTGCCTTGGTGAGGAAACAGGCCTCAGTGTTCTTTGGTGACAGTAGTGTCCTTCCTAACCCTCACATCATGGAGAATGGGAACACACCGAGTACTACATGTGTACAAACATGCTACTCCATTTGTCTAGCTCCCCAGTACTTCAAAACGGTAACTATGAAAAATTCTCATAATTGAGATTGTTGGTGCTCAATAGGGATGCTGGCATCACTGAAAGCCGTTCTTCATGAAAAGAATGACCTGAGTATTGAATGTCCACATTGTTCTCAAATTTCAAACATTATTTTACTTTACCCAGTAAAATGATATATAGCATCCCTGGCTTGAGACAACTTCAGCTATAGACATTTGATGTTTATAAACTCAAGACTGGCTTAAAGATATATATAAGAGAAACTTAAGACTTGAAGTAAAATGATCCATCAATGACATTTTATAGAAATTAAAGTGTTTGGTATCCCACAGCACTGGAAATGGCTATTTGAATATCTGACAAAATACCATTCATAAGATAATATGGCAAACATGACTGTGAGTTGATAAATATGAAAACCATAAAATACAGGGAATAATGCTTCATCCAAACCAAAATAAAGTACTTTACAATGTACTTGGAATAAATGTGTTATAACTAAATAAGTGATTTATAATTTAAATAGTAATTCACTGAGGGGGGATTCTGAAGATATTAGTATTTAAGAGCACTGATTAAGAGCCTAGTATTTAAAAACATTGACTGCTCTTCCAAATGACTAGGGTTTGATCTCACCACCAAAATGGTGGCTCACAACCATCAGTGCCTCAGTCTCAGTGGATCCATTTCCATCTTCTGCCCTCCAGTGTCACTAGGCAAGCACACAATACATAGACATATATACAGGCAAATACCCATACACATAAAATAAATTAATTAATTAAAACTCTTTGGTATATACCCATGTGGAATTTGGAAAGCATCTCACACTGGACCAATCACAGTGTATATCCAATGACGCTGTCAGGAAATGACAGCAAAGATTCAAGCCCAAGTCTGAAGTCAAGGCACACTCTTCATGCCGTAAATCATAGTAAAGTTGCATGTAACTCTTTAAGGAGAGCAAGGTAATTCAAAGGCGATTCATATTTGCTAACACGTGTCAGAGAAACTTAATGACAGATGAATGTTTTGACTTAATGACTTGGATTGAATGTTAAAGTGCAGATAGGGTATTAATTGACAAAAAATTGCTATAATCAGGCAGAACTACACAAATGAAGCCATACCATTTGGAAAATGTTCTGTTTTGGCAAACTAACAGTAAGTATAATAATTTTATTGCTAAAGGTGTTTGTTATATATTGTGAATTTATGGTTAGATGCTGTCCCTGCTGATTTTATATCAAATTGGCCCACTCTCTAATGGGCAAAACCACTATAAGATTGGCCTCTATGTTATCATGTGTTGTCTTTTCTTGATTGATAATTGATGTGGGCAGGCCTACCTCACTTTACACGGTGCCATCCCCGAGCTGGTTAGACCTGGGTATTGTAAAAAAGCAGGTTGAGCAAAACAGCAATGAGCAAGCCAGGAAGACATTTCTACATTCCCGCATCTAGATTCTTGCCTTGTTTGATTCCCTGCCCTGACTTCCCTCACTATCGAGCTGTGATGGGATATTGTAAGCTAAAATAAATACTTCTCTTTCCAAGTTGCTTCTGATACGTGTTTTATGTCAAGAGTAGAAACCATAACTAGACAAGTACCATGCAAGCCATTTTGGAAAAACTTATCTCATTCAACTCATACTCTAAGAATTGCTATTAATCTCACACCATAAAATTGGGCTCCTTGAAAGATAATAAATGAAGAAGAATATAAAATGAGGGAAAAACTTTCTGTTTTACAAAATCAGATGCTGCTTCATTTTAGATCCTGCCATACCTGAGATTTTCTTGTTTTCCCTAAGTTCATATACCTTCTTGCCCAATCTGTGATTGTCTTCCAGGATAGTTGGGCAGTCTCCATGGCTTTGCTTTCTATTATCTCTGATTCAAACATGTCAAATGGAAATCCCCTGAAATAAATGTCTCAGGAAACTTGATTACATAGCGTTCTGAGCAGTAAAGTGAGATCTCATACTATCTTTCTGAGTCCCGCCCTGTATATTAACCACTCCTTGGGTTGGTGTTTATGCCCTTTATGCATTTGGCACTCATTAACCATTCACGAGCCATGTTGTTAGCTAGAAACAAGTGCTTGAGATCAAGTAACTTTTTGTGGTAGTCCCAAACTATCACACAATGCCTGCAATTTTCATTTCATCTCAGCATGTGTACCGTACATCATTTTGTGCCGTTATAAGAAGTAAAATACCAGAAAGTATTCACAGACCTTTTATTTTGTCACAAATATATATGTTTGGGCAAAAGTATAATTCATGTGTGTGGTTGTGGACTGTGTGTGTGAGCTAATGGCCTAAAGTCTTGGAACATTTATGGTTAAGTGGGGACTACTGTGTGCAAATAACTGAAAATAACTGGAAAGAGAAAGGGAGATCAAGAGAATAACCTCCAATAGCAGAAGTAGCTTTTATGTTATACATATTTTTCAAGCATATTGTCAATATTTATCAATAACAGCTCAATTCTACCATCCATCCCTCTGGGTTCTCAGGCTTCAAAATTGCGGAGAATATGGTAACAGCTGTGTGGGTGGGCCACAGCCCTGACCTTCAGAAAAGCTGCCTTTCTGGCTCCCAGAGAGAGACCTGAGAGGCTGCTCTGGGCAGGCAGCCAAGCAGAGGGCACACGGGATGGGTTACAGGTTCTGTCCAACATGCTTCTGGTGGAGAGAGAGCACAAATTCCCATCTGCCTCTCTTGGTATTATAAAGAAAAATATTCACGGGAAGATTATGATTTCAACTCAGAAATACAGTTATCTCAACAGAATTCTCAAGTAAGCCAGAAAGAAACAATGTTGTTAACATAAAAACTGGGAAATTGAATGAATAAAAATAACTGGTTGAATTTATTGCCCCATGCAACAGAATTAGTAATGCCATAAATTTTATTGGAGAAGTCAACTTGTTTTCATCTTTACAGTGGCCATTTGATGTTTTGATATTATTTTTCGTTGAACTGATTTTTTATATTTAAGGTTATTTTCATAAATATTTTAGTGAAATAGGCAGTAAGGAACAGTGTTTGCACAGTAGAGAACAGAGTAGTGGGGATCAGCTCAGAATGACCTGAGCAGGATTTTTCCATTCACTGTGCCTTAGTTCTCCCACATATAAAGTAAGAATGCTGATAGGGTTGCCTAGAGTCTGAGCATTGAGAGGCACAGTACATGCACACAATTTAGAACTTCATTCTACCCCAGCATAATAGCTCCACCATTTGTTTGTAGTTTTATCACACACTGGCTCCTAGGGCTATAGATAGCAAGTGACCTATTCGAGCTCCCAGAATGATCTCAGGCATGCGTGCTATAAGGGTTCACAAGGGTATTGCTCAATCATCTTGTGTATAGACAATCTCCAAACTGTGCTCTCTCCCGCTAGCCTTACTTCCTATCTAATGCTTTATACATTTTATTTCTATTTACCAAACCCAATGTCAACTCTCTAGAATAAAAACTGTTTTTACACATTTTTCACATATCAAGTTTTCACTGGGTACTTGCTAAAAAGAATATCTCACTCAAGTTTGTAATAGTATGGATCAAGACTTGTAAAAGAGGAAATACTAAATTTATTAACCTAATACCAAAAGAGATGGGGGACATTTAAGTATTTATATTAGCTAGTGGAAAACAGGAAAATGCTTGAGAGAGAGAGGTAGTGTGTGTTGGAGCACATATATTATGATGAACATTTTTGGTTGTCAGTTTTATGAAATCTGGAATTAACTAAAAAAACAAGCAGCTGGGCACACCTGTTAGCAGTTTTTCTTAATTGGGTTAAGTTTGGATTTGTTTAGATTTGTTTTTGTTTTTTTTACATATTTTTTTTTCTACATTGGATTTGTTTTTTTTTTTCAACTTTTGAGCAGCATTCTTAAGCCATTTTTAAGCATAGGAACTAAGAACAATAAATTTCCCTCATAATGTTTTCAATGTATCCCAGAGGATTTGCTGTTAGGTTTTTATTCTTATTTAGTTCCAGGAAGTTATCTATACATTTATTTATTATTTATTCCTTCTTTGACCATTCATCATTCAGTGAAGATGAATGCATATTAAATGGATGTCTCCCAAGCCCTGTAGATTATTATTTCTTAGTCATGGAAGATTTAGATCATCAAAGAACAATGAAATACCTTCAGCTTTTTAAAGCAAATACTCTAACCAAAAGTGAATCAGGAATGCATGGACGGGAAGAAGCTTCTCTGAATTTTACCCACTTGTAAGTGGCCATTAAGGCAGGCTTGGTGAATATGAAAACAAGATGTCATACATTAAACTTACTTTTGAAAATGAGAAAAGTTCGGCTAAACTGCTTCTTGTACAATGTGTGTTAGCTCAATTAAGACTGGGAAAACAAGGAGTTATGGAGGAAATAAAGAGAGTTCACGATAAGGCAGTGAGTAAATGATTTTAGTAAATCACAACCTATCTCCTGTCCAGAGTGAAATCAATTTTCAGCTCTGACTGACAAGCAGTCAAATGCATTTCAGCATCGCATGTGCAGGCTGTCTTTGACTGTAGTCAGAAGTACTCAAGAGCATTAGACGTCCGCAAAATACCAAGAAAAGATACATAAACTAAGAAACTTCTTATTGCTAATTCAAAATAATGCTCTTGCTCCATAGGTTATGAGACATTAGTGTCTTATTTTCTTTTTAAAGAAAAAATATATACTTAATTTTGAGAAAAAATTAAACATGCATAGAAATGATATTTTTCTTTTTTCACTTTTTTAAAAAATTTAAGATTGTGTCCTAATTATATTTCTTGCTTCCCTTCCTTTCCTCCAAACTCTCCCATGTAACCCCCCTCATTCTCTGTCCAATTCATTGCCTCATTTTTCATTAATTGTTATTGCATGCACACATAAAATTTTATATACATATATATCCCCAATATAAGCTGTTAAGTTTGTAATAATGTTACTTGTGTGTATGCTTTCAGGAATGACCATACCAGAAAGTGCACAGCCATTTGATGTACTTTCTCTAGGATGTGACACCTCTCTTGGGCCTAGCTTTATTCAGTTGCCTGTAGTTCTTTGTGTAGGCTTGAGTATCAGTTGGCTTTTCTTCTGGCAGTTTGGCATGTTCATTGGGGTCCTCCTTGTTCAGTCCATGTTTAGGCTATCATATTGGTGGGACTTTACGGGTGTAGCTTTTTATGTTACTGGGAGACACAACCTCACAGGAAACTCCCTGATCCTTTGACTCTTGTAAACTTTGTATATTCTACAATGTTGCTTGAGCCTTAGGTGTGGGAATATTTTGTATGTATAATCTGTAGGACAAGGTCCACAACTCTGCCTTTTGATTTCTTGTGGTTCTTATTTGTTTCACTGAGAGGGGAAGATGAAGGCTCTACTTATCTGTAGGCATAAAAGCAAGTGTTTATAGATGGTTGTTAGGGATTATGCTTGTTTAGGTCTTAAGCTGAATTAAAAAACAGTTGGTTACCTTGAAGTTATGTGTGCCACTTCTGTACCCTTAGGGGTTTCTTGCTGTGCTGTTCATTAATGTGGCTCTTAGGCATCATAGCTGTGTTGTTCAATTGACTGCCTCCCATCTTTTAGAAGCTTATATGGTGGCTTCTTGTATTGTGAAAGCTAGTTATCAGAGGGGGAAACTATTTTCTTTTCATCCAAATATGAATAATGGTGTCCTGGGAACACAGATTCAAAAGCCCCCAAATAATATAGTCTAAAGTGGAAGCAATTTAATAAAGTTTTTACAATTATGGAATAAAATAATCATGAGTCAAGATATTTTAAAAATACTTTGGTAGGGATTTCATCTAGTAGGCTACAGAAAAGAGGGGAAATTTTCTTTTACAGATTTCAGATGCTATTGTATGGCATTCTTATCTTCTTGGTTAGTATAAGCAATAGATCTATTAAGTTAATACATATCAATTGTTTTCGTGTGACAGTGAAAAGGATGCTAGGTTAGGCACAGACATGAGTAGTGAATAAATTCATGAGGCTAAATATAGCTGAAGATAATTTGGATCTACATCCCAACTCTTCACAAGTACAAAGTTCTTATCAGTTAGACTTGTGAATCTTTAACTAAATATACCTTACCCCTGAACTTTGGTTCACACTATCTAGTCTTAACATTTGAAATGTTTTAATTTCAACAAACTTTGGCATCTCAGACTTGAGGAAAGGGAGGTAGATAGTGGATCTGATGTAAGAGAAGAGTTGATGAGAATTTCTAGAGAAACATTAGTCTTTGAGGGAGCTGCTAGATGAGAATGATCACAAATAAATTTGATTGCATTTTTTTCCTTCAAAATGTATCTAAAATGAAGCATTCACTATCTTTCTATCACTAAACCCCATTTCTCTTCAGTGTCAGGTTTAAGTTAAGGGTAATTTTACATGGAATAAAAAATACTGCTTACTTCTAGTTGAATAGGCATTCACAGGTAAGTAATCATTAGTGATCAGATGAGCATCTTCTTCACTGCTTATAAAATAACTTCCAACATAGCTGCTTAAAGAGGAGAACATATGAATGACAGTCTGCTTTCTAAGGGTTAACTGAATGATCTCTTCCTGTAATAGATAGGAAGTCGTCATCTCAGGTAGCTGTGTTTTCGGTAAAGATTTTTTTTTCAGTAGCATTATAGGGGAGGAAATGAGTATATCAGTCTAGTTCTAATTCTGATTATGTAAGGGAGCTGTCCAGATCCGTAGATTTTCAGGGCTCAGTGATAGCAGGGTAGAGGGTGTGAGTCCTCTGTGGTTGTCCTTGCCTTCTCAATGTAGCTTAAGCAACTGCCAGCAGAAGTTCAAGAGCATGCAATGACAAAGTTCTGATAGCAGTGGCAGGGTAGAAAAACTTGCAAGAATGGTTTAGTAACAAGAGTAGGCCAGCTGGAAGGAGACAGTGTTCTATTTGTATTTTTTAATGGTCATCTTATAAAATACATTTTTGCACACACACAATATATATTTTGTATTAATTAACATTTTCTGTAACTGTACTTCATATATGACTACAGTTAACATCCAAAGTTAAATCAAATAATTAATCACTCTATGTTTTCTACAAGACAGCAAGATGGAGAACAGACAATGCTTCACTATTTAATACTGCTCACTCAGTATATAGAACAGACCTGTAGTGAAATAAAAATTGAAAGCAAATTTGGTTAGAGAATAAGAAGTATCAGTCTGGATCTCTATGGAACAACTCTTGAAGCCTGCTGCTGTCAGTCTTCGGTTCATCATCACCAAGATCTAGGAAGGAAGCAGAGAGCACTCATGACTTTGCCTACATTACTCCCATGTAACTTCTTTGTGTCTATCATTTATTCCAAGCATATACAAAACCTCTATTCCATTGCTTTCAGTCTGAAATATTTTCCTTTCAATATGTTTTTTCTCAGTGATTCGGGGACATCAGTTCAGCCTCAAACTTTACGACCAGTTTATAAATATCAGGAACACCAACAACTTTCACTTTATCTACGTGTGCATGAATATTTATCAAGAAAACACCAATATGTAGCCTTTGCTTCTCACAGAACAAGGTTTAAATAATTTTACTTTTCCTTAGATTCATACATGCTTAGGATGCAAAGAAACAGATTTTTAAATAACACTTAAGGCCACGACTCTCATTGACAGGCACACTTCCTCAAACTAGACTAGGGCTTATCTGTATTTCATTTCTGATCTTTCCCAGGCTGTTGGCTCTCCACAGTCTCAGTACAACTGGTGTATGAAAACAAACTCTGTAGAGATTTCTAAAGATTATGATGACCATTGTTTCTAATTATCCCCATCTCCATCAATTTCTAAGGGGATGGGAACCGAGCTTCCTGGTCCAAGCTTCTTAATCATGATCTTATTACAATAAAAGATAGTTATTAGAGATAAAGTATTTAGGATGCCAGAAGCAGGAGCATGAATGTAGAAATAAAGGTGTAGTTGGAAATGGCATTGCTCAGAAAATTATTTAGGACAGCTGTGTTAAGATCTGCGAGAGAAAGTCCAATATGCATATGTTTTGTGTCACATGGTCAGAAGCACAATGCAGATACTTCAAGAAATCTCGATCATATATATATATATATATATATATATATATATATATATATATATATATATATATATATATGCTATGAGGATTAAGGATTCTACTGAGGGAGATTCTCACATGGTTATTAAGTGAAGACTCATGTTTGAAATAGAGGGCAAATTTTGGGTGGAATATACATTCCAAATTCCAAGACTCTCCAATCAGGGATAATAAACAAATTTGTGCTTCGCAAAAAGACTGATTGTTAGGCAGCATTGCATAAGAAGAAGAAACAATTATCATGCCATTTAAGGTACTTTTAGGTAGTGGGTATGTTATGAGAAAACAAGGGGTCCTATTGTCAACTTTCTGTGTTACCTATATTAAATCACTTAAATATGAAAATCCTAAATCCTTTAAGTGGATAACATGAAGCTTACTATCTAGTATTAAAATTAGTTCTTTTCTTTGTAACTCAAGAAGCTTTGATTTGCTTTTGACAATGCTGCTGAATGACTTGACTGTGTAGATATTTTATCTCTCTTTGGACAGACCATAAATGTTACATCAATGCATCATACAGGGACTGAAAGCCATTTTTAAAAAGGTTAAGAAAAGCCATGTGTCAATCTTTCTTATCCTTGCTCCACTTAAAAGATCAATGTGATTCTTTGCATTGTTCATATTTGAGGTATAAATTGTGTCTGGTAAATATTTAAGCACATGTAAGTGTTATTGCTTTTTGTTGCCCAGCTCAGGGTCTTCTCTTCATGAGTTTGTGCTGAGCTACCACCAAACTAGAATGAAGCTCCTGCAAAGGGAAGAACTGTGTCCTTATCTCACTCTGTCCCTTGCCTTGTAATCAAAACTCTCTCTCTTTCTTTTTTACTTTCTCTCTCTTTCCCTCTCTCTCTCCTCTCCCACCTCTCCCTCTCTCCCTCTTTCTGCTTTATCCTCGAAATTACTCTTGATCTTCAACAACAAACAGGCATTTGCAGAAAGGACTCTTAACCAGTTCTACCTATAGGGGAAGGTCTGTTTCTAGCCCACTGTGACCTCTTTGATTGCTCTAGCTGCTCATGAGTCTCTGCAATTTTATCTTTATTGTTAATAGTGATCCTGCCTCTGTGTGCTAAGCGAAGTGTTGTTAGTGTCTAGGCAGCCCTATAGCTCCTGGTGATAGAGATCCCTTGAGGAAGTTCCATTTTCTCTTCTTCTTCATCCATTTACCACTGTTCTCTTGGTGTTTGGAAGTGACCTCTATATAATTAGATAGAAAGTTCACTTTTTCATCATACCTGGCCCATCCAACAAGTAATCCTAGAAATTCTGGTCCTTCCCCCCACTTTTATTCTACTTTCATCATCCCATTTCCAAACATTTATGTTTCAGATGATACATAGTCAGCCTTAAATTTGAAATATGATGTAAAATGTGAATGTCTAGTTCCAAAAACAGGGCTCTCACTGTGTGTGTGTGTACACAGGTGAGTGACATATACATGTCTTTGTGTTTAGATGTCTGTGTCTCTAGGTGAATAAGTAAAGGTGTACGTATGTATGATTATGGTATATGTGGAGTGTCTGTGCAATTGTGTGTGAGTGGCTACCTATGCCTGTATTCGCCCAAATGTAGATGTCAGAGAAGGGCATTGGTGGCCTTTATATCGTTCTCCAACATCCTCCTTTTAGATTGGGTGTTTTAAGGAATCTGGAGCTAGGCTTGTGAATGTGACCTTAAATCCCCCTAGATCTTGGTATATCCACTTTTCATACCTCACTGGATTGGGCTACAGGCCCATGTGACCATTTTTTACCCTATGAGTGTCCCTAACACAGTTTCTAATGCTTGTATATTAGTTAGTCTTGTCCATTGAGCCTTCTCTCCAGATGCCCAGCTGTGGTTTTCTTTTTATAGTAAGTTCCACAATAGTCAAAAAAAAAAAAAACCCCAGAGAATGGGAAATGCATCCTAGGAAGTGTTTAATCATGATGTTCTACTCCTGAATGTTGCAAGGGGCGGCTTGTTCGTTCCCAGCCACTCAGCTAGCTTAGACTTAAGATAATAACACAGAAACTGTGTTAATTAAATCACTGCTTGGCCCATTAGCTCTAGCTTCTTATTGGCTAACTCTTATATTAATTTAACTCATTTCTATTAATCTGTGTATGCCACATGGCTGTGGCTTACTGGCAAGATTCTAACTGGCATCTGTTTCCAACAACTCCCTGGCTTCTCTCTGACTCTGCCCTTCTTTCTCCCAACATTCAGTCCAGTCCTCCCTGCTTAGCTCTGCTCCTCCGCCCCACCCTGCTCTGCTATAGGCTCAATGTAGTTCTTTATTCATTAATGGTAATCACAGTTTACAGAGGGAAATCCCACATCACCTGAAAGCTGAAACAATAAGTCGGAACTCTTCCACTGTTACAGGATTTCATGCTTTTAAACAAAAATGAAAGTAACAGAAAATAAATGCATTGACTTCAATAACGAGGGACTCCAACTTTGTTTCCTTTACCCCTAACTAGGTTTAGACCCTCTAACCACAGAATCAGAGTATTCCTTTCTCTATTTTCCTTACATTTCTGTTGACTTTATTCATACTCATAGGGCAATTTATTGCTAGGCTGCCTTGAAACCAGCTCTTGAATCTGGGATCTAGATTCAGATAATTTTGCTAATAACAACTCCACACCTAATTGCACCTTGGTTGATCCCATTATCATCCTGAAATACTCATTTTAATGATAAACATACTATTTTAACTAAATAAGTTACTGAGAGTGAGAAGCAAAAATATTATATAATGATAAACAGGGGAACAGAATAATTACTTTGTTCCCATGAGGTCATATGTTTTGTGTATATAATTACTGTGTCATGAATAATTACTAGTTTACATAACCTAACACATGTATATGTCTATATGGAAGGCAATTATGAACATGGGCCTCTATGTGTCTATTTATGTATATATACCTGAATGATAGTCCTCCCCTTAGGCTAGAGCTAAAGATCTCTGATGTTGACAAGCTTTGTTCTCCAGCAGCCCTTTTTCCCCAGACCTTGTATTTTGATTTTGTCCTTCTGGTGCATGAGGGCAGACCTTAGCAGAAAGTCGGCTGTCTTAAATATGGCAGGTCATCCATCAATTTCTCCCCTGGATGTCAGAACTCCTTTTAATACTGCTTGTAATTTACCAGGGGATGTTTGCAAAAGCTACAAACAGAATTTTAATGCTGTAAACTATCATTGGAGACAGTAAATATTTCCTTTTACATGAAAAAAGCTGCTAGTCAGCTGGTGTCTGAGAAGATGAAGACACGTTCCCAGTTAAGGTTTATTGTCTTTAATTCTTCACGAATCAAGTATTTTGCATTGCTATTCTGAAATGAGCAGGGACAGCTTAGGCACTATTGTCTGGTCAGTCACAGCTTAGTCACTTTCCTCTGAACAGTGACAACTTGGTCACTGTTCTCTGTGCACTTGTTGTAGATGAGCACTATTTTCTGTATACTCATGCCTTAAGTAGAAGCATATATTTCTTGATATTAGATATTAGATTCTTGAAAGTCATTTTCTCTTTTGATACAACCAAAATATCAATTGCTTCCATAATTGCACAATATTCATCCAACTAATTTGCAAATGCTTTGATTATACATCCCAATGCATCAGCAAAAGAAACTAATGACAAAATTAATAGCTATCCCAACCCCCATTGAGAAGAAAATTTAGACTCCAGGAAGCTTACTGATAGAGGCTGGACTGCATAGCCCTAAATATTAAGACAATAATGACTTTTCACAATAACTAGATAAAATAGACTCTAAAATCTTTCAGATCCGCTAACAAATAAATACTATGCACTAAATGAGGTTGCATTACAAATTAGTATGGTAAATTAGCTCTCATTTTAATTTTTTATGAAGATACCCCACATTTCTCTCAGATTCCGTGACTACTTGGTAAAGTAAAGATTGTAGAAATGCTTCCTAGCAATCCTTTGCACAATTTGCAGAGTAGATAAAAACTCCCATGGTTTATTTGTGATTTTAATTTAATGAGCAAGTGAAAAAAACATTTTAATGGTTGAGTTCTATGAATGCAAAAGATCTGGCCATGACCATTTATACCTCGGAGAAGTTCTGTCTGGAGAGGAAAGGGGGCATCTGAATCTGCTACCTGGGAGATGTGGGGTAAGGGGAAAGATAGTGTGTCCTTTCAGAAAGAAAAGTTCTTCCTACATAGAACAGGGTACACTCACTAACAGGCACATTAAGAACACAAATCATGTGTCCGGAAAAGACTGTGAGCACAGTTTTTAGTATCTATAGTGTTGACAACAGAGGACGGGTAATGGATAGCGTCAGATGTTGTTGGTTCTGCTCCTTGAGATGGGTGTGAAGAGAAGTCTGACTCAAGAAAAGATTGACAGGGATGGAGAGATATTTTTTATAAAAAAACACTAACATGTCAATAGTTGGAGTAAAAGCAACATCAAATACTTACTATTATTTTTTCACAGAAGATTGGTGTTTATACCACAATATGTTATTGCCTCATGTAGTAAAATATACCCAACATAGTATTCAATAGTTCTGAATACAGACTTGATAACAGATCCAACTCTGTTGGATTATCTAATAATAGAAATCCATCTGCCCCATCATGCAGATGAGAATCAGACTTCTCACTCATGTCAAAATTCATAAGTTGTATGTTGAGATGAGTTCATCCAGTGCACTATTGTGAATAAAGAAATAAAATGGCCCGAGTATTTTTGCACTCAAAACAATATAAGCAAGCTTGTTGTCTTCATTATTTTTCTAATTGTTCCCCTTTTAAGGTGAGAACACAGTCTCGGTGATGCTGAGTGACTTAATTGCATCACTTAATTAGCTATTGACAGGATATATGGTATAGAACTCAGGCCCATGCATTTCAGAGATCATTCGCTGAACAAAGTATCTTCCTGTTTGGATCTCAGTAGGTCAGGCTGTTCCAACTAGCACATCCACAGAAGATGAGCACAGATAATGTCAGCAGGCTGACAAGTCCTTCCAGTGATAGTGTCTGTTGTCAGGTACTCTGACATGACGGGAATCCAGAAGTGGAACAGGTGCCATAGACTTGAACAGTCTCTGTTTGCTGCTTTGTAATAGACTTGTCAGGAACAGTTGCTGTATGCTGGCATGCTTTGTACCCACTCACTGAGGCGGGTCACTCTCCTCACCTGGGGAGTGCTCAAGCAACTGGGCTAAGGAAGAAAGAAATGGAAGAAGTTTCTCAGGCCAAACAAGGTCTCTTTCTGCAGTTAGAAACTGTCATGTGTGCAACCACTCGAATCTGCATGAATATTCCAAGTCCAAGAGAAAGGAAACCACTAACGGATACAATTTTAAAAATACAACTTTGGATTTTGTAGCAGAAATCCCATATCTAGCTGTCTGGCATCAGCAGTTCTCCCAGCAAGAGGCATCCTCTACTCCCAGATATCAGTGGCATATTTCCCCTGGTTTTCTCTTCACACAAATGCACTTGTGGCAGGCACCATATCATCTGCCTCATTGTCTCTGTGCTCAGAGAAAAGCGGAAAATGAGGTGGCATGAAAATGATCTCAGGTGCCAACTCCAATGTTAAAGAACTGCAGGATCTGGGGAATGTTGGCATCTTTTTGTTCTTTTAGCTTATATAAGTTATATGAGGTAAACTCGATCATGATACATAGGGGAAAATCTCAGAAATTCAAATTATCTTGCCATTGAGTATAAAGAACCTTGACAGAAACATTCATTTTACAGAGAGACGGTTAATCAAGTACTTGCTTGTAGAAACTAGTTAGCCATTGCAAACATGTCAAAAACAAGAGAACTGTCTTGATGATTTGAGAGAGATCCAAAAGAAATTGCCATTGCATCCCTTCATCCTTTTGCATTCAGGTTCTAGTAGAGCTCTTTATGAAACCAGGACATAAAATGAAGGGGAGGTTATAAGTTATAAGAACATGACTCATGCAATCATGAAGGCTGAGAAGTCCCAGTCACCATTTTTTTATTTCATTTAATTAACTAATTAATTTGTTTTTTTTTTTTTTGAATCAGGGATTCTCTGTGACTTTGGAGCCTGTCCTGCAACTAGCTCTGTAGACCAGGCTGGCCTCGAACTTACAGTGATCCGCCTGCCTCTGCCTTTCAAGTGCTGGGATTAAAGGCATGCACCACCAATGCCCGGCTCCATTTTTCTATTTTAAACTTAATATCCTAGACAGTCAGAATATAATTCCTGTCCAAAACAAAAGACTTTAAACCAAGGGAGTTGGTGGTAGTTGGAAGTCCAATCCTACAAGGCAGAAATGTTGATGTCGTGAAGCAGGAGAATTTGCGTGCTTTCTCTCTCAATCTGGAAACATCCATCTTCTATGTCTTGTCACTCAGCTTAGGCTTTTAATGGATGAAATGGCTTCTCAAGCACATAAGTGAGCACAATCTTCCTTTGTCTACTGTTCTGAACATCAATCCCATTTTGGGGAAAAAGCCCTTACAGAAATAACAAGAAGAGTATTTGCCAGTGATCTCAGTTATTTGTGCTCTGTCACGTGACACACCATTACAACAGAATTCTAGAACCCTTTAATATCACCAGCCAAACTGTGTTGTCTGCTCTTCATGGGTCCAAATTACTCCAGTGCTTATCTATTAAAAAGTTTGGAGCCCTTAAGAAGGTTACTGACTATGTGATTACATAGTATTCTATAATCTATATAAGAAACTTCTGAAAGAAATGCTATTATTTACTATTATTGGACTTGTTTTAAAGAAGAGGGAATTGAAGTTTTAGAAGCAAAATGGTTTTGCCTATAGCTATAAAGAAAATGACATTATTTTATATAATTATTGAATGTTCTCCATGATACTTCTGACAATGAGGAATCACAGAATTAATTAATTGGAACTCAAAATATTTGCATTAATTTTATAAAGTCTCTAGACAAAAGAAGGACTGATTTGATTAGACATGCAGTAGATGGGGATTGAACAAGTATTTCAAAGAATCCCATTTGATCACTGGGCATACTGAAGGAATTGTGGGGACTTCCTCTGGGATTCCTCATCTAAAGGTTGCAGATATAATTTTATACTTGAACCATGAGGCAAGACTTGAAGTCATTAGTCTGAAACTTATGAACATTCTGAGGATGACTCTATGTATTAAACTGACCAAAGCTGTACAAGGAGAAAATGTCAAGAGAGAAAAGAAGCAATGAAGATCACAGGTAGAATAGTGGGTGTGTAATTATAAGTAGAATGAGTGACAATTGAAGCATCAGGGAATTTAGAAAGAATATTGAGGATAGTAACCAGAAAGAACTTATAAGATTAAGAAATACAGAAATTATGAACTCAATGGGGAGTTTTGCATATGGTAAAATGTGACGGAAGCACTTGAAGATTGTCAATGAGAATGGATTTCAAGCTTTTGCAAGTCATGCTAAGAGGAGAACAATACCATAGGCTGTTAGGATTGATGTTCAAACCAGACCTGACTAAGGGAAGCCAGCACAATAAACAACATATTTAGTTTTGAAATTGAACACTCTTTTCCCCATAACTTCTCCAGCCTCATCCTTTTGATTATAACTTCAAAAACATATTTTCCCGATTAATCAGCATTTGACGGTGGGTGGAATGACAGTATATGAGAGTAACCAGAACTGAACTAGGCTGAAATGTGTGCTTCTTTTTAATTGTAGAGCAAAGCTACCAGAGACAGGGATGAAAATGTTGAACTTGAAAGGGTACCTAATGGTGCAGAACTAAAGTAGATATCAAAGAGCTTTGACGCCCAGATGGAGGTTCTCCACTTGACAGAAATCTGCCTCCCTTCCTCCAAGGCTGAATGAAAGGCATAAGACAAGATTATAATAACAAAGATGAATTTTCAGATGCCAGGCTTCAATTTTCGAGCTATTAGCTCTGGGTGTTTATATTCCTTCCCTAAGGTGAAATAAGAGGGCGAGGATCTGCTGAAAATGAGGATGAGGTCAGAGATAGAAAGCAAGAAGTGTAGATTCTGAAAAACTAAATGAGACATAGAAAAGGAGTCCAGCTTCTTACAAGTAAAATGATTGACAGGAGCATCAATGGCTCTGCTGGGCTTGAGCCTTAAATTTGCAGTGGTGTCAGCAGGCACAGGCATATAGCTCATTCAAACTATTCTCAAATCTCTGTGTATAAGGTCACAGAATGAGCAGCAGTTCATTCCTATCTTCCATACATCCCAAGATTGAAAGGCATTAGACTTGCTTGGTTCAATTTCAAACTCCTTTTCACAGCATGCCTTTTCTAAATATGACCCCAAAATGACTCATAGGCCAATAGTGAGTATGACCAATCTGTGAGAGAATTGTGACTCCCAGAGACTTCCTTTGAACCTCGGAGTGTCATCTGCCATTTTGATCTGTAGATTCTACTCAAGCAAGCATGGTAACCCTGTGTTTCCTTCATGCTGTCTGGGGATTTTTTCAGGGCACATCTTCTACCATAAAATTATAAGTAAATATGTATTTGTGATGCTTGAAATTGATTGCATGAACATTTTGCAAAAACTTAAAATCTTCATTAATTCAAATACAATTGCAACTTCTGAATTTTCTAACTCATAGGAGTCACTGTCATAAAAGTCAGTTGGCTCCTCCTTGGACATCTTTCTGACCACTTACGCATCCTTTCAGGGAAAGGATAATAAGGATACTTGTTTTGCACTGTTCTATCTGCAAAGTGCTCAGGTTTTATAGGAAACGCAGTGTTCCTTGCTCTCCTGTCTTGTATTCTGCAGGGAGTAGACATTATACAGTCACACAATTTATTACTTAATTATAATAGTTATATGTGTTATTAGTAGTATAATTTCCTTCTTTATGTTTTGAGCAACACAAATTTATTAATGTAATAAATTAGCTATTAAATATTTTTGATGCGTAAGGAATACTTTCTGTGAACCGTTGGAAAACTGACCTATTCATATTAATTTACTGAAGGTTTCAACAAGCCATTGATTTAATATATATCAAATGTACTCATTTCTTTATTGAATGTATATATTCAATAAAGAAATATAGCACATATGAACATATATCATACCTCTTCATATATATATATATATATATATACACACACACACACACATTAAGAGCACATTTGCTGACCAAGTCTATTGATTTATAATTTTAGCAATAGCTTTTTAAATCTTTAGAGGAAAATTTTAAAGAAAAAACTGGACATCATCATTGTTAGCAAAATATTTAGCATTAACCTTCATGTCTTTCCCTTTGTAACAACTATTGGCTGCCATGGCAACCTTTCCCCCAGCATTGCACAGTTCTTTTATGTGAAAAGCACAAGGCCTCAGAGACTTCAAATGTCTCCTTACAATGCAGTCCCAAACCTTTACCCTGGAGCCATTACCATTCTGGGCCTCAGAAGCCCTGGCTACTCCGTTTAATTTATTATGTCCTGCTTCAATCAATACCACTCTGGAGCACCAGGAGAGAGAAAGCCCAATGCATCTTGTTGTACAGTGTATGTTCACAAGAAAATAACAAAAATTCTTTTGTAAATTTCTCAGATGGGTTCAAAACAGTTTCAGCAGGTGGTAAACATCTTTGGCAGTCACACTAATTTGTGTTGTTCTTGTTTGCTTCCTAGTACCCAACAAAAGTTCCCTTCTTACTTCTTCATTCCTGTTGTTAGTTCTTTCCCTAACCCCTCCCCTTATCTACCTAGATAATTGTTGCTTTCAACTGCAGTCCCAGGTTGAGGCTCTGCTTTTTATTTTTAGAGAGAGTTGAGAACCATTACAATGAAATCGGAGGACACACTTATAAATGACATCCCAGTTTCCTGGTTTGGTGGTAGTCAGTGAAGTTTCCTTTTAATTTTCCAAGCGGCCCATTGCTGAAAAATGAGCTCCTCTCTCAGTTGTGATTTAAGCTGTAGTCACACAGCTTAGGTGTCATTCTGTAAATATGTCCTGCTTACAAGTGTCTTCGTGAGGATGGGATGAGGTGCAGTAGTGACTAAGACAACAATAAAAAGACCTTGTAGGGAATAACTAGGCTTCTATGTATCACAGAGAGACAGAAAATAAACCTATTAATACATCTGTAAAGTTATCTCTGAAAACAGTCAAGTGCCCAAGAAGAAATGAGGCAGTGGAATGAACATTTCAGCAATGTTCATGAAGATCCCTCTGAAAATGAGATGTTCACATAGGTGAAGTAATCAGGCAACAGGGAAGCCTGGAGGAGCACATGACAAACAGGAAATGATACTTGAGACACCTAAATGCAGGAAGGTTACTCTGGGCCTGGAATCTGTGCTGGGAGTAAAGGAGAGTAGTGAGACTAAAAGGCTTGATGTCATGAGAAACCACTCTTGTAGGTTTCCTGGTAATGATGTCTAGCAAGCTTTATTGTTTCTTGTCAGACTGTCTTTAGTTCACAAGCCTCCAAATATCAACAATTATTAATTGTGAAAGTTTGACCCTTAGTTTAGGCTTGTCCCATTAGCTTTTATAACTTAAATTTAACCTGCTTTTCTTGATCTATGGTTTGTCACATGACTTTTACCTTTCCACAGTCAGCTGGTGAAATTGTAAGCCTAGATTCTTCCTCCCAATTTCTCTCACTCTGTCAGGAAGTCACGCCTATTCTTTCCTGTCTAGCTATTGGTCATTTAGCTTTTCATTAACCAATCAAAAGGGGCCTTAGGCAAAGACACATTTTTTTACATTGCAAACAAATATTTTGCAACAATGGTAAGAAGTTGGGAAACTTTCCACACAAAGTGCAATTCAAAGAAGAGTTTTTCCACTGACCTTGAGAATTATACTCCTGTTTACTGTGTGTGCTCAGTATGTCAGCATGCCTGCAAAGCGTTTTTCTAAAATACCTCCCTGGATGCTTTCACCACATCTGTGAATAGGTTTCTGTAAATCAGTAAACAGAAACACATGAAGCCTAAATAACTCTCCAAGAGCTCTCAGCTGTGATGTTCTAGGATAGTTGGATTCTGGAATCCTGACCTCTCCATCCATTGGGAAGAGACTTTGTCAGTATGCGAATGTCTGCACTTCAATAAAAGATCATTTGGAAATCACATCTTGGCCTTTGGAACTGCAGTTTGATGGACTCATCAGAGTTGATCATGAGTCACTAGTAACAGTTTATGGATATCATCATTGCCACCAACAAGATTAAATATTTAATGTACTTCTGCCAGATGCATGGTTGTGACTCAGTATGGTTGAGAATAACTCTCGGTTGATAAGATAAAGCCACTTCTTCATCTATGGGTCTACAACAACAGATTCAAGAAATTGTATCCTAAATCTAGAGTGTGGAAGCATACTTATTCTGAACAAGTTGACCTTCTCTCATTACTATTCCCTAAAAATAGACTTTGTCAATCATAATATTTTATGTAGGTCCTGGAACCAAGTCGTCCTTCAAAGACACTTAGGGACAAGCAAACTATGTATGGGACCACTTGCTCCCCTTGTGGATAACAACTTTTAAGGAAGAATAAAGAAAACAAGATGGTTGGATAGAATAGAAAATATCAAAATAAAAGTCTCAGATATAATCAAATAAAAAATCAGGTTAAATTTATTAAAAACCATTTTCATTGGATCCGGCTATGAAAACCTACAAGGCCACTGAAATTGTTCAAACAAAGGGCTGGCGATATTGCTCAGCACTTAAGAGCACTTGCTTCTCTTTCAGAGTACTGAGGTAGGGATTCCAGCAGACAGTGTGCCACCCAATGAACTGTAACTCTATTTCAGGGTATGTGATATGCTTTCTGGTATCCACAGGCACTGGTCACACTCATGATGCCCATAAGCACATGCAGACAAAACATTAATAAATAAGAAGTGAAATAAATTTCTAGAAATTTGAATGTTACTAAGGAAAACAGAGCAATCTAAGTTTTGGGCTGATTTGTTTTCAAACTGAAATATAAGATGTTTATGATCATCAGAAATATATGATTCCTGGTGCATTGATGATGTGGGATGTAAAGGGAAATTATTTAGTAGCTCAATAGATAAAGGTGGAGGGAAAGAGACAACAGACAACACACACACACACACACAATTCTGGGGGTCACTCCATACAGCCACGAGATACTTTTCTACAGTGCTTCTGCTTGAAGAAAACGAGTCACCTGTCTGTTCAACATTAGCAATCGCAGTAGTTGGGACCAGTTTCCTTTTGTGCTAGTAAGAGTTATGAAGCTTCCTAGGCGCTACCATTACCTTAATAACCTTCACCATCACTCAATCTATTAAATTCTACTTTACATTCACTAAGCTAATATGGAAAGTTAAACAGATGTAAAGAGCCAGGCAGCTCCTAGAGTCAGCAGATCTCTGTTCCCGTGTGTACCAGCAGCTGGCCCATCTGGTGCCAGCCCTCCATCCTGTGCAGATTTTGCCTGTCCCAGCGATGTGCTAAGGCCTTCTCTAGCTGATGGAGCATGGCTCCCCTAGGTTTTTGAAATCTTCTATTACTTACATGAAACAATTTCCTCGTTTATTTCCCCAGCCTTCTCCCCGAGGCTTCCTTATGGCACCTTAGGTGTTACACCTTTTCTTTGTGAACTTTTCTTTGTTCCTTGACACTACAGTTCACCAATTCTTGCCCCCCTGCCCTCAAAACACAGCATGCATTCTCCTCACCAGTGCTGTGCTTTCTAAAATTTATTTGGAAGACAAAACATGCTTTCTTCTGCCTCTGTGTTCTTTGGGTTTAAACAGGGAAGCTGTTGCTTGTCTATTCTTGGGTTCTGACAAAAATTGATCACAGTTACCAAATGGAAAGTTTCCTGTTATTTCCAGTAACACTGCGGCCATAATTACCACCTTCACACTGCTCATGATTACTAAATATAGAACCCCAATATCTGATGGAATTTTTTCTTCAGATATGTTTGGGATATCTTTCTCCAAAACATTTATAATACAAATTTGTAAAGCTTGAAAGTGGGGATGATGAATATATGGTTTCATAATTTTGATAAATGTACATGACTGAAACATGGAAATTTTTAAAGCATGTCTTCACTTTAATTTCCTTTTTCATTCACTTTAATTTTCCTTTTTTTCAGGTCGTGGATCTACTTAGAATTTTAGAACTATGTATAAGAAAAAATACATATGTTAGTATTTATGTGCCACTTAGCTTTTACTCTAATTAATGTGGAAATTACTGTGAGACTCGATTAGATCTTTCAGAATTTATGATTTAGTAACTAATGAAAGGGTGAATGTTTATTTGTAAGTGGAAGGCATACCATTCCTGCATCACTGGCTGAGTGGTCAAAACAGGAAAGTTTGAGTTTACTTTAGTCTATACAAACATGAAGTTCCCATTCATGGTGCTATTTTGCTGAATCTAACGAGAATCTGTGTGTGGAGTGTTTTTTTTTTTATTTTTGCAATAGACTTAAAATTTTTATAAACTTTATTGTCGAAAACTGTAAATAAAATATACTCAATACTGAAAGTTGTGGAATATTACTTTAACTAAGCAAAGATATGGAGCATTTATTTATGCTGCATTTTCAAAGATGTAAAGATGTGTTACATTTGTTTATGTTGCATTTGTTTAGCAATGGAAAGATGTTTTGCTTTGCCTGCATGAGGCACCTGATTGGTCAAATCAAAGCTGAGTGTGCAATAGTTAAGGGGTAAAGGAATAGTTGGGGCTGGTAGGCAGAAAGAATGCGGAGAAAGGAGAGAAGAAGAGAAGAGAGAATGAGGGAGAAAAAGGAGATACCCATGGCCAGCCATCCAGGCAGCAGTCAACCAGCCAGACACAGAGGAAGCAGAAAAATAGGTCATACAGAATGAAAGAAAGGTAAAAAAAAAAAAAAAAAAAAAAAAAAAACCAAGGCAAAATGTAGATGAAGAGAAACAGCTTGAATTAAGTTATAAGAGCCAGTGGCAAAACTATAAGATAAGACCGAGCAATCAAAACTAATAAGAAATGTTCATGTCATGATTTGGAAACAGGCTGGTGGCCCAAAAGTAAGCCTGTTGCAACAAAAAGCTTAAAATTTAACACAACCTTCATGGTTTCAATTTTGAATGCCAGTTTTAACTAAACAGAAGTCCTTTTGGTTGTTTAAAATTTTGGGTTTGGCTTGTTTTGGTGTGTGATTTTATTTACATGGACTTGTAAATGAATTTTGAAATTTGTAACGATTTACTTGTGATTCTTGCATTTTTATAATTATAAAGCATTTCATAAATATGTGTATATAAAGAATGCATATATGAAAATATATGATAGCCACATACACAGTGATATAAATTTAAGGGTATAAAACATGTCAACTTAACTATAGACTTCTCTATTCCATTTGTCTCTCCCCTGCCCAAATTGCCTTTATTTTCTAGAAGAAACAGCCCCCATATATTTTTCTCAAAAATATTCTGAAGGAATTAATAAAAATTTTAAATTACTCACAGTGAATTTTGTGTCAGGGAACCAACACCACCACCTTCATCTCACTACCCATTTGGGGTGCCACCCCAAGAACACATCACAACCCTACTTACATGCTGATCTTTATCTGGGGTCTCTGTCATTGTTCAGAATTATACTACATGTTTAGTGCTTTAAGTATGCCCCATACATAGAATTTGTTGAGTAAATACTTCAGTCATTACACTTTCCTATTTATACTTCTCCAAAGCATGAATATGCTGATATGAACATCATATGAGGATGGATTTAGATGATCATACAATTTTTCATGTTACATTTCATTTCATAATTTATTTCCAAACATTTTCTAATTTTCATGTAATTTCACTTCACCTAAATGGAAGTATATTTTTCACAATATTTTCACTTGGAGATTTCTTAGTTATCCTTCTTCCTGATTTCTAACTCAGTTTCATTTGTTTGGGAATACGCTGTGATGTTTATTCATTGAAGTATTTTCAGTCCCGGTTTAGCATGGAATCTGATGCTTACTTGAAAATAGTACAACTATTTGTGGCACCGGGTATAACACCAAATATTTGAAAGTTATATCAACTGTTTGCATTACTTTGTTCAAATCTATATTCTTACTGACTTTTTCTGCCTTGTTCTTTCAACTGCCAAGAGCTGTATGTTAAGAATCTCATATAACATTGTGGATTTTAGTAATATCAGGTTTTCTTAGTTGAAACAAGTTTATTCTTATATTATTTTTCCAGTGGATTGAATTTACCATTATAAAACATTTCCCTTATAGTCTAGTAATATTCTTTATTATAGTGTCCCCTTTATCTGGTATTTATGTCTTATATCAGCTTTTTTCATGTAAGTTTAAATCTCATTCATTACAATGTGTTGTAGATGCAGGAGATTAAAGAAAACAGAAAATATGTTCACAAAGCGCATTTGATACTGAAAGTGTACAATTTAATGTGAAGCTCCATGGCTTTCATTCCAGATGTCTATTCTAATTGTATAGAAGATGTTCTTTGAATTACATACACTTTAAGTCTAGTTAATTTCGCTGTGTGATGTTTTGTTAATTGGCAAGCTTTTTGTTTTTTTTTTTTTTTTTAAAGTAAAGTTTCCATAAAAAAGAAAACAAAACATAGATGCAGGTATCACAGGTACTGCACTCCAGGTTGGACTGTTAGGAGTGAGGAGAGGGGCTGTCCTGTGTGCAAGAGGTGGGGGAAGGAAGGGCTCTCTTGTTTGTAAGGGATAGGGAGAGGGGCTCTCCTGTGTGTAAGGGATTGGGGAAAGGGCTGTCCTGTGTGTAAGGGGTGGGGGAAGGGCTCTCCTCTGTGAAAGGAGCTGGGGGACAGGATCTCCTGGAGGCAGCTTAAAGACAGTTGGAATCAGGTCTTGTTCTTAGTGTTCAAGATTTTGATAAGAAGCCTACAGAGTCTGATGCTTACCTATTAATCTTTTGTAAAAATCTTCTTTAATATCTTAAAATAATTGTTTAAATGTTTGATAGTATAATTGCATCATCCCGCCTCCATTCCCTCCCGCCAAACCTCCCCTTGTTCTCATCTCAAATTCATGAATGGAGGCCCCTGTCCACTTCAGCATGGCTGTCTAAACATTAAAATTTGGATAGAGTTTTAATGCCAAGTTTCAAATTGTTAAGATGGCAAACAGAAAGAAGGTGGAAACTCAAGGACACAGGAAATAGCATCACAGAGTCAACTAAACTCAGCACTCTGCTGCTGCAGGTTGCAGAAGAGCAGAGTAATGCGAGGCAGCGCATGGTGGAATCGTAAGTGCTATTAATCCTATAGATGCAACATATGAACCTCATTTCTGGGAACCTGTGATTAGCTCAACGCCATCCCAGACTCTTGTCTTCAGAACCTTCTTAGTCATATTAGTCGAAGCAACACCTATCTTCTCTACTTGTCAAAGCTGCATTAGCTACTTTGGGACATCACCAGACTGTAACACCAAACAGGACAGGCAGTGGGAAGTCACCACCTAGCAGCAGCCTAAATTCTCTCAGCCCTGTCATCTTGTGTCCAAATACAGTCCCAGAGTTCTCTAACTCTAGCAGTAAAGATAAGTTCTCGGATGCTGATGAATTAAACCAAATGACTCATCCTCAAACTGCTTAATAAATAGATTCTTCTGGATCTGCCTTCATCTTCATACACAGCCTTTCAGGAAATAGCCTACAGCACTCAGAAAACTCAGAATCACTGAATTCCTCCATGTCCAAAAGAACAAATTATGGGGTTCTTTTTTAATTCGTATGACAGCAGAAATGGAAATGGGTAAGTGGGGCCAGTGGAGGAACACAGACTATCATGCCCGAGTGAGGCTCTGAATGGACCTTAGAAAGGGAGTTCTTCCAACATTTATTCTTTAAAGAAAATGTAGTTTAGAAATGCATGCAGACTTTTGCATATCCAGATCTATTTTTTTTGAAATTTAACTAATTTTAATCCAGATCAGGTGTACAGTCTTTTCCCAGGGGAATAATAATAACAACAAACTCCATAACAGCACCAGGGAAAATAGTCAACCAGGGAAGTTGACTGAGATGATGTTTAAGTTGCTATCACAACTGTAGTAGTGATCTCTTTATAAAGATATTAAATACAAATAACCAAGGAAGCCATAGGTTTTTCTCTGTCCCCATCTTTTCCTAAAGAATCCAGGGATTTAATGGTTCAAGTCATGAAACAGTAGAGAGGGAAAACGCTCAGGAGGAAAAGAGCTGTTGGCCCAAAGCTGTTAAATCTTATTTTGGGTAAGATCTTTTCAAGTCACTGGAAGTTGCCCAATTATACTAAAGAGAACAGAGCTAGCTACAAAGGGACAGTTCCCTGGCTTTTGTAGAAGAGTGTAGCATTTGTAAAGAAGCAAGCTTCCATCATCTACCATGCTAGCCTTTTATGTGTTTTAATAGGATGATACAATTCAATACTCAGATCTGCACTAAATCAGCATCGTGTCTCATGTCTAGACTGCAGTGAACATTGCATTCTCACATTCTGCAATGGCTATGCAAAGTCTGTCCTGAGGGTGCCCTAAGCGGGTTTAGAAAAGAATGCAATATTAGTTGCTTCTTAAAAGGCTATGGAGGCAAGAGGATGAATTACGAAAGAGATTTATTTTCTCCAAATGACAAGATGTCTTTTTGATCAGTAGAGTTATAGCAGAAGGACATCACATATCTGATTTGCACATATCAAGAAAAAAAGTGAGATAGCTGGGACCAGAATGGTTATGAGTCCTGCTGCCTTTGGAAGGATGTCAATTTAAAAATCAAAACCATTTTATGTAGCAACTGAAGGAAAACACAAGCTTGAAGAAAGACAAAGTTCAGAAGCCCATGAAAGGACGGAAAATGGAATCCAGTGAAAGATGGGGCTATTCCATAGAGATGGAGAATCTGAGTCTGTGATGCAGCATTAAGGGAATGTCTGGTGTGGGGAAGGATTAGGCTGGCCACTCAGTTCACACCTGGTGACCAGGCCAACAGGCATAATGAAGCAACAACTCGTCTTCATCAGGACAGCCTATCACTCTTATCTTATTGCAGTGTTCTCTACCTCTGGGATACTGAACTTTGTGACCCAGATGAACAATGAAAGTGGAGAATGCTCCCCCTTTTGTCCCCTCTGTGACAGTCACAATTTTAACTTCAGTTCTAAGAAAAATTTCAGGCTTTTCCAAATCTTATGCTTTGACAAACAGTTATGAAGCCAAGTCACTGCATTTAGGACTCTATTTCTGCTGTTCAAACATAAAAACTTCATTTACTCTTCACATGTTAAACACCATGGATCATGTGTAAAGTTTATAGCTGGATAAAGGCTAATTTATCACAGTAACCATGTTTTTCTTACTGATTCCTTCATCAGAAAGTTGTTTTTAAAAGTCCATCATGCATTGTTAGATGAGAACTCTGAATTATATAAGAATCACCCCTTCAGCACTTGAAATGTTCCCAGCACAGTCATTCTATAGATGATGCCAAGACCCCCAAAAACCATCTATGATGTTAGTGTAACTCATCTACTCTTTTGTGTAAAAGAAGATGAAGCAGACACCAAAAGATCACTTTGATTATCTATAGTTGCAAATCAAAAAACAGTTAAGGTGGGACTTAAGGTGGAATTCACCTACAGCAGTGCTGTTGACCACTGAGCTTCCATGCAGGTTTTGATATTTGAAGAACTGGCTTTGAGTTATACTGACTTTTCCTGTGTGGGATTCAGATTTCTCATTTGTCCTTCAAGTCCAGAAATTCTAGAACGTTTTCACAATCAAAAATCACATTTTACCTTTGTTCATAAAGTTGAAACACAGAGGCCAGAGTGAGGAGAACATTTTGGGGGGGGGGTTATTTTTATTTTTTTAATTTTTTAATTAATTAATTTATTTATTAAAGATTTCTGCCTCCTCCCCGCCACCGCCTCCCATTTCCCTCCCCTTCCCCTGATCAAGTCCCCCTCCCTCCCCTCTCTTTCTAATATTCTTTGTTTATTTCCCTCCCTAGGTCTCTACAGAAGAAGGCATGAATCTTGCTCGAGAATACAACTGTCCCTTCTTTGAGACTTCTGCAGCCCTCCGATTCGGTATTGATGATGCTTTTCAAGGCTTAGTGCGAGAAATTCGCAGGAAGGAATCCATGCTATCCTCCATGGAAAAGAAATTAAAGAGGAAGGACAGCCTGTGGAAGAAGATAAAAGCCTCACTGAAGAAGAAGAGAGAAACCATGACATGACACTTTGCTTCTTGCCTATCCTGTCTCTCTTTCTGGATTTTATCAACCAGGCAATTGTTCCTCTCCTTCCCTGCTCCCCAACTCTCAATATCTACCTGCAGGCAAACATTAGACTTCTATAACTGTGTGTCTTGAGATAGTTTTATTTTGCCTTTAACAGCTGGATAGATTTTGTCAATCAACTGGATAATGCTATTTAGATTTTACAATATATTACCAAATAAAATTAACATTCCAATTGCCTCATTTTCCTGTAAAGAGTTGCTTCATTTCGTATGCTGTCTGGTTATAAAGAAAATATGCAAACTTGTAGCTGGGATGATAAAAGGCTTAGGGGATCTGCTTTTGCCTGATAGCTCTGGCTGTTTGCACTTCACAAATCTGTAAATAATGAAGAGGCTGAAAGGGTTCAAAACAAAAGGCCTAGACCTGGTCTTCTCTTAAGTGGAAGAGTTTTGGTATTTCTTCTTGAGTCCTCTATAGGTGGGCATTTGAAATGTGATTGATAATATAAACTGATGGGTTGTTGAAGAGCAAAAATGATATGCCCCCATAGTCACAGTGCTCAGCCTGTCATACACTTTTAAAGAATTATCGCAATGAATTTATTGTGAAGAAAGAATGTGGTTCCTGCGGTGGGAAGACAGAAACTATATGAACTCGCCCAAGGAAGGAGCTGTGACCCTCTCAGCGAATTCCTCTTAGGATTGGTTCACCTGCATAGTGGCCATCTGTCTGCAGGGATGTACCTCGGCAAAGCAAATGTTCTATTCATATTACTAAATTCCCTGTCTCATTTTCCTTGAAAAACTTCAAGAAGCTGTCATCGGAAGTGCTGTTGTTATTTGTCTTACAGTGGTTCATTGTGTGAAATAAAATCTCCCATTCACCCATTCTCCCCCTGTGTAAATTAGTTTGTTTAAACCCAAGCTCAGAAAGCAACCACTAGAAAGAATGATAATGGACACGTGTTAAGGAAAGAACTGAAAAGTTAAGCCTAAAATAGAATCTGTCAAAGCAATTTTCATGGATTGAGGGCAGTTTCATCATAAATTAGGGAACAGCAGGGTTGAGGGACAAGAATCTCATTGACTCTATCTCTTTCCCTTACTTGGCCCCCGATGCTTCAGGAACTGGCTAAGTGCTGAGATTAGAGAAATGAGTCACTCAGACATGGACCCTGACTTCCTGTAGTTTAACATTTACCTGGCAGATTCACTTCACTGAAATAATACTGGAATCATAAATTTTTGTAAAGGAAAAAGACACACTTCATGTATATAGATACAAGGGATATATAGGTTAGGGGTTTGTCAATTTCTAGCTGTTGAAATAAAACTTAGCGTTTTAGAATATTAAATTTTGGGGTGATTTTATACCTTAGACTAGGATTCTTTTCTTAGGCCCAAGAAGTTGATGTTATTTATCTTTTGTTGCACTAACTGTTGCACTATATCCCCTTGAGTTTTTCTAAAGTCACATTCTTTATACAGTTTTCTTCATCCTGAAATTCTGATAAAACCAAATGCACTACGCATTTCTCTTCTAAGGTATACATCATTAGAAAGGTATGTCAGAAAAAAAAGAAAGTAAGAAAAAAATTAAGATTGCTAAAAGGCTCTAAGTCATTAAAAAGTTAAATTTATATTTGGTTTCACATAAAAATTATACATGTTACTAAAGTTCCATGTAATGAAAGATTCTGATAGTTAGAATCTGTCTTTGCCTCTACTCCTTCCATTTTGAACAGCTAATCTTTTTTTTCTGTTAAGTTGCTCATTCAGCCCCAGCATTTCTTTGTGTCCTGAGACTGAGACTTAAGCCCAGCAATCTATCTCCTGTTTGCAAGAAAATGCAATTTAGGAAATAATTGGCACTATTTTCTCCATGACCAGTCTGTCTATTTGTAAGCCTAGTGATTTTCTTGTCCATGTGTTATACCTGACACATTTTCTATACAATCAAGTACTTAGGAGCTTTATTTTTCCTTTGATTTTTAAATACTCTGCTATTGACTCTAAATGTCTTATTTATTATATATTCATTATACTTTTACTCTTTCTTCTCCACTATAACCCTTGAGTAAATAATTTGTATCACTTAAATTATTTGTATATAATTAATAACTTATGCTAAATAACTGTCATCATCTAAAATTTCTCAATGGAAGTTGGATTAGAGAATAGTTTTCCTCTACAGCTACATTCAATGACTATTGAAACATTCCAAGTGGAATAAGGTCAAAATATTAGGATTTTTGTCTGTGACAATAGTCTTATAACTTTGTAACTGTATCTGGGTCATCTCATGACATCTCTAAAAATAAGAAATTCACAATGTGCCTGTGATACTCTACCTTTAGTGTCTCTGGCATTTTCTAACCTGGGACTCCAAATTTTATCAGACTTTTCTCATTATACAATCCCCAAACTTCTTTAGGTATAGGTATAATAGCACCCTCACTCCTCACTACCTGTTTTCTCTATATTAGAGTTTCCAGAAAAGCATAATGAATACGATGCAATTTCTATAAAATATTTATTAAATTGACTTATAGGATTACAAGGAATACAATTTCTAAAACAGACATACAGGATGGAAAGCCATAAAATCATCAATAGTTTTGGTTGAAAAGATAAATTCTTTGGAAAGAGAAAGAGACCAAATATATAGTCTCCATCAGAGGCCAACCTCTCCTCTCTCTGAGATGGCCATGGTCACAAGTTTCAGTTTATGAAATGGTACAACCCCCTCATTGATAAAGGAATTTACAGTTAAGTTTCTGAATTCCTTAGAGTTTCATTGCCATAACACATTTATGATAATTTACAAATATAAAAGAATCTCACTTTTGAATATATTTTAGATATTCAAATATATAATTGGTTGGATCTGAGGCATTTGGATCTATCATAATAAGAACATATGGTGAAGCAAAGCCACTTACCTCATAGGCTGGGTGTGAAAGAGGAAGATGCAGGAGATGGAACCCATCATTTCCATGGAGAGCAAAAACAAATAATTTAAAAGTATTTCATTAGGTCCCACCTCTTAAAGGCTCCATCACTTTCCAGCAAATCTAAAGGGTTTGGATAAAGCTTTCAACTAATAGACCTTTGGTGTGTTTGCTTAAATCACAGTACTAATCCACTCGCCAGAGTTCTCTGAAAAATCTTTCTGAAAATGTCCAGAAGTATGCTTTACTCACTGTCTACTCAGTAAGTCCTGACAAGTAGTTGACCTTCAAATTCTGTCACCACAATTAGGGCTATTGTCTGACCTACTAGCTACTTTAAAAAACTGTGCAGAACCTTCATCTGGTGATGGATGGAGATAAAGACAGAGACCCACACTGGAGCACTGGACTGAGCTCTCAAGGTCCCAATGAGGAGCAGAAGGAGGGAGAACATGAGCAAAGAAGTCGGGACCACGAGGGGTGCACCCACCCACCGAGAGAGTGGATCTGATCTACTGGGAGCTCACCAAGGCCAGCTGGACTGTGACTGAAAAAGCATGGGACAAAACCGGACTCTCTGAACACGGCGAACAATGAGGGCTGATGAGAAGCCAAGGACAATGGCAAGGGGTTTTGATCCTACTTAATTTTCTGGCTTTGTGGGCGCCTAGCCAGTTTGGATGTTCACCTACCAAGATATGGACGGAGGGGGAGGACCTAAGACTTACCACAGGGCAGGGCACCCTGACTTCTCTTAGGACTGGAGAGGGAGGGGGAGAGGAAGTGGAGGGAGGGGGAGGGAAATGGGAGGCTGGGAGGAGGTGGAAACTTGTTTTTTTTTTTCCTTTTCTCAATTAAAAAAAACTGAAAAAAAAACTGTGCAGAGAAACCTGAAGTAGGAAAACAAAGAAAATGTAAAATTTGAAAGTGGTGAAAGGTAGAAGGACTTCTGAAAGGAATAAATGGAATCTGACCATCAAAGCTGGAGCTAGAAAGAAAGAAACATATAATTCACTTCTGTGGTCTGCACCCAGCCACTCTTGTTCTTCAGTCCAGCTTGTCTCCAGGCTACAACCTGGAATAAGTCGTTCCCTCCATGAGTAATGATTCCAATTGTTCATTTTTATAGAAAAGTCTTTAAATAAAACCCTATCAAGAGTATAAATGATTATGTCAATGAGTTTTCATCCCATTTACTTTAAAAATATTTCATAGCAATTAATCCCATTCATTGAACAGAAAGATTACTTAAAAATATAATGTATAAAAAACCTGTAACAATAAAGTCTCCCTCTATAGATGAAAAGCACGCTCAGAGGAAAGACAATCTGCATATATGATAGACTAGACAGGCCGTCTGCCCTGCCTTCTGGTTGTCCTTACTCTACACTACTTCTAAGGAGCTTGGCAGGCCAAAAGCTAATTTCTACAGTGACATTGGAGCCATTTATTTATTTTATTATTTTATTTTTAATTGTCCCTCAAAAATAAGGCCATTTAGACATGACAATGCCAATTCCATTAGATGAAAAAATCTTGCCCCAACTGTTGCTAGAATAAGTTTAGGTTATGACTATATCACCCAGCTTTAGTAAAAACGTGTTTGAAAACAGAGAAAACTTCTGTCAGTCCTAGCACGCCACTGTGGATCACAATAAAGATTTATTCACAGGACTAACTATGTTGAAATTGGGGCATTTCCTACCTTTCTCTAGAGATGTAATTTAAACCAGCTAATCAATAAATTAAATAAAAAACTTTTCTTGAATAGACCCATAGCGACTCTTTAAAGCATATGAAATACTGAGTTTGATTACTTTTCTTTTAAAGTTAGGCAGACAAGTTGCTGCAAACATTGCATGGTTAGTGTGTATAAGCATGGATAGTAGAGTCAGCTAAAGATGTTGAAATGTGTTGTTGGTAGGAAGTGCTGGACTCACAGAAATTATACTACATAATTCTGTGTGGAAGAGGAAAGGGAGACATAAAAGCATATTCAGTGGAATGAATATTATCATGACACATGCAGTTAGATCAGAAGAACTATGAGCTACCGACTAGTATCTTCAGCTGGTGCTGAACTGTATAACTTGGGGTGAGCCACAGTCTTTGCCTGCTTCAGCACCAAGAAACTCCTGTATAAAATCATGTCAGGGGCAGGGCATTCTCTGAACAGTTTGAGTTGGCCTTTGACATCCATTGTGCCTTTGTTTTACTGTACATACTCTGATACTAGTGTAGGTTAGTAAGAAAAGTCACTGTTAATTGCAGGCTAATGATACAAGTCAGTCTGTCTTTTCACCTCTCTCAAAGAAAAGAATGCTATAACAGTACATACATGGCTACAAAAGTCACACTAAAATGATAAATGATCCTGAAATTCTCAAGCAGCTAACTCATTCAGATAATTCAACATGCATTTATTCATATACTTATCAACTTACTCAATATTTCTGAACTCCTGTTGTGTGTATGACACACTGCTCAGAATTATTAATTAATATGAGCAATGAAACAAACTGTTGTATGCTTATGAAACTATTTCAAGACCTGAACTAAGCTCTAGGAAACACAATTATATCCAAAGAGCTCAGTTATGGCACATAATTCCTGGAGGTTACAGGTGATTCACTGAGAAAGATAACCTTGAGATGGACTCATCATTTCCAAATTTGTACCATAAGCTATGGTGACAAGGAGAGTTATGGGATGCCAATATTGTCAATTTTAGGGAATTCAGAATTGACTATATTGCTCATATTGGGAAAACTCAGATAAGGAAGTCATTGCAATTTTCTGAATAATGAGGGCTGATGTGCTGTGAAAAGGTGAAACACCCCTTACTTACCAAGAGGAGAGAGGAAAGTTTAGACACTTCCTCAGCAATAACATTCTAGTCATTAGCCCCGTGGTAGACTCATGAATGGCAAATTGGGGGCATGATTAATAAATGGGTCTGTGACATATTGAAACAGAAGATGACATTAGAATAAGGCCTGCATGTCCATTAAAGTTGAAGTTAGATTCTGGTCTCTGTCACAAGAGAAGTAAGAAAGTATAGAAGGGCTCAGTGGAGGAATGAAGTAACACACATTTACTATACGACACGACAGTTCTGGGTGGAAAGAACAATAACAGAGAGTAAAGCAACATGATTGTGTAATAGATTCTTATCAATCATCTAATAAATTTATAATTACTTCAGGCCAAATAAACATTTTGAAGAATTGGTATTTTACTGAAGAAAAGTTTTACTATAGTTTCCACATTCTTGCCTCCTTTTTACAGAGAATTTCATGAGGCTCTCTCCTGAGCATGTCAAATTTGTTGTTCAGAACAAGAATTTCACCAGAATTCACCAATCTGTGCCCAGGAAACCACAGCTGCTGCTTACCTACGCGTGGTTTCTTCTTCCAGTTGTATTTATTCCTATGGTGCAGATCTACAATGTTAAGGCAATAGTGTCTCCATGATGCTATCCTGGGTTCTGAGCTTCTCGTGGTACTATCCAGGGCACAGATACTTTCTCCTGTGTTGTTGAAGATGCTGACTCTTTCCCAAGTACTACCCAGTGTGTCAAATCATCCACATTTCTCTACAGACTTTTTATCTTAGTTATTTCTTCATTGTTGGCTAAAACACTGTGACCAAAAGCAACTTGAGTAGAAAAAGGTTTATTTAATCTTGCACATCCATCTTTTAGGAAATTCAGCGCCAGAACTCAAGCAGGGGAGGAAGGAATATGATGGCAAGAACTTCAGGAGAAGTCTTGGGTGTATACTTACTGGATTTCTTCCCATGGTTTTCTCAGCCTGCATCTTATGAACTCCAGGACCACTCACATGGAGTTGCACTGGTATTCCCATATAGATTTCTAATTAAGAAAGTGCTTCCACAAGATTATCTGAAGGTGTGCATTTTGGGGGTCAATTCAGTTGTGGCCCCTTCTTTTTAGGTAAATTTAACTTGTATCAAATTGACAATTAAGCAAACAAGCAAAAGCAAACAAACAAAACTAACCATCATCCCGTAAAATTTTCCACAGGGCTGTCTAGGGTGCTGTCATCAGAAAGTTAATTTTCTACCTGCTGTTTTTGATGAGATAACTTAACTCTCCAGAAGAAATTCTTGGTAAATGGGAACACACAGTAGGAACTGATATAGATGAGATAGTTTTCTCCTGTTATCTATTTTTCAATGCTGTGATATGTTGGGATTGGGGAGCAACCTGTAGAAAAGAACAAAAGAGAAGAGGAGGATTTCAAACTCAATTAGGAGAAGCAAATATGTTTGGAAATGATTGATTATGGCTGTTCTGAAGAAACGTTGTCAACTTGAAAGAGGTTGCAAGTAAGAGAAATAGGTGTGACTGCATTTGCAATCAACTAGACATTTGGAATTTCATAAATTTTCAGAAAATGTATGAGTTTCTATGTTGATCTACTTTTTAGATAAGAATAATTAATGAAAGAAAACGAACATTTAATCTTTCGTGTTTTTCTTCCAACATCACATTCCTGCATCAAGTTCTCTGATAAGCATGGTCTAATCAGTTAATGTTTTTAAAACATAAGTAGTTAATACCTCTAATTCTAAATTTTTAGATTTATGAGGGAAAACAGAAAATAAACACATAAAAAGTCAATTTAAAAACTGCTAAAGAATCTAGGTTTACTGAGAAAGTCTCTCTTTCTATATTCTTAAGAAATATTACTTCTCAATAGGTCTGAGGATCCAAACTAATATCTTGAATGCCTCCTTTTCTTGATCCTCATTTTCTTCATAATATCTTTTTGTTCAAAAAATGAGTAGTCCCAAAATTACTTAATAATATAATAAGGCAGAGGCAGGGAATTGGTTATTAATGACAACAGGAGTGACTTATATAAGAAACTGTAAAAAGTTTACTTAGAGTCAAAATCCTCAGCATCAATTATCAACAAAAACATGTTAGTGGTGATATCCGTTTATACAACAAAGTAACAAATACCTGTTATTCCTTGAGAATCTGCTTTATAATGTACCATGAAAATTCTCCAAAGATACCAATAAATAGATTCAATCCTGAAAGTGGCCACTGAGTAGAATATTTAGGGACTGAAAAAGATCACATTAAAACTTCTGAGTGTTCTGTTGATTATAGATTTCCTCAAGCTTTATGATGAGAAGGATAAAATAAGAAACAAGCATTTAAAAATACCAAATAAGTAAAGAGAGAGAGAGAGAGAGAGAGAGAGAGAGAGAGAGAAGAAATGAATGCAACAAGAAGGTTGTTATCTCCCAGCCACAGAAAAGATACCCTGAAGGATCTCGATATTCTATACCTCAGTGTTGTATTTCCAACCCCAAGAACAGTGAAAAATGTATCAGTTAATTTAGTCATTGCCTCTATAGTATTTTCCAATAGCATCCTTCAAATTTAAAATAATCATATAAATGGAAACAGTCTCCTGAAAATTGAAAAAAAATATTTCTGAACTCATTCAAAAATTTTATAGGCCTTGTTTGCGACCTGCCCATCCAGCACAGAGGCCTGATCTTCGGCGCCAGGAGACCTAGCTTTGGGGGTTGGCGCCTTGTTTGCGACCTGCCCATCCAGCACAGAGGCCTGATCTCTCGGCTCCAGGAGTCCTAGCCTTGGGGTGAGTTTCTGGCCCCGCGGCACCAGCCTGGGACGGGGAGCTCAGAGGTTCCTTGGCCCCCCAGCCTTCTTGGGCAGAACCCTCCCCACTTCGGCCCCACCGCCCTCTTTAGGCACATAACATCAACAAGCCCAGCCTGTCTGGGCACTGGGTCCGAATCCTCGGGTCACCCAAGCGGGAGGGAGTTCCTTTGTTTCTATAGCCTGCCTGCAACAAGCAGGATAGGCGCCTTGTTTGCGACCTGCCCATCCAGCACAGAGGCCTGATCTCTCGGTGCCAGGAGACCTAGCCTTGGGAAGACCCAGCTTTGGGGAGAGCCAACATTGGGGAGAGCCAGTGTTGGGTAGGCAAGGAGACATGATCCGGTAAAAGAAGATCCATAAGGGAGCATTTGGAAGAAGAGATGGGCAGACGCCAAGGCAAGAATTCAC
>NC_022020.1:19642506-19699744 GCF_000317375.1 Microtus ochrogaster | reverse complement strand
GACTGAACTGTCTTTGGAATTTCCTGCTTGATGAAAATGTCTGCTGGATACTATGGGCCTGAAGGCTGAATATGGATGCCCCAATGGTACAAAAGAACTTTGGGTGACTGTCCAGGCAGCTATATGTCTCTGTCATTTCTAGAGTTTTCTTATTTCTTGTTTACTTAGGTACTATTATATCCTTCTGGAGTCTTTGATGGAGTTGAAGAATGAATAGATAGTTATAATTTTCCTTAGTTATGATAAAAGATGAAATAGATATAAATATTGTAACTGTAATTCTTGCTTGATAACTGTTTTGCTATATGTAATTTTACTATGTTAAAATGAAAGCCTTTTTTTTTGTTTAAACAAAAAAAGGGGAAATGATGTGGAAGAGATTTCTTTCTAATCTGTTGCTTTCGTTGGTTAATTAATAAAGAAACTGCCTAGGCCCATTTGATAGGCCAACCCTTATGTGGGTGGAGTAAACAGAACAGAATGCTGGGAGAAAGAAGCTGAGTTGGGGAGTCGCCGTGGTTCTCCCACTTCAGACAGACGCAGGTTAAGATCTTTCCTGGTAAGTCAGCTCATGGTGCTAAATAGATTATTAGAAATGGGATAAGAGGCTGAAACTAATGGGCCAGGCAGTGTTTAAAAGAAAAAAAAAGAATTTTATACTGATACCAAATCCAAAAATATGTCATAAAATTGAAAATACATAAAATATCTATGACAAACTTAGATGCAAGTAATGAGATTGTATCAATATCATGAAAGGAATGTAAGCACAGCAAATTTATAAATGTATAAATACTGTCATGTGCACTAGTCAAGTGGTAGAACTTCCTTTATGTGAGCAGTTAAAGATAAAAATCATCTATAATATCATCTGGTAGAGAAAAATAATTTCACGAAACGTAATGGCAGCCCATGATAGCTAATAAATTTAAGAATAGAGGAACTAAACTTGACTAAGCTTGAATATATACAAAAACTCAACATAGAAAAATAGTTAGTATTAAAAGACTGAAGGTGCCTCTCCTCAGGTATATGGTGATGATCATACTGTCACTGGTGTTTAACGTGGTATTGAGTTCTCTGTCCACTTCAGTAAGACAGGGTCATGAGACAAATGGTAATTACAAAATTATTCTGATGAGCAAGAATGATGCAAGCTGATATCTATTTGGAGATAATATTTTCTATATAGAAATATCTTAAGATTCTTTAAAAAGAGTAAGATTAGTCAGTTCAGCAACATCATATAATAATATGTCAGTACAAAAAAATCATTCTATTTTTCTATACCAAAATATTAGAAACAATTTAAAGGTGCATTACTATCTACAATTGTTCTAAAGACAATAAAATAAAAATAAATTCATACAAAATATTGTAAGATTTATATGATTAAAAGATCACCATTACAAGCTTCCAAACAAAGCAGGTTACCAAGAGTCCTTCGTGGCTATGATACCTATGAACCATGTAACAACTAGCTTGACACGATGACCCAGTAGGGGCACACATAACTTTGGCTGTAACCAATAGCTCTCAGATTGGGCTTAAGGCTCATGCAAGAAAAAGGAAACCATGTTTGGTACTGTAAACCTAGCTAACTACTCAGTACTAATCAATTCATAGGTATTGGAGGAGAATCTAAAGCTGTTAATTTATTAAAATTGCATAAATCCTAACAAATCTAAGCATTTGTCCTTATGCCAACAGATAAGTGTATCGTGGCAAGAGATGAAGAGCACCACAGAAAGCCACAACCAATCAAAATGCAGAGTCATGGAGTTCAGTACCAATGAATACATCTACAAAATATTCTACACCTAAGGCTCAGGGAACATTGTAGAAATGCTTGGCATATTTTATCACTGAAATAAATAGATGTATTCAGTACCAATGAATACATCTACAAAACATTCTACACCTAAGGCTCAGGGAACATTGTAGAAATGCCTGGCATATTTTATCACTGAAAAAATCATAGTTATGAAGAATATATCTTTGGATGACATGGTGTTATAACTTTAGGAACAGTGGGGACAGTATTTAGGTTTTTGTACAAAGGAATGGCACTAAGAACATTATGTAGTTAAGTGTCTTGATTTTAATGGTGTTTGCACACACTGTGTGTGATGAAATTGTATAGAACTACCGTATTTACATAGGTAAGTGCACGTAACACTGGAGAACTAGATAAATCCAAGGGAAAAAAAAAGAAATATCATATTGTTCCAAGTATGTGTGTGAAGTAATTTTATGGAGTGCTAGGCACCAAACTGGGTCTAGTGACAAGGAACATGAAAACTGTACACTATGTTAACTAGATTTGTTTTAGTGAGTAAGCTGCAAGGAATGCCTACAGTTCATGACAGACTTCCCAGTTGTCAGGCAAACCATGCAGTGTGGACAGAGCCCCGTGTGTGAGCCATTCACACTGCAGCTGAGTGACATCTGAAATTACCCATTCCGGTTTTTGTTGGTTTGTTTGTTTGGTTTGGTTTTGGTTGTTATTGTTTCTGCTAATGAGAAGGCAGGCTTGCAGCAATAGAAACTGCAAGGCATTTTGTTTGTAGGTGAAGGACTAGAACACCACTCTGCTCTCCCTTTATCTCTCAGGATGCTGTGTTCCAGCACATTCAGGTTATTCTTTAGAAACTGCAGCTGATGAGTGGGGGTGTGGAGTAGGGAGTGATCCAAGGCTGCCCAGACAACTGCACTGTAGTCTGACTGTTGATATATTAATCACATCAAAGGAGATGCCACCATCATTTGAGAAAATAACAACATATGTATGATCAGAAGCTATAGTATCTATCAGACTAAAACAAATTCCAAATGAACGTACAGCTTGCCAAGTCATAAATTACAATAAAATGTAAATTGCTCAAGCCCATAAAAATTCTTTAGAGTACATCAATAAGAAACAAAATAAAAGCAAAATATGTCTAGCTATGATGATTCTGATTATTTAAAAATACAATTAAAAACAATGAATGAAAACTATTTCATATAGCAACATCCACTCAAAGACAGTGAGGAGGGTTGAAATCTTGAATAAAGTTACCTAGGAAAAATTCTTGAAAGGATGAATAGCTAGATGAACTGGAACCAGTGCTCACGTGGTACCCCAAGTTTTGTCCACCATTTAGACAAAATGAAAATCCACATGTCTAACAAAAAAACAACAGGATGCCTTTGTGTGGGAAATGAGCAGTATAGAGAAGCTGGAGTGGCAATGCTTGGAGTTGAAGGGAGATTCTAAATGTGGGATTTGTAAATACAAAATGGAATGATCTAAAACAGAAAGAAAGAAGGAAGATAGCTTAAAAAGTGCCATCTGTAACTTCAGTACAGTTGGTCGTGTATGGTGCTTGGGAAGCAGTGAGGTGGGAGTGAGAAATCACATGTATGTTTCCTAGAAGCACCTTCTCTCCTAAGCAGAAGAAAAATACTCTCCAGAGGCCAACTCAGGACAAAGCTTCTCACGCAGACCCTGGCCCAGAAAGATAATAAAATCAATGTCTCCAAGGACTTTACTCCGTCTTTAGCTTTGTTGGTATTTGTAGCCTTGTGATTTGATTGAACAAGTTCAAAGCTTTGTTCTTTCAAAGATATCTATCATTTGATGTTCAATTACTCAAGAAGAAATTATCTTAAATAATCAAAAAAAAACCCTCTTAAAGTTTAAAAAAGCTCATCTTTCATAGCTATAAGGGTCAATGTCTTTAACCTGGTTAGGTTTTTTTTTTTTTTTTTTTGTCAACTTGACCCAAGCTAGAGTCATTTGGGAAGATGGGATCTCAGAAAAAAAAAGTGCTACCACCAGATTTGCCCATAGATGAGTCTGTGGGGCAGTTTCTTGATTAATGACTGATGTAGGAGGACGTAGTTCACTGAGGATGGTGCCATTCCTGGAAAGGTGGTCTTGAGTTGTATAAGAAAACATACTGAGCAAGCTATGGGATGCAATCCACGGCATTTTTAACCCCAACATTTCTGATTTGAATTCTTGTCCTGACTTCCCTGGATGATGGATTATAAGTTGTAAAATGAAATAAAATCTTTCCTCCTCATGAGCTTTTGGTTCTAGTGTTTCTTACAGTAATAGAGATCCCAAATAAGACACTGTTAATTGACAACAATAGTGAATTATATTTCATAAAGCATTATGAGGAATAAATCAGTATCTTATATAGACTGATAAATGGTTATTTAAATGAACACAGCTAGTTCAGAAGTAAACTAGCCTTTCATTTTGGTCCTTCCAGAGAAAAGATAGGAATTCTGATCATAAATACACAGGCTTCTCTTTGGCAGAGAATATCCAAGTCCAAGAAGGTGAACCCAAGAAAAACATATATTTATCCTCCTGGATATTGGAAGTAGACAAGATCGCCAGGCAAAAGTTGGGAGCAGGGGGTAGGGGTGGGTTGGGGGAAGGGGAAATGGGGAGAGAGAAGGGAGAAGGGAAGGATTGGAAAGATCTTGGGGGAATGGGATGGTTGAGATGGAGGATGGGTGGATATTGAAGCAGGGAAGAAAATAACTAAGGGAGCCATTTTTAGGGTTGGCAAGAGACTTGGCTCTAGAGAGGTTCCCAGGTGTCCAAGGGGATTTTCCTAGCTAGGTCCGTGGGCAGCAGAGGAGACGGTGCCTAAACTGGCCTCCTCCCATAGCCACACTCATGAATATCTTGCATATCACCATAGAACCTTCATCTGGTGATGGATGGAGATAGAGACAGAGACACACATTTGGAGCACTGGACTGAGCTCCCAAGGCCCAGATGAAGAGCAGAAGGAGGAAGAATTTGAGCAAGGAAGTCAGGACCATGAGGGGTGCATCCACCTATGGAGACAGTGAAACTAATCTATTGGGAGTTCACCCAGACCAGCTGGACTGGGACTGAATGAGCATGTGATCAAACCGGACTCTCAATATGGCTGACAATGAGGGCAGACTGAGACACCAATGACCCTGACACCAGATTTTGATTCTACTGCATGTACTGGCTTTTTGGGAGCCTAGTCTGTTTGGATGCACACTTTCCTAGACCTGGATGGGGGGGCTTGGACTTCCCAAAGGGCAGGGCACCCTGACTTCTCTTAGGACTGAAGAGCAAGGGGGAGGGAGAGTGGGGGGGAAATGGGAGAATGGGAGGTGGAAATTTTTAATAAATAAATTAAAAAAAAGAATATCCAAGTCCATTTAGAAAACATACTTAGGCTTATACCATCTAGGAATCAAAAGCCTGCAACACCCTGTATAAAGCAAAGATGATTTGTAATTCTTCAAACAGAAAAAAAGAAAAATTTTCCTTTGTTGTAACTTTGCCTTCGAAGGTGTCATTGTTGAGACCTCATTTTCAAAAGGACTGTTGTCCTCTGAGAATTAAGGTACTCCCAAGTCCACGGAAGGCAGTACATGGTTTCGTGTGTCTCATTTCTTAATCAAATCAGTGACCTTTAAGTGAATCAAAGTCGCAAGCAAACAGGACTTTTGTTCTTACTGACACTGCAGCATTAACCAACTTACTAAATGTTCTTTAATTAAAGTGTTCTTTCAACGTAGCAATTCCTCAACATATCAGCACAACTATTTACCAGCCTGAAACAACACCCCTGTGATCTAGACAGTTCTTTTTTAATTATTCAAAGAAACATAATCTGAAAGGTCTTTGATACGTATGGTCTAAGTAGGCATTTTTCCAGAGGCTTAGTAATAGAGTACAGTGTGACTGAAGCTGTAAGAAAGAGCAGAGACCACCCCAGGGTTAAATGCCTTGCTTCATCCCAAGTCCCAGATCCACTCAACTATAAAAGTTAAGTCTTCAGAGAAGATCTAAGGGCTTCATTTTTCAAAAAGAAGAAGATAGAAAATGCAAAATTGGAAGCAACATGTTCTTTTGTAGCGTGGCCTTTCTAAAAGCTAATTCTAAGTAGAAAAATTCAATTTACAGGAAACATTAATCCACCTTATTATTTACTTTGCAAGTGATTCTTAATCTGTGTTCACATCCACTTTCATGTATATAGACCTTACTCTGACCTTTTGCTTTCAAAATAAATTTATAATTAATGGAAGCTGAAAGCCATAAAAGGCAAAGCCAAATCCCTAAGGAGTAAATGAAAGAAAGAACAGAAGGGAAACAGGGTCAAGAGCTTGAATAATAGCATTCATTGTTAGCACAAGATAATAAGGCTTGTAGAATATCCATACAAACCTAAGATAGGAGCAACACAAAAGACCAGAGGGGAGAAATTAGAGTAGAAAATATTAACAACGAATGTATCTTATATCTTTCTTATTCAACCCATTAATAAGGGCTTCTAATCACTCCTCAACCTTAATGCAGTCCCTAAATTTTTACATTCCTGAAGTACCCAGCTCGTCTTCCCTCTCTGCACCCAAATATACACCTCACATAACACTTTTCTAAGTGTTTGTTATAACAAATTATAATTAACTTAGTAGCACAGAGATTTATTTTGCAATAATTCTGGAGTACAGGGAGATAAACCAGAGTGTCAGGATGCTCCTTCTGAAGACTATGAAAAATATGTTCATGGTCCTGAAAGGTCTCTAGGGGGAAAATATGTTCATGGTCCTGAAAGGTCTCTAGGGGAAAAATATGTTCATGGTCCTGAAAGGTCTCTAGGGGAAAAATGTGTTCATGGTCCTGAAAGGTCTTTGTCTTACAACATTCTTTCAGTCTTCTCCTTACCGGGTCTTCTCACGGTTGAAAGGGAAGGCAGCTCCAAGACTCCTTTTAGAGGACCATTAAGCACATTCCTAAAGCCTGTTTCTATAGCCTCTTCTGAGCAACATCATATGTTGAAACAAGATTTCAACATTTGATTTCATTCCATTGCCATTTTCAGAAAACACCAAGAAAGAGTCTGCTTCTTCTTCCTCGGCGTGTGGGAACACAATGAAAGAACAGTTACATGAAAACTTGGAGGACTCCCCAGAGGTGACATCTGCTGGAAAGATGATATAAACCTTCCAATCTTCAGAACTGTTGTTGTCTAACCTATACACGCTATGACATTGCACTTTGGTATTCCAGACTGAGTCAGATAAATGGGAATATAATATTCAATACTAAAGTAAGATAATACTTACATAATCTAGTAACTAAAAAATGGACATACTTCTGAGGGTTTCGACCCACTGTGATATTCTATATGCAGTTTACTCAACAAAAAATAACCTATGGGTACAATCTAACCCAAGACTAGAAGACATAATTAATCTTACTATAATTTGCATCTTACATTTTTCCATTCGCTGTCTCCTCACTAGTCTTTGAACCCTGTAAAGAGCTCAGGTAAGATTGGAAATCATACACACACACACACACACACACACACACACACACACACACACACACAATATTATATGGATCAAGCAGATTATATTTATATATTTAGGTGTGTGTGAGTGTGTGTGTGTAAATCAAATTAAAAAAGGGCCAGACCCATGAACTTTAAAAAGAACAAGTTGGGGGTAGGAGATACATGGGAAAGTTTAGAAGGAAAAAATAGAATGGAGTGATATAATTACATTTTTGTTTAAATAACTTAAAAATAAATTTGCGTCTAATTACTCAATGTTAATAAGGACCTAGGTTATTGAATGAAGCATATTCTGCAGCTCACAAGTTAGATATTTGTGATGGTACACAAGTTACAGGCTGGGTCTAAAGGTGAGAGACAGAATCTTGAGAAGGTCAAGTCTCCTAAGAGTTACCAGGGTCCTCAGGGATTATGTTCTTGGAGAGCATTACAGAGCCCCAGCCTCAGCTGCTTGATTTCCTCTTCGCTTACTGGCTCATGAAACAAATGTCACATATCTCCTGACATTGTTTTTAGGCATGCCCACAGGGAACCAAAAGCAAAGAGTTTGCCAGCTTTTAGATGGGAACTTCACAAACTGTGAATTAAACAACAAAACAAAACAAAAATGCTCAGCCCACTTCTCTTTATAAATGATCACTTCAGGTGTTATGTTATAACGACTGCAAGTTGACTACGTTTGCAAAAGCCTGGTGAAGTTGTGTATACCATGAGCAGTATAGAGAAAAAGCAGAGCTAGCATTTGGAAGGCTCTATCCTGAAAAAGGAATTCTATATGGTGCCAAGAAACTGGGATTTTATTTCAAAGGATATGGGAACCCTTCCAGAACTAGACAGTATTGAGAAAAATTGATTGAAAGGGGCAAGATTTAAAGCAGAAGGACTCACTGAGACTCTCCACCAGCACGTTAATGGCTACATGATGAGAAGAGAATCAAGGAGCCAAAAGAGAAAGAAAGAAAATCTGTGGTGCGCTATCAGAGGAGCATCTTTAGTTCTTTCGTTTGTCTGTTTCATATTCAGTTACTCGCCGTGATTTGGTGCTAATTTTCTTTCTCATGGGCTATTTAGCACAGCATTTTGAAAATGTCCAAAAGTAATAACAACAGCTACAGTTTGGGCTGCTATGAGGCAGGCGGCTTTTGTGATCCTCTGTCATCCATCCCCAATCCGTTTGGCACTTCTCCCTTAGCAGTGACCTGTGAAGCCCCACACAGGATTGCCAGAGAGAACAGCTGGTGGTAACACAGCTGAGAGCCCGAGCAGTCGGCCGCAGAATCCTCCTCAGCATTTTGGCAGGGCTCAGAGCAGCCTAGCTTGTCCAAACCCCATCCCACGAAAGGCCCCATGATGCCAGGCTTAGGGATACAGGAGCGCCAGGTTGGACTGAGCATGATGGCACAGTCTGTGGATTTCTTTCATGCCTTTAGGGAAGCAGTGTTTGGATCACAGTACCAAAAAGGAAAACAACATCATGCAAGCATCTCTAATCATCACATTTTCTCCTTTGGGAAGGGAAATGAGTCAAAGTTCAGAGTACTTAGTAGACAGACAGACTAGCACAAACCAAGCTGATCTTTTTTTAAATATTATTTCACTTCAGGGGAAAGCACTGGAATTGTCAAAGAGAAAATATTTGAAAAAAAATCACAGATTTAATGACAAATCCAAGATCTAAATCTATGCATGCTTGTTTTAAGTGCACTGTCTATGTGGGAGTCTATGAATTTACTGATTCCTCCCAGTAACTAACTAAAATAGAGACCTGCAATTAGGTATGGATGAATGCATAACAAGAATATCTGTGGCAATTTTATTATTTATTTTTAAATAGAGATAGGGTCTTCCCCGAGTTGACCTTGAAGTCACCATGATCCTGTTTGGCCAGCTGAATGTTGTTACTACAGCATTCACCAACATGCTTAGCTTAATAATAGAACTTTGTTCACACAAATATTTCCTATACTTCTGAGCTTTGTTTTCCTCATTTAAAAAAATAAGAATCTCATCAGCTTTCTTATTTTTGGTATTAATTGGGATAATAGATATAATATTTAAAATAAGAAAAAATTGTATTTATTAATCTTAATATATATATATATATATATATATATATATATATATATATATATCAGTTACAGGAAGCCCAGGAAACCCCGAGCGAATGTGTAAAGAGCAAATGAAATCCCTAGGGACTGTGTATTGTTGACATGGTCATGGCCATGACAAGGACTCAGTACCTCATCATGGGAATGGAGGCAAAGCCTTTCCTGTATTGGACAGACTCAAAAAAGGCAGCACCTTCCTCTTATCTGAGTATGAATGCTGGCAGTGTTTGCAAAAGCTAAAAATTAGATTCCTCTTTGTATGCACAGCCTGAGTATGCTGGCCTACAAAGACATTCTACTCAGTTTAGCTAACTCCTTCAACATACAGATATTCAATTTGACCAGGTTAAAGGTGATATTTTTTCTCCAGTGTGTATTTTTTTCTTTCTTTGTCCTCATTGTCAAAAAAATAAAACCAATCAAAAAAGAAAAGAAAAGAGACAACAACCAAAAAAAAAAAAAAAACCAAAACAAAAAAACAAAAAACCACCAAACAGACAACCAAAATCCCAAACCTGGTTATCTATAGGTGTGTGAAATTATATATAGGTCTTCATGGGTCTTCAATTCTATTCCATTGACCAAAGATTTGTTTTTATGGACCGAGGCATTCTTTGGCCCACAGATCAAGACTCAGACTAATTTAGGTGCTTTAGAAGTGAGTCAGACCTCACCAACATAACTTTTAAGTATTTTTGTGATTAATGGACCAATAAAATATGACTTTGTAAATGTCCAGATTTTGTCATAGGCCTCAGCTGGCTAGTTGTGGCTGTGCCTTACCATTTATGTATTCCACATTTGTTTCTAATAAAAATCTCTCTTTTTTCCCAGCAAAAAGAATCACATCAAAAACAAAACAAACAAACAAAACAACAACAAAAAACCAAACTGAGACCTTTAACTAGAGGACTTTGATTATTGGTGAAAAGATTGAAATCTGGGTGTAATTTCTGCTCCTGGGTGGAACAGTATAAAATATCCCAAAAGATCATAAGTTTAATATTTAGCAGGGGCTTTCTGATAGAGAGCAAAGACATGCTGTTTTCCACTCACTTAAGGTTAATATAGAGAGACCACCAAGCCACTGGGAGAAGAAGCCTCAGCAGCTGTTGAAATAAGAGCGGCGGAGCTGCGTCCCCAGCACCCGGCCGCCTGCACGGCTAGCTTTATACCAGAAATAATTACATGGAAACTGTATTCTTTTAATCACTGCCTGACCCATTAGTTCCAGCCTCTTATTGGCTAGCTCTTACATATTGATCTAACCCATTTCTATTATTCTATGTAGTCCACAAGCCGGCTTACCAGGAATGATCTTAGCCTGTGTCTGTCTGGCGTGGGAGAATCATGGCGACTCCCTGTCTCAGCTTCTTTCTCCCAGCATCCTGTTCTGTTTTCTCCGCCTACCTAAGGGTTGGCCTATGAAATGAGCCTAGGCAGTTTCTTTATTAATAAGAAATCATTCCCACATCAAGCAGCACAGTGGACTGCAGTGACAGCAGTGGCCTCTGGCGATTGTCTGACCACTGGAACTTCATCCTTATCCCTACTGTAACTGCAGGAGCAACCACTGGAGCAATAACCATGCTTGCATCAAGAGGAATGATCATCTGAGCCATAAGCCGATAGGAACCAGGAGGAAAGATTATAGAAGGCTCTGCTCTGCTTATACCGGAAGGAACATTCAAGGGAGCCACAGCCCCCAAACTACACTAATTGGAGGAAAAGAGACACTCCTAAAACACCTGTTTCAGTTGGAGAAAGAGAAGGGTAGACAACAGGACAAGAATACACTCAACAACATAAAGAGCAATACATCATCACTAGAAACTAGTGGTTCTGCAACAGCAAGACCTAAGCATCCTAACATAGATGAAGCAGAAGAAAAAGACCTTAAAAATAACTTTATGAAGATGATTGAGGCCCTTAATGAGAAAACATTTCCTTAAAGAATTGGAGGAAAAAAAAGAATTGGAGGAAAAGACAACAAAAATTGGAAGAAGTCAATAAATCCCTTAAAGAAAACCAAGAAAAAGCAATCACACAAGTGAAAGACATGGTTCAAGACTTGAAAAGGGAAGTAGAAGCAATAAAGAAAACATAAACTGAGGGAAATCTGGGTACATGATCAGGAACTATAGAAGCAAGCATAAAGAACAGAATCCAGGAGATAGAAGTGAGAATCTCAAGTGTTGAAAATATAATAGAGGAAATAAATATATCAGTCAAAGAAAATATTAAATCCAACAAATCCTTACCAAAAAATATCCAGAAAATCTGGGACACCATTAAAAAGTGGAACCTAAGAATAATAAGAATTTAAGAAGGAGAAGTCCAGCTCAAATGTACAGAAAATGTATTTAACAAAATCATAGAAGAAAACTTTTCCAACATAAAGAAAGACATGCCAATGAAAATACTAGAAACTTTTAGAACACCAAATAGACTGGACTAAAAACAAAACAAAACAAATAAAAACAAAAAAATTAAACAAAAAAGCAGTTACCTCACCATATAATAATCAAAACTCTAAACATAGAGAATAAAGAAAGAATATTAAGAACTGCAAAGAAAAAAGCCAAGTAACACATAAAGGCAGAATTACACACAGCTTCTCAATGGAAATAATAAAAATCCAGAAGGGCCTGGTTAGGTACCATGCAGATACTAAGAGATTATAGATGCCAATCCATAGATTATTATATCCAGCAAGGCTTTCAATCAATAGAGATGGAGAAAACAAGATATTGCTTGACAAAAACAGATTAAATCAAGACCTATCCACAAATCCAGCAGTACAAAAAGTACTAGAAAAAAAAATCCAACCCAAGGAAGTTAGCTACACCCAAAAAAGCACAGGCAATAGTTAATCCCACACCAGCAAATCCCAAAGAAGAGACACACACACACAATACCACCACCAACAACAATAAAAACAAAACCCTCAAGTAACAGGAACTAGCATTAATATCCCTTAATATCAATGTACTCAATTCACTTATAAAAAGATACAGGCTAACAGATTGGATACAAAACCAGAATTCATCCTTCTGCTGCATACAAGAAACACTCTAAACTACAAAGACAGATACTACCTCAGAGTAAAGAGTTAGGAAGAGATTTTCCAATCAAATGGACCTAAGAAACAAGCTAGTGTAGCTATTCTAATATCCAATAAAATAGACTTCAAATTAAAATTAGTCAAAAGAGATGAAGAAGGATATTTCATATTCATCATAGGAAAAATCTATCAAGATAAAGTCTCAATCCTGAACATTTATTCCCCAAATACAAGGGCACTTTCATATGTAAAAGAAAAACTTCTAAAGTTTAAATCACACATCAAGTCCAAAACATTAATACCCAGAGACTTCAAAACCCCACTCTCACCACCAGACAAGTCTACCAGACAGAACCCTACAGAGAAATAAGGGAACTAAGAGATATCATGACTCAAATGGGCTTAACAACATCTATAGAACATTCAACACAAACAACAAAAATATACCTTCTTCTCAGCACTTCATTGACCCTTCCCCAAAACTGACCACATAATAGGTAGCAAAGGAAATCTCAACAGATACAAAAAAATATTGGCATAACCCCCTGTGTCTTATTGGATCATCATGGTTTAAGGTTAGAATTCAATAACAACACTAATTGCAGAAAGTCCACAGACACAGAAAATGATGAACACTCAAATGAATCACCACTGTGCCAAGGAAGAAATAAAAAAGAAATTCAAGACTTTCTAAAATTTAATGAAAATGACTGCACAACATACCCAAACCTATGAGATACAATGAAAGCAGTGCTAAAAGGAAAGTTCATAGCCTACATAAAGAATGCCTACATAAAGAAGCTGGAAAAATCCAATGCTAGCAAATTAAAAGAACACTTGAAAGCTCTAGAACAAAATGAAGCAGACTCACCCAGGAGGTACAAAAGACAGGAAATAATTAAATTGAGAGCAGAAATCAACAAAATAGAAACAAACAAACAAAAAAACAAATACAAAAAATCATGAGACAAAGATTTGCTTCTTCAAAAAAATCAACAAAATAGACAAACCCTTATCCAAACTCAGGAAAAGGCAGAGAGAAAATACCCCAAATTAATAAAATCAGGAACAAAAAGGGGGACATAACACCAGACATGGAGGAAACCCAGATGATCATCAGGTCATGCTTCAAAAACCCATATACCACAAAATTGGAAAGCTTAAAGGAAATGGACAATTTTCTAGATAAGATTCATATAACAAAATTTAATCAAGACCAGATAAGCAATTAATAGATCTACAGCCAATGTGGAAATAGAAAGAGTCATCAAAAATCTCCCAAACAAACAAAGAAAACAAAACAAAACAAAACAAAAAAACCCCAGGGCCAGATAGTTTCAGTGCAAAATTCTACATGATTTTCAAAGAAGAACTAATACCAATACTCCTCAAATTATTTGACACAATAGAAACAGATTCAATGTAATATCCATTAAGATCCTAGCAAAAATTTTCACAAACCTCAAAAGAACAATACTCAACTTCATATGTAAAAGAAAAACACCTAGAATAGCCAAAACAATCTTTTACAATAAAGAACTTCTGGAAGCTTCACCATCCCTGACTTGGAACTCTACATACAGTAATGAAAACAACTTGGTATGGACATAAAAACAGACAGGAGGTGGCAATGAAATCAAATTGAAGCCTTGAATATCAATCTACACATATATGAACACCTGATTTTTGACAAAGAAGTTAATATTATAAAATGGAAAAAAGAAAGCATCTTTTAGGAATAGTGCTGCCATAACTGGATACCAAAATGTAGAAGAATGCAAATAGATCCGTATCTATTGCCATTCACAAAACGCAAGTCCAAATGGATCAAAGATCTCAACATAAAAACAACCTCATTGAACCTCATAGAAGAGAAAGTGGGAAGTACACTGGAACTCACTGGCACAGAAGACCACTACCTAAATATATAACTCTAGTAGCACAGACACTGAGACAACAATTAATAATGGGATTTCCTAAAACTGAGAAGCTTTTGTAAAGCAAAGGACATAGTCAATAAGACAAAACTCAAGAAACTGGACACCAAAATATCAAACAGTTCAATTAAAAATGGGGTACAACAGATGAATCTCAAATGGCTGAAAAACACTTACGGAAATGCTCAACCTCCTTAGCCATCAGAGAAACGCAAATCAAAACAACTCTGAGGTACCATCTTACACCTGTCAGAGTAGTCAAGATCAAAAACACCGATGATAGTGTATGCTGGAGAGGATGTGGAGTAAGGGGAGCACTCATGCATTCCTGGTGGCAGTGCAAACTTGTACAGCTGCTTTGGAAATCAGTATAGCAGTTTCTCCACTTTCTCAGACAATTAGGAATCATTCTACCTCAAGACCCACTAAACCCACTTTGGGGCAGAAGGCCAAAGAATGCTAAATCTTACCACAAAGGGCATTTTCTCAACTATGTTCAATCCAAGAAAGAAAAAAATTAGTTAATATCAGAGTCTGCAGGAACAGTTCAAGGCTTGCTGGCCAAGAATGAAAATGAGACCCTAGCACTCATGTCAGAGCAGAGCATGGGAACACATGTCTATAAATCAGGCACTCGGCAGGGAGACAGATCAATCATTAGAGCTCACTTGTCAGCCTGTATAGCAGATTAGGGAGATCCATATTTAGTGAAAGATCATGCCTCAATAGATAAAGTAGACAACAACCGAGACAAAACAATGTTAACCTCCAGCCTCCACATGTGACCACATACAGATGCATATGTATTCGCATCCACACATAAACAGATACATACATATAATACACACACACTTAACACTAGCCAATAGAAGTGTTCACCAATTGGAGAGTACAATGCCTGCCCCCCAGGAAGCCTCTGACTAACACCATCGAGAAAGCATTTAAAGTCTACCTAAACATATAGGCGGCGTGATGGTCTCTCTGGTCATTATCTGTTTCTACCTCCTAAGAGTTGAAAGTATTGCACTTCCTCTGTAACAAAGGTTGTCCATTTATGACATGCTGTATCTAATCCTTTCGTCTGACCATTGCACAATTGTTGTGCACCTGAATCATAAATCTTTATATACTTTATATCAGGCTTTACAAATATATGAAAATAGCTCTCTAGGAAAGTCAGATTAGAAATCACTGCATGAGATAATTCCCAAGCTCTCTTCTACCCCTTGGAAATTTATGACTTTAATGTATTTTGCCAATAGACCTATGTGTCTAATAAACAGCACAATTTTCCATAGCCGAACCATTTTTCTTTGATTTTTATTACCTCATAAGTATATATATGGGGTACATATGTATTATTTTTAATGTAATCACAGTAGTACAAACAAGACTAGGACATATAACAAACCTTTATGACACTCACAAATGTCTGATTTTTCTCTTGTCTTTCAAAATAGCACATAAGCTGTCTGTCTTCTAGGGAGCCAGGATGCACATAAAAGTAGTTTCTGTGTGACTACGCTAGGATTTTATATGAATCACTAAATCCACATGTCAGGCTGCTCATGTTGTAAAACCAAAGGCAGGAGATAAAATTGAACATTTTAAAAAGTCAATTTTATTTGTCCCAGGAGGAAATGCTTTCTTTACATCCACACCAGAAAGGTATAAAGTGTCGTGGATGGAAGATAGCTAGTTTCTTCGTTAATCTGCAGTTTTACCTAAAGTGTGACTTTCAGGAGTCAGAAAAAGCAAACGTCTTTGCCTGACTGGGAAGTGGAGGAAAATAAGCCAGAAGAGCAGAGTGACTTGAGCTGCTACAAAGCCATCCAGTGCTTGCATCTAATGCAGAAGAAACTGTACGTTTCTCTCCCTAGCAGGAAATTTTTATAATGTTGTATTTATTTTTAATATTCTACATGTATGAGTGATTTGCCTACAGGCACGTATGTGCAGTGTCAGCAGAGGCCAGAAACAGTGTACTCCCTGAATCATGAGTTGTGGATGGCTGCATGTGGCCATGTGCGGTGCTGGGAGTAGAATCTTCTCCAAGGTCTTCTCCAAGAACAGCAAGTGCTCTTAACCACTCTGTATCTCCAGGCCAAAGAGACTTTTTATAGAGGCAAGTTCTCAGTCTGGCCTTGAGCTTGCCATGTAGCTGAAGATGAAATGTCCTTGACATTCTGATTCTCCTGTCCCTACAAACTCCAGGTGCTGGCATTATGGTTATGCAACATAAGATCTGGCTGACAAAGATATGATAAGCAGGTGCTACATCCTCACCCATCTGGAGTGGTCTTATATTTAGAACAATAAGGAAAAGTTTTGTGGCCACAAATTATTTAAAATGCTGAAGTCTTACAGAATCCAGAACTTACTGTTGGAGTTACTTTAATTATAGGATAATGTAAGATGCCTTTCTTATGTAAAATTATTAGGATGAAAGTAACTGTAAATAATATAAAAAGAACCCTTGGGAAGAATATAAAATTACAAGAAAATTTCAAAAGAAAAGATTATAATTTTTATTATTTATGTGTAGGTAGCATATGGAGGTCAGAAGACAACTTTATGGAGCTGGTTCTTTTGTTCTTTTCTGTGGGTTCCAGGCACTGAATCCAGGGCACCTAGCTTAGATGGCAAGCACATTTATCTACTAAGCTTTCATCTTGGATGAAAGATTGTATCTTAATTAGATAAATATAAAAATCCTCCATAAATAATTAAAAAAAGTAATAGTTGAATACCTTCTGTGTACTGTATTTGAATTCCTTCAGCTATATTTCTGTCTGAATTTTTATTTTAATACAATAAACTAAACACTAAATTTTTAATACAATAAAATGACTGTATCCAATTCAAAAAAGAAAAGTAATAATAACTAACAGTAACAAGGGATAGTCAATACAATGTCAAGATAAACATTTTTTACATGCACTATCTTGATAAACTCATGTATCATTTCTATAAGGTAGACAGGCATTATACCATTTAGGTGGTTTATTTTTCTCCACTATAAAATTTTTTATTTAATTTATTTTACATCCCGACAGTATTTTTCCTTCGTCCCCTCTTCTCATTCTTTTCCTTATCTCCCCTCTGCCCCACCTCCAAATCCACTCCTCCTCTGCATATTTCCATCAGTTACTAGATGAAGACTCTCTGATAATAATTGGGGTAGGCACTAATCTAATCACAAGAGAGAACTAATTGATGTTACATATCCACTATTATTAGAACTCTTAACTGGGATTACAATGTAATTACATCATTTATCCCTAACTTTTCCTTTATTCAAACCTGCCATGTATCCCTCATATCATTTTTCACTCATGGCCTATTTTTCATTAATCATTATTACATGTATAGACGTATATACATACATACACATATATATATGTATGTATTTTAAATATAACCTGATAATTTGTATAATGTTACTTATATGCATGTTTTCATGGATGACTCTATTATCAAATAACAGTTGCTATGCTCTTCCCTGAGAAAGGATGCTTCTCCCACTCCAAGCATTTCTTAGGTACCCGAAATTCTTTGTGTAGGGTTAAGACCTCATGGTCATTCCCCCATCAACTTTGGCATGTCCATTGGTGTCATCTTTATTCAGCTCATATTTAGTCAATCATGTTGCTAAAACTTTATAGGTGTTGCTCCTGACCTTACTGGGAGGCACATTACACAGAAAATTCCCAGATACTCTGACTCTTACAATCTTTCTTTCCCCTCTTAGATAGTGTTCCCTGAGCCTTAGGTGTGGAAGTGTTTTGTAAATGTATCTATTGAGTCTAGGATTCACAAGTCTGTATTTTTATTGGTTGTGGTTTTCTGTGGTGGTCTTTGTCGGTTGCAGAGAAGTTTTATGGATTAGTGGTGAAAACTACATTTTCTTGTGGTTGTAAGGGCCATGGTTGTAGATTGTTAGAGATTATGCTGCTTTAGTGAATTAGTGGCTGTAGATTCTTCTCTGAAAACCACGATTTTACTGAGTAGTTAGCTAGGTTTCCAGTACCAGGAATGGTCTCTCTCTTGTTGAGTGGGTCTTAAGTCCAATTGGCCCAATTGGAGAGCTTTTGGTTACTGTCAAGGTATCTGTGTCACTGCTGTATCCTCAGTGTTATTGTGCTATGCTGGCTGTCAGTGATGTTCATAAGCATCATAGCTGGGTAGGACTATTGCTGGCCTCCTTTGGAAGTTTACATGGTATCTTCTGGTACTGTGAAACTAATCCTCAGGAAAGAGATATTCAAGTCATTTCTGGCTCAGGGGTCTATAGGCTCTGTTTCTGAAATACATGGTGTTTTTAGCAATGAGAGTTTACCTTCCATGTCTGTTGGGGAAGGCAGTAACCAATGATAATAGCACTAGACTGTTTGTTTTTGGTTTCCTTGTTCTTGAGGTGGTCTTAAATCTAATTAGAAAGTCTAGTTACCACCAAAGTATACTTGCCACCAATGTACCCTTAGTGCCACGTTGGGTTTTTTTGTGGTTCATTTGTGTAAAACTTGGTAGCCTTGTTGGTTGCTTCCATTGGAATAGCAGGATACAAGTAATCTGGATGAAGAAAGGAAGGGCTAGTTAGGGAGGGACAGGGGTTAAATACAGAAAGAGTAAAGAGGAGGGTAAAATAACAGCAAGGATACCCGAAAAATCAAAAGCATTGTACTATTAACTACTTAATCTAAAAAAACCCAAAGCACACATAATTTTAATATCATAATTAAGTGTATAAATGCACATATGTAGTTCAAGTGAAATTTTACATTAGAATGAAGGCTTGCCCTCCAAGAGCAAAAGGCCATCAAAGAAAAACCTCAATACCAGACATGAGAAGTCCTCTTTTGACTAGCCCTCTTTTGGTCAGGGCTGAAAAGAGACTCCTAAAACATACAGCCTATTGCTATTTCCCTTGGTTTCCTCTTGAGAGTGGGAAGTATACTCCTTTCTGAGGACTAGTTTTCATGGTACCAGAAAACCCCACAAAATTTTAAAGTAATGTAATGAGTCTTTCTCTGTCCCACCAGCCAGCTTCCAAATAATGACATAGAGACTTCTTATTAATGATGAACACTCAGCCTATTACACAGGCTTGTTCCTAACTAGCTCTTAAAACTTAAATTAATCAATTTATATGAATCTATGTTCTGTCATGTGGTATTACCTCTCTTCCATCTTACACCTTCCATTTATTCTCTATATCTCCTGTGCACGTAGGTTTTCCTCTCCTTCCTTTTCTCCCTGGAAATTCTGCTTAAACCTCCTGCCTAACTATTGACCATTCAGTTTTTTTTTTTATTATACCAGTCACAGAAAATACATCTTTCCACAGTGTATAAACATCCCACAAGAAGCAAGGCATTTATGTATATGAAACTGCACAAGTTATGATGAGCAGACCAAAAACCACAGTTCACGTCTCTTTCAGAGACAGTTGACATATTTATATGCTAAAATATGCTTTCTGTGGACAATACACTATCAGTCATGGATAGTTTAGAGGACTAAACTTGTTTTGTATGTAACCTTACTGAAGGCTTGAAGGACTGATTTTGTTTGTCTTCTGTTCTTGTTCATCATCCTAGGAAACTCAAGTTAAAAGGCTCAGCACTGCGGAGTTTATTTCTATCAAGCAGGATGAAGTGGACTCGTGAGATCTCACTTGGTGCTGAGCATTCCACTGTTTATTAGTAGACACCAAATAAATGGAAGACATTCTTGAGAACTTTGTTTGTTTCTCTTCTTCTATCACCTATTGCTACAGCCCACTTGCTCCAAAAGTGAATACCTTAGTCTAATTTTATTCTTGTATTTATTGAGTCAAGAATAAACAAGTACTTCATATAAGGGATTAACACTCAAGATGTCTTACACTGTGATCAAGGAGTACAGTCCTAACTGAAAGTATGACTAGATGGATGTCCACTTTGAAGAATACAGTTATTATGACTCTTACAAATCAGTAGGCCCTCAACATGTGTCAAAATGGAAGAGAAGTATAAAGACGAAATAAGATGTGATGCTGTCCTACAAAGCCATTTAACACTTTCTTCATCACTGGCCAGGAAAGGTGCATGCATTATTTGTAGTAGAAAAACCATGTCTCCTGTGAACTGAGATATAATATCAGCTATGAAAGTCATTACCTGAACTTTTTAAACATAGGTGAAATTGAATTAATAGTTTTTCATATGAATACTGAAGACAGAATAAAACGAGAAGGCTGTTATTATTCTAAATCAACCACATATCACAAAGAGGTAGGCTTATGGCCTCAGCACCGCAGACAGACTTGATTCCTGAGAAGCAGATACTGGCCTTTCCAAATTTGATATTTTTGCCCATTTCTAAATTTGTGTATTTCTAAAATTGAAAGGTTCATGTGTGGTATCTGAAGGTATTGTGTCATTTCTGAGAATGATATGGTTGGGCAAAGTACAGCTCAGTATAGTTGAGCAAATTAAGGCAATGGTGGGACCAGGCAGGGCTTACCTTTACTGTCCTTGCCTTAGAGTCCAGCATTGCCATGATCAACATTCAGGACACGTATGGACCACCCTGTGCCATGGTCCCCAAGCCACAGTATCTCCTTATTATTCTTTTCTCACTGGGGAATAAGTCAAATTCGGAGTAATCCTCCCCATTTAAATAGCCATTTTGTCAGTGGTATATTTAGGGAAGTCTTGGCAATATCTGAAGATATAATCCAGCGTAAATCCTCACTTGATTGCTTTGACACCAGGCTGAGTTTTTTTGCCAGAGTGAACTCTCATCATAGCACACTAATTAAATCTGGCCTCGTACTGGTGGCTTAAAGTTTATTTGGCTACTCCCTTTTAGCCTGGTTATTGTTTGAAAAACCAATTTCTTCTTCAAGACAGTAATTATTTTTCTCACACCTCTAAGTACACTTCTCTGTATATTTTGCATGACCCTGCCACATAATAGACATGATACCATGACCTGGACTGTAGCTCTTTATACATCTCAATTCTGAGACAGCTATAGAAATTGTGGTGTCATTCACAAGGTGCTAGGCTGGGAAATAGGCGGCCTTCATTTGCCCACCTACTTACTGAGTGATCTTCAGAAAGTTAATTTGTCCACATAGGCTGTAATTTATTGTCCTATATGCCCTCAGTAAGGTTATATATGCAAAACTAGTTTGTAAATGACAAAGTTCTGAAAATTCTGTACAAAATGCTTGTGCTATCTTCCACACTTGAAGCCCAAAATATGGGCAACTGCATTTGTGTCCTCATGAATCAAGGCTTGGTATCTATTGAGTACCTACTCCATTAGTTTTGCTGCTTCATGCATTTATCAGTGATCGGAGAGAAAGTTATCATTGGTAGTCAAACAGAAAAAAAAACAAGACAATCTTCTCACTTGGAATTTCTTTATATTGTTAATACTCTATCTGTATTAGTATTTTGATAATATTATTATAATATTAAATACCACCACCTTGTTTAAACATTAGTGTTATATGAGGTGTCTCCTGGATCCACTTCAAGCCTACTGTTCTTGCTGGTGATGGAAAACTGCCCCATCATCGAAGGCTTCTATTTATAGCCAGCTCTGATTGCCATGTGTTTCTTATTGATGGCTTTTAAAACCCAGCCAGACCTTCACTCTGGAGCAGCATTCCAATTCTCCTGCTGGATATTGCTCATCTGTTTACAAGGCAACAGGCACACATAACCCTCCTTGGCACAGATCACCGGTGACAAAATATGAGAGCAATAATTTCAGTTTACAGGCCAGCAGTGAATGTCGTGTTTATATCCTCAAAGAGGGAACAGTAGAAATGATTATAACTTCTAGCTGCTACATGACCCACCTCATATAAATGAGGTTGACAAGCACTAGGAGAAAACTATATTGTATGATTCTAATTGGTTGTACAATGATGATGACAGTTAAAAAGATGACTTTTCTGAAGATAACAAAGTAAACAATAGTTTATTACTGTGTTAGAATAAACTTTCATGTCTAAAATATCTGCTGTAGAAGCTCCTTCAGCCAATAGCCTTTAAGATATCAGCCCACATTGGGTGTAGTCTCATATACTATAAATAAAGATGAAAAGCATGTGTGAGCCTCTTGGCTACTGAATTTGGTTCCAGTTCCCACTGCACACAGAGAAGTATGGATGGCTACTATTTATGTGAGTTTATTTCCAGATAAATGAACCTTGGTTGCACTCTATTCTGGGCTATTGTGGAACTCTTTTGTATATCAACAAATTGACTTTTACCATCTGGGGCATGGGTCCACATAAGACCTAAAAAAGCTTAAGGAAAAAAAGAGGGCTTCTAGATCCACAGAAATGGGAGCCAGGCACAGCTTCTTTAAAAGCCAACATCCTGTTTTGTGTTGGCATCACAGAATGGCTTTTGCTATTTTGGGAGTTCCTGCTATGGAACATAATGAGGTTTGTGAGCAGAGTGGTACAAGTTGCTTAATGGTGACATAGACCTGCTGTGTCCCTGGAGGTAGTACGATGAGCATGGCTCACAGAGCTGGGGGTAAATGTACTTCTGCCCCTGGACTACTTGATGAACTGGATATGCAGAAAAAGGACTGCTGAACGTGCCTAAAGATGAGACAATTCTTCGTGTTTCTTGCTTCATGAAAGAGTCTGCCAGACATTCTACAGGATACAGAAGAAACTTTCTGCTTCATGAAATTGTCTTCTGGATACTATGGATCTGTAGGCTAAAGATAGATGCACCAATGGTACAGAAGAACTTTGGGTGACAGTCCAGGTAGTGAGATGTCTCTGTCAACTCTAGAGTTTTGGAAGTTGCTTACAATGTACTTCTTGTTTGCTTAGATAATATTATATCCTACTGGAGTCTTTGATGGAATTGAAGAATAGAGAATAATAATATAGTTTTCCTTAGTTATGATAAAAGATAAAATAGATATAATTGTAATTCTTGCTTGATAACTGTTTTATGCTATTTTACTATATTAAAGTTAAAACCTTCCCTTTTTATTTAAACAGAAAAGGGGAGATGTTGTGAGATTTCCCTCTGTATGCTGTCTTTACCATTGATAAATAAAGGAACTGCTTTGGGCCTATAGCAGATATATAGGAGAACAGATATGGGTGTGGAAAACTAAGCTGAATGCTGGGAGAGAGAAGGCAGAGTCAGGGAGACACCATATAGCCCCACTGGAGACAGACATCAGAACTTTAGCCAGTAAGCCACAGCCACATGGCAATATACAGATTACTAGAAATGGGTTAATTTAAGATGTAAGAGTTAGCCAATAAAAAGTTAGAACAAATGGGCCAAGCAGTAATTTAATTAATACAGTTTCTGTGTGATTATTTCTGGTCTGGGCAGCCAAAAAAACAAAACAAGTGGCTTCCTGCAACAAACCTTCCTTTTTATTTAAACAGAAAAGGGGAGGTGATGTGGGATTCCCCTCTGTATGCTGCGAATACCATTGGTTAATAAAGAAACTGTCTTGGACTGTGATAGGGCAAAAGAGTAGAGCTAGGCAGGGAAAACTAATCTGAATGCTGGGAGAAGGAAGACCGAGTTTAGAGATGCCATGTAGCCTCCAGAGGGGAAAGACAGCTGTCAGCTGGAATTTTTCCAGTAGGCCACAAGCCTCATGGTAAAATATAAACTAATACAAATGGGTTAATTTAAGATATGAGTTAGCCAGAAATAAGCTTAAGCTATTGGCCAAGGAGTATTACAAATAATATAGTTTCTGAGTGGTTGTTTTGGGTCTGAGAGACCGAGAACAAACAAGCAGCTTCTCCTACAACAGATCTCCTCTAACACTCACCTCTTTAATCCCTTCTCCCCGCCTTTGGTGCCCCCTCCTTTCACTAACTCCCTTTTGTTGTCATGTGATATAGTCTAATACCCACTTTCATTTTATTTTTTTTTTGTTTTTCCCTCTCCAACACATCTTTATAAAACCTCTTTCCCTTGTCTACCTGTCTCTTTCTATTTTCATGACCTAGGCATGACATGTATATATGAATTAAAATACATGAATATATACCCTTATATATACATACATACATATATACTCTTATAAATACATGTATATATGGATTAAAACATATCTGCATCTGAGGAAAATATGCAGTATTTGTTTTCTGAGTCTGGGATATTTAACTTTGACCATAAAACTATTTCTAGTTCCATCCATTTTCTTGATGTCTTAGTCAGTGTTCTATTGCTGTGAAGAGACATCATGACCATGGTAATTAGGGCTTACTTATAATGTAAAAGGTTTAGTTCATTATTGTAATAACAGGGAGCATGACAGAATGCAGGCAGGCATGATACTGGAGAAGTTGAGAGTTTTACATCTGAATCCAAAGGGATCAGGAGGAGAGAGGACAACTGGGTCTGGCTTGGACTTCGGAAACCCCAAAGCCCATCCCCAGAGATACACTCCAATGAAGCCACACCTCCCAATCCTTCCATATCTTTGCAAATAACATCAAACTCTGGTGGACAACCATTCAAATCTAAGAGGGGCACTCTTATTCAAACCACCACCTTCCAGTACTTGGCCCCACAGGTTTATAGTCATATCATAATGCCAGGATGCCTTCAGTCCAACTTCAAAGGACCTCACTCATAGTTGGTAATAATCCCAACCCTGTTTAAAAGTCCAAAATTCAAAGTCTCTTCAGATACTCATGGCAATCTCTTAACTATAATAACCTCACGAAAAATAAAAATAAAAAAACAGATCATACATTTCCAATGTACAATGGCACAGAATATTTATTACCATTCAGAAGGGAGGAAAGAGAGCATAGTGAGGAAAGATTGTGCCAAAGTGAGACAGAAAACCAGCATGGCACACTCCAAACTCTGAATCTCCATGTCTGATGTCAAAGAGCTTTTCAGACCTCCAACACCTTTATGTTGAATACAACACATGTCTCTATTTTGGTCTGATTCCACACTTGGTCTGCAGTCCTCTTCAGCAGGTATCCCTTAACTCTGGCTCTCCAACATCTTCAGGTCTCCATTGACTGAAATCCAGGCTTTGCTTTCGCAGTTTTACTCAACATCCACTTTGGGTCTCCATCCGAGGTTGCCTCTAACACCATCCTGGTCTTGGTTGTTTTTTTTTTTTTTTTTTTTTTTTTTTTTTTTTTTTTTTTTGCGTTGTAGGAATTTCATCTTACCCAGTCAGAGTGTACAAGATCTACAAGACAAATTATAACACCTGCTAGCAAGGGTGCAGAGAAAGGGGAACCCTTCTTATTGCCAGTAGGAATGTAAACTGATATAACCACTATAGAATCAGTGGGGAGATTCCTTTAGAAGCTGACAATAGACATACCACAATATCCAGCTATACCATCTTGGGTATATAATCAAAGTACTCTACATCTTACTACAGAAACACTTGCTGATCCATATCATTGCTTCTTTATTTATAATAACTAGAATTGGTAAGCTTCCTAGATGCACGTCAACTGATGAATGCATAATGAAAATGTACTACTTTTACACAACGGAACATTATTCAACTATTAAGAAAAACAAATTATGAAATTATCAGGAAAATGGATGGATCTAAAAACAAGCATCCTGAGTGAGGGAACCCAGATCCAGAAAGACAAACGTTGCTTGTTTTCTCTTATTTGTGGATTTCTCTTATTTTTACTTTTAAAGCTTTAGATATGTATATTTCAATGAAAATATCCATTGGAGTTAGGTAGCTAGTAAGGGATCAGCAAGAAGGATGGGATCTTCCAAGAAAGAAGAAACTGAATATAGTGTTATACAAAAGTAAAGAAGAACTTGGAATAAAGGATTAAGTTCAGAAAGGAATGGAAGGGCAGAGTAAAGGAAAGAATATGTGGAAGGGCAACTAATACTAAACACTTGAAGAAAATCTGTTTGGAGACTTACCATTGTAGAAGCTCCCTAAATATATGCACATAAAAAGGAATTTAAATGGAGTAACCATATAATGGGGGAAACAACGTCCCAACTAGACATCTTATGCCATAAAGAAAAACCCCCAGTATGAAGAATGGGTTGCACATAATTTAGTTGTTGGCAAAGGTATCCCATAAACACCTCTGTAAACTTTTTAAGCTATTGCCAATGATATTAATTACCACCAACAGTCTGACAGTAAGTCCACATTTCTTAAGATGCCACTTAATTATGCCACTGAATGTGAAGAAATTGAGTTGGTGCCCAACTAGAAACATCTTCTTACAGACAGCACTCATGTGCTGAAAGGTACTTTGCATTGCACTATAGGAGAAAACAATCATCAATACCATATAGTTACAAAGCCTGACACTGAAAGCAATGGCCTGCCTGCAAGATCTATTGATAAAATAGTAGCATAAATGTTAGGGATGTAAGCAACCATTTCCTGATTGGGTTTAAGGCCCACTCCGTAAGATAGATCCTAAATCTGACACTGCTAATAAATCCAAAAACCCGAGACTAGATGGGTCATAAGACCCAGGAGAAAATCTACTACTATGATTCTGCTAAAGAAACACAGCAATAAAACAAGCCTTACTGACATATTGCTGTACCCATCGTTCATTTCATCACTCAAAAACAGAGAAGCTTCTTCTTGTAGTAAATGGCAATTAACACAAAGAATCTTACCTGGATAATGGGTAAAGAATGAGATTGTAGACAACTCGTCTCTAAATGGAATGTCTATTTCAATCCCCTCAAGCCTCAAGGGTCTATGCAGAAGGGGAAGCGGAAATATTGCAAGGGCTTGAGGTGGTAGATGATGCCAAAGAGACAGAATCTTCCAGACACAACACAGCTGATGTACTTATGGACTGAGAGACTATGACAACATGCATTAGACCTACACACATTCAAATCAGAAAAATCCCAGCACAGAGAAGGACGAGTAGGCACAACGTCCCATCCCTAACTTAGAAGCTATTTACTAATTACTAATATCTGCTGGACAAGAAAATCTGTTTTCTCCAATGGAGTGACACTGGGCACATCAACAAAATTTCAGGACAAGCCATGTGCTTGTAATTAGTTAAACACCACAAAACAAAGTCCCTGATTTGTGTGTGTGTGTGTGTGTGTGTGTGTGTGTGCGTGTGTGTGTGGGGGGGGGGGAGTTGTTATTTTGGTTCGATGATTTTGGCTCTTTGCATTTTTTATTTGCTTGAATTGGTTTTATTTATTGATTTATTTTTCTTTCTATTTATTTATTTATTTATTTTGAGAGAGAGAAGGATCTGGGAAGACTTGAAGGATGGGAAGAATATGCTCAAAATATGCTGTATGAAAAATTTAAAAATGTTTTAAATGTATAAAAATCCACATCAGAGGGCTTCAGAGACAGTTTAATGACTACAAATACTTACTGCTCTTCCAGAGGACACAGGTTTGGGTCTCATAGATGACAACCACTTGTAACACCAGTTCTTAGAGACCTGACATCCTCTTCTGGCCTTTGCAGTCACAGTACTCATATCCACAAACCCACACACCCCACACACACGAGAGGGGGGGTAAGTTAGCCATGAAGTCTTTAAATAGACTCCTCATAGGATGAGTAATATATAAAATTGTTAAAATATTGAGGAAAATTCATTAAGAAAAAGAATATTCACTACATTAGCTATGGTTTCTTTTTATCTTTTCTTTTTAAATGAATAAATATAAAGGAACACCAGCCAAAACTGTTCATCTGCTCACCTGCATTTTTTACTTGAGAAACTATTGCCAAAGGGAAGGCAGGGAGCAAATAATGTAGATTAAATCTTCTCCTGGGCTCCTTATCATCAATTGTGATATCTCTTCCTTTCAAAAACACATAGTAAACTTCTTCCGAGAGCAACACTGGCGACATCTAGATAACAACTTTTCTAAAGTTGCTCAAAGTTAAAATAGTTCAGAGATGTATGCTGAATTAAGTGTTTCAGTGTAGACTAAGCCAACTTCCGATTCTCGTGGAGCTTTCTCCATAGAACCTACCAGGACTGGGTCAACTATACTGCACACCTAAGCTGCCATCTAGGGTCCTGTATCTTCTCAACTCAAGTTTTCTACAGCTGTTACATTCAAGTCCATTGATCTGATGAGGCTGCATTTCATTGTTGGTGCTACTTGGGAACAAACTGGCACACAAGGGCTGCTAGGCAGAGGTGCTTCTTTCTGCCGAATTCCACAGCAACTTTCGTCCCTTCCCCAGGGCTCCTTGTAGATTGCACTTCGATGATGGCAAACAATGTTGCCACCTCAGTTAGGAAGTCTTCTCCTTTAAGGAATAGATTATGTTTATTCATCTGAACAGTCTCAAATTCTCTTAATTTCCTGTGTATATAAGTGATTAATAATAATCTGTAGAGACGAATGCAAGATATATAATTTTCTATTCAGATCCACAAAATGTAACCACAGAAGTTCGATAATGCCCAAGGAAAACAATACATCTTAAAAATAGGTTCACAGCAAAGTGAAGACTGCTCTGACCTTTTATTTGCATTTTCTACTTGTGTGTTTTGTCTTTAATAGGAATTAATTGCTTAAATCAGCAAGGAAATATGCGAATGATACTGAAAGGTTATGGGCGATGTTAAGAAAAGATACTGAGGCAGTATGTCTGGGCTCATTCCCTGACAGTGTTCATTAATCCACTTTTCAATCCCAGGAGGGCAAATTAGAGCATATAAAGCAGAAAGAATTAAAGACACATTGCCTGTAAGTGACCTACAACTGCCACCAAATGTATATCTACTCAAAATGCATGGCTCTGGTTTTTTTTTCATTCCCTAAAGGCCAAAGCCTATGAAAATTCTGGTGCTTCACAGACAAATGTGTGTGCCAAAGGCTCTCTTTGCTGTTCTGTGTAGATAAGAAAGCTCTTTATTTTAAATAAAACATATGCTGCTGGCAAATCCTATACTTGGGTTATTTTCCCCAATTAACTGGAATATAGAGGAAGGTAATGCTTCCAGGGCTCTTTATTTTCTACTTATGCAGTCAGGCTGTTTCAGAAATTAATCATGGTCCTAATATGTTGGGGATAGTTATTTGCATGCAATGCTCCCTTAATATCACTCTGCTATCATACTTCAGTAATCTTGCAGATAAATATCAGAGACATGGAAACAGAAGGCGAGCACAAAAGCTAAGGTCCTTGGAATCATCACCAATGTGTAGGGTGAATAAGACCAGGATGGAATTGAAACATCCAGTTTCAGAATTTTCACAGAGGGTTGAAGAAATGGCTAATTTAAAAATATTTCTTTGTGTAAAAGATTTTCTATTCTGTCACACAAGAATTTGCTTCAGAGTTCTTTTTCCCAGGATCTGTTTCTAGTTAATGATTAAATCTAGCTAACTGCTGTAAATGCCAGAAGTAGCCTATGAAGACAATGTTTATACCCATGCTATGGGAACTGTGCTGTAGGAAGCTTCTGTAGAAGGTCTGTGCTCTGCCACAATCTCCACAGATCCCACTGCACTGTCCCGTGTGGAGTAGAAAGGGACAGCCCACCTCCAAAGTACTCTCCAGCACCTCCTTCTTCAGCTCATCAGCCTTCAGCTGCTATCATTGATCTCTAATTTCCCTAAAATCTTTAATGCAGCTGAACTTCTCTCTCTTGTTGGTGCTCATAAAGAAGGACTCGCTGACCTTCAGTCTGTCATTTTCCTGACTTGAGTCAGCTCACTATACTTTATTGGTTGATCAGATAAAATAGGGCTTTTTAAATTAAATATAGACCTTTTAGTGAGAAATAAATATATTTCATGCTTATGACCAGAATTTATAAATAGAAAATAGATGTGATTGAGTGAATGTGTGTATGTGTGTTCAATAAATACAGAAAATTAGAACTCCACATAGCCACTTCAGAAGAATATGTAATCTAACAGTAATATACCTGAAAGAAAACAATGAAATACAAAATTAGTCCAGTCAATATCATAAATAATGGATATCATTACAACACTATGTCAAGAACTTAACAGCTTAGGTGTAACAGATGAATGTTTTGAAAAACACAACTTGCCAAAGCTTGCTTATAATAAGGTAGACAACTTGATTAACTGCAAAATATAAAAATGAATTTATAGAAAAAAAGAAACTACTAAATTCTAAAATTTCTAAATAATATTCTGCACAAACTTTGGTGGAATTTAATTATTTTGTCTGCTATTTCATTAAACTTTTCATAACAGAAGCGTATTCTTCCTCCTCTTCAAAAGTCATAGGAGAAAAACCAGCATGTCACTGGCAGTTCAACCCTCTGGGGCCTGCAAGGGGAGAACTTTCCTTGCTCCCTCCAGGTTCTGGTATCGCCGTGTGTTCTGGGCTTATGGGCACATTGCTTCCTTCTCTTCCTCTTTAGTCAGGTTGCTCTCTTGTCCTTTTGTCTGCTTCAGATAACACCCAGCTTTAATCAGAATACTGTAATAGCACTTGAAGCTAACTGGATAAACTATATTTCTTAGAATCTTAAACTTCATCATATCTTTGACTTTTAAAGTGATGTTCCCTTTTACCATATACAGTGCTATTTATAGTGTCTGAGTATTAAGATCTAGACTGAATATCAATATCAAACTGAATAAAATAATTATCAAAAAAGCAAACTCTAAATTAATGTTACCCCTCAAATCAGTAGGGAAAAGTCTGAACAGATTTTTTTGAATTTGAATACAACACTAAGTACAACATGCATTTTGATCAAAAATAAGTGATTATTTCAAAAATGCATGGTTTCTTGAGCTTTCGAAATGAAAAATAAAATTTACCACACTAATGGATAAGGAAAGAAAATTAATGATCACCTCAATGCCTGGAAAAAAAGAAGCCTTTAATGAATTTGTAAATCTATTTCTGATAATTCTTCACAATGTGCTAAAAAAGAGAACGGCAGGGGGTTGGAGAGATGGCTTAGAGGTTAAGAGCATTGCCTGCTCTTCCAAAGGTCCTGAGTTCAATTCCCAGCAACCACATGGTGGCTCACAACCATCTGTAGTGGGGTCTGGTGCCCTCTTCTGGCCTGCAGGCATACACACAGACAGAATATTGTATACATAATAAATAAATAAATAAATAAATAAATAAATAAATAAATATTTTTTGAAAAAAGAGAACGGCATTTCCCCTTCACTCAATATTCTCCTTATGACCAGGGATAAGATCAACATTGTGTGTGTGTGTGCACATGCATGTGTAGGTTGCACATGAGGCTAACTCCAGGTAGCTTCTCTGTTATTTTTCTTCTGTCAGAGAATATTTGGCATTCTCTCCCTGGATCCCTTAGGTTATAAGAAATGAGAGTATTTTCACTCACACAGTATAATCCTTTTATGCTCTGGAATCTTCTGACATACAAAATTAATAACAGTTGTGCTGAGGAGACAGCTTGCTCAGTGAACAAAGTACCAGCTGTGCAAGTAGGAGAAACAGGGTCTGCATCCCTAGATCATACATAAAAGACAGGTGATGCTGGTGACCTCTGACTGTATCCCAGTGCTCAGCAGGTGTTTTAGTCACTGCTCTATTGCTGTGCAGAGACATCACAACCACATGGCGACTTTTATAAAGGAAAGCATTTAATTGAGGCTGGCTTAGAGTTCAAAGGCTTAGTCCATTATCATCATGGTAGGAAGCATGGCGGCTTTCAGGCAGACACGGTGGTGAAGAGGCGGCGGAGAGTCCTACATCTGTATCGGAAGGCAGCAGGAAGAGAGACAGCTATAATGCCTGGCTTCAGCATATGAAAGCCTAAAGCCCACCTCCAGTGGCACAGCTCCTCCAACAAGGGCTCACCTACTCCAACATGGTCACACTTCCTAATCCCCCTCAAATGGTGACACTCCCTGACAACCACATATTTAAATACATGAGTTTATGGGAGCCATTTCTATTCAAGCCACCACAGTAGGCAAAGACAGAATTGGGAAAAGTGAAGGATGCTCTGGGAAGAGGAAATCAATGCAAGTGTTCTAGAGAAACCATGAAGCTCACACTTGGGAAATTGAACCATGAGATGGCCTCTTCTCCTCTCTCCTCCTTCACCTCTTTTCACATCATTTTGGGAATCTAATTCCCATGTTGCTACTATACCCAGTCTACTTCCCTAAATGAACACTTCCCCAGTTCAACAACTCATCTCAGATAAGGGGAAATCTGCACTAGTCTAAGGTTGCAATTAATCTTCAACTAGAAACATAAGGAATGGAAGAAAGTCTTAGCAGGCAACATTCAGAGTGTAGATCCTCCCATGTCTTTTCAACCTGCTGCGGACAGGAAGTCTGACACAACCTCAAGTTAACCCCAGCATCCATCTCATTGTTCCTACACCAATCTCTTTTCTATTGCTAGGGTATTTTTTCTCTTAATTGTTGCTTTAGGCATTTTTTCATTCTAGTGATAAAACTCACGCTTACATAACAGAAAAGTTCAGAAGGAGCAAGTCATTGTCACTTTCTTGGCAACTCTGTTACAAGTTTCTGATCTGACAGTATCTGCTCTCCAATTAAGAGAAAGAGTTATTCCATGAGTCTGCATAGGAAAGCGGGAGAGCCAAGAGAATGCATAGTGCATAAACTGCCTTCATCTGGTAATCAAACACAAAGATGTGAACTGCATATGGATGGCCCTGCAATGCTGGTGGCAAACTCGCTTCTGAAAAGGAAAGCTTCTACCCTGTTCTATCCCTTCCCCTAGGAACGTTCATAGAAACCAGCAGCAGAGCACCATGGCCATTTTGTTTGCTTTCGCATGTATAAAACCTTGGGATATTTTGTCAGGATGGTATTTTTGCAAAGCAAACAGATAAAAAAAAACTAGAGAAAGGAAAAATGTAGCAAACTTTAAAATTCTGATTTTTTTTTCAGAGAGGAGGTACTCAGAGGTTATGTCCTGCAATACTCAGATTTCACTTGTGAGGGGCAGGTAACCATACAAATGTTCTACATCAGAGAAGAAGGAAAAGACACATTTGGAGACCAAAGAAGGTGACTGCAGTGACAGTGTGCCTTCGGAGGGGAAGGAGCAGTTTTTTTGTGTTCTAAAGTGTTTCTATGTTTAAACAAAAACCTTCTAAATTAGTAAAAAAAAAAAAAAAAAAAAAGAGAGAGACAGTTTTATGTATCCACAGCTGATCTAGAATTCTCTGTGTAGCTAGGATACCTCAAAGTCCTGGTCTTTTTGAGTTCACTCCCTGGGGACTATGAGTATAGGCAGATGCCACCACGCTTAGCAGTAGAATTCTTTCAGTGGCTTGCCACATGCCACTTGCAAGAGACCTGTAATTGTGTTCCTCTTCACGTACATCTAGGAAGGCACTGACAGTGTGTACCCCAAGGAGAATTAGAATGAAAAAAAGCATACATCCAAATACAACATCCCCCACACACATACATACATACACACACACATTACGTTTGATCTGAAGGTGAGCATTATATAGCTATAAAATGTATATATAAACATATATTAGGTTACATTTCAATGGCAAATAGCATCCAGATTTTTAAATGATTTAAAACAGGATGTCCTCATTAATTCAGCTCTGTGGATCTGCGCTTGGTGCATCTGGGCTCCTGATGGGTTTTTTTTCGGTGCATCTGGGCTCCTGATGGGTTTTAGTGGTGTGATTTATTTAACACCACTTTCCCAGGTGTCACTATTCCTTCTCCAAAGCGAAGCTCAAAAGCACTTTCAAAATGCTTTTCCGCATCTATTACCCACATTTTCTCTTTACAGCACCTCTCCTTTTCTTAGTCACTTCCCTAAGATTTCCCGTCTCCAATCGCGTATTTATTAAAGAATGATAAATTTTTCAGTGTGCACTCTGCATCCACAGTAGAGTTCTGCCTCATACACTGAATTAAGTAGCAGAAAGATCCAGTCCCTTCCTCAAAATTCCTTTCCCACTGAAGACAGCAGTTGATGAAATAGCCTCTGAAAGAGATCCCCCCCCCACAAGTGTTGGGACCTGACTCCAGGCAATATGTTTCGAATTCATGAATTCTTTTTGAAGGATACAGAAACCACTAATGTTTGTATGAATTCATATAGCTGCCTTCTCTACATTGTATTGTGATTCAGTCATTGGCCAAAGTCCATAACGTTGAGGTTTATTAAAAGGGAAAATAAAAGCATGCTTAGTTTATAAGCAAGTGCTCAGCTATTTATTCCACTCTGTTCTGCAAGATTTTAGTCACCGCATTATTTGTCACCTAAAACAACCGCTTGACATGACGTGTGACCTCCTTTCAATAATGGCATTCTGTTGTAGCCTCATGAGGAAACTGAACTCAAGGGACAACATAGGATTATCAGTACCATTCCTTATATGAAGATGAAGAATAACCTAGATTTGCATGTTCTGTTCTTCTATATTTGGGGGCCAATCCATAGAGGGTAAACCGCTTTCATTTTCACCACTGAACATGTATTTCTTCATGTACCCATCTAATTCTCAGATGACTCATCTCACTAAGAGAACTATCACTACATTCTCCTGTCCAGAATGAAGACACACTTTAAAGTAGGCTCGTTTGTTCTGGGTTCAGAACACCGAGACCACGTCCACAGAATGGATCTCCATGAAGAGCATTGACATGAAATGAAGCTGGAGCAGATCTGTAAGAGGTGCAGGATCTCACACACTGCACTTAGATATTTGATGTAAGTTGCAGCTATTGTAAGTAAGGGGCCTGCTTGGAAAATGCTGTGTTGGGAGTGAATAGAGTTGACTGCTCATAAGTGTGCTGGAAATAACACATTTATATCAAAGCTATTTATTTTCCTCTCCATTTGAATTAAATCTCTTTCATCGAAGCCTCCCCTTTTCCTCCATTCTTTCCCTTTCCTCCTTCTTCTTTGTTATTGACTAGGTAATCTCAAATATGCTTTCTAGTTTTTCTATAATACAGTAAGAAACACTGATTAAAACATTGCTATAGAATACACATGGTATAATCATTGCTACTTAACTGACACAAATGGAAGGCATTCACAATATGCTTTAGAGACGCACCCGAGCACAAACTGGTATATCAACTGAGATCAAGACCAAGAAATTCCCAGCCCTGTTTTCTGTGATTCACTGCTGACGCCAGTAGAAGGTCATCTCCTTACTCTCTCATATATGAAAAGTAATCTATATGAGAGAGCAATGATAGATTACTTTTCAATCTAATGATAGATTTTACTTTTTGACCTTGAGCCTCAGTTCACATCTGTTCAAGAGGCATTAATTCCTATACTAACACTGTATTTCTGGGTCAAGCTTTCCTGGTTGATTCTCAACTACAACAAATCTTCTATGATGCTTCTCTTTCTTTCAATGAGTAAGCACTAATAAAAGCACTTATGAAATGGTTAGGTAGCCAACATCCACGAATCCACCTTCATTCATTCCTAGCAATGAATAACTTTCATAAGCCACATAAAAAAATCCTTCTAAGACAAGACAGTGTCAATCACACAAACTGGACTGTCTTTTAAGTCCTTGTCAGAATGTTAACTGTAAGAAAATAGGTTGAGGCAAATGATAGATGTCCCTTCTCTTTAAAGAAGGTTCCCAGCACACATCCTGATCATTTTTCCCCTAAATATCTTCATTCTAGATGAAGACATCACTTGTTCATTTGGTCTTTCATGCTTTGGGAGAAAAGCAACAAAGAGTTCAAAGAGTTGAAGACTAAGGATTCCTTATGGATTGAATTGAAGATTGATGACTACACACACACACACACACACACACACACACACACCAGTCAGCTTCAGAGTGTAATTACAGCCCTTTTCTCCTTTCTTATCATCTACAGAGAAGTGAGAGGCTTGACATTGACACATCGTTTACTTTTCCCTGATTTGTTGTCTGCTCACTGGGCTCCAGGGTTGGACACCTGCAATCCTGTCTATACTAACCACTTCCTACCTCACCCTTAATCATGTTCAAAGTCTGTTCACATCACTTCTTTAAATGTACCTGGTCCCCCCCCTCCCTCCCTGTTTTCCTCCCTCCCTCCCTCCTTTCCTTATGACAGAATTCCGTCAAATGTACTCTGACCTGAATTGCACCTTCTTTAGGAAAATTTAGAAGAGAAACTATGATTAAAAATGACTCTCAAGCTCCACCCCCCGCTGTGTTTCCACACTGTGCAATGCCCCATTAGGCCTTTCTTTTTCTTTCATTTGAACATCAAAGTGACTAATCTCCACTCAGATAGGAAGTTACTGTTTCAAATGACAGAAAAGCTCCCTTTCTCAAGGAAGGAGTTTCAATCAGAAGATAATGTCTGTGTCATTCATTCTCCAGAGCACTGAAGGTAATTTGGGGGAATAAACAGAAACTTAGTTCACAAAATTGCCATTATGGACTGACTCCTCTGTTGTGATAAAAAGAAAAGCACATTTGTATGACAGAATTTCTGACATTCTGGCTCAAGTGGAGCTTCCCTTACAGAGCCCCCAGGCAGTGATGTCTGTCTGTCTTAAATTACTTTGGAGTCATTTTCTGCCAGTGCATGGAGCTGCTTTCCCATGGCCACGTATGCAGACTATTGTCCTCAGATGTAGAGAATTTTCTCATGGCACCTACTTGGAGTTACTTAGAAACATTTTATACAAGGAACTCTCAGTAGTATTCCTGAACTTCTGAAACAGATACATTTAAAAGAAGTGTTTGTACACACTGACTGTGTACCTTTGAACTGATTCCATTTTGAAGGCCACAGAGCCAATTCACCTCTGCCTCCTATAGGGTAAGATCCTATATAAACAGTGGCATGGAGAAACTACCCAATTAGACTGCTTCATGGGCAGAGGACAAGATTTACTAGTGATCAAACTGCCAAAGCCATCTTTTGAGGGTAGAGAGAAGACTAAATGGTGGCAATCCAAGCAGGTTTTCTGCAACAGCAGGGTGGAGATCTGAGCTGTTAACAGCAGGCTGTTAGGATTGACCTTCAACTGGGTGCCCTTGCCCTGGTAGTTGACCTTTGGGGGACAGTTAAGGGAGGCTCATGGTGAATGGAAACTGCCCTAAGAGATTGGCTTTTCTAGTAACAGAAACCTCTAGGCTTGTCTACCTCATAGCCGTATGTTATTATTATAGTCACCTTGAGAAATACAAGGAGCTACCATGTGTATCTAGCTTGAAATGCCTCCTAAAACAAGGAACTGAGAGCTCTTGCTACTTTATGTCTGTCAAGACCATATTGTGTTAATGATTCTAAAATCTATGACTACTTTCTCAGTTTCCAACAATGAAAATCATACAAAGTTTCTGCTAATAAAAGTTATTCTTTGTCAATTAGAGAGATAGCTGAACAGACTTTTTATTACTAAATAGAGTTCTTGAAAATCTTTGTACTCATACAGTTTCAGGTGACTTAAACAATTGTTGTTAGTATCCATACACATATTAACGTATGTATTGTGTGTGTGCCCTAAAGAGATCAATAAATGTATCTGATAGTTGGATCAAGAAGGCTATTACACCTCCTAAAACACCTTTACCACCTTCAAACATGATTCTTGAAGGATTCAATAAACTGGAGTATCAACTCATTTTTGTGCACAAAATACACTTTTAGAATATGTTGTATAACTGTGACAGTTTTTTAAATTAATTTACATTTTAAAAAATGTTCATGTTTTGGATTATATTCTTTCAATTCCTTTAACTTCTCTTAATCTTCCCCACCTCCCACTCCATCTAACTTAAAATTTCTCATATCCCGATGTTTTATATTGGAGCCTGCTCCAACAAGATCAGATGGGGGTATCTGGGTAGGGGTGCAAGGATTAAGGAAATGTCAGATTGAAAGAAATGGAGACAGAAAACACAGAACAGATTCAGGGGACTGCCAGCTCACACTGCACAGCCACAAATTTACTTCAGAGCCTGTTTATACACAAAAGTAGAAAAATCACAGTGTAAACTGTCAGTATCTAACCACAGACCATTCCTGTCCTCGAGTAAGCAAACTCCTGTCTACAGTGCATCTGCGGCTCATAAGCAGGTTCACTATCTCGATGCTTTTAGGGCTTGGCATCAACAGTATTCTTTCTACTAGATTGTGTGTGCGTGTGTGCGTGTGTGCATGTGTGTGTGTGTGTTTTCTCAAGGGCAAATGTTCTTTCTTATGGGCTTAATCAGAACTTTCTCAGAGCCCTCAAGGATGCAGGCAGAGCAGGCAAGCTTGAACTCAAAAAATTTCTTTAAGTCAGAATTGACTCCAGAAGGAAACTGTGTCACACAGATGTATACTTTTCCATTTTTCTTTCAGTTAGTTCCTCAACCTACACCAGGTATGATGATGTAATTGATGAGTTTTGAGTTTAAAAATCATGTCCAGCTTTATCTCCTACTTAGATACCCAAAGGGAGAGGATGGTCTCAGGGCAAAAGCTGGGAAAGTACATCTCAAAAGCATCACATAAAACTGACCTGAAACACACAAATCTCCAACCCCCAGAGAAACAATGCCTCCCCAGGAAACAAAGGTTTTCCCTCCACACTCCCAGGTAATAATGTTTGAAACAGTGTTTCCTCCCCACCCCCAGGAAGCAATGCTTCCCCAGTCCCCAGAAAACAATGTTTCCCACCCCAGGAAATAATGCTGTCCCCCAGGAAACAACACCCTCCATAAACAATGTTTCCCCCTTACCCCACAGGAAACTGTTTCCAAATTAAGGAAATGTTTGGTGATAAAACTTTTAGCAGGTGCTCTAGCTTTGTGTAGGCTAATTACTACTTTGAAAGCATTTGGAAAACTGGATAGAAACATCTATTTACTGTCTCCAACCTGGTTTATTATGTGAGTTTAAAAAAGGCCTAGGCAATATAAACAAACAAACTAACAAACAAAATCACAAGCAGCCTGCTTTGATTACAATATAAAACATCTGTCAAAATAAGATGAGATTGATAACAAGAGAACTATTCAGAAATGTGGGAGCAGAATTGCATGCCAAAGCTAAGAAGGAATAAAAATATTTTTGTCTGAATGGAAGCCACACCCCAGCCCCTGGCATCCATATATCCAAAGAGTCTGGAATGTCTGGATGGAAGTTCCACCCTAACACCCCAAGCCCCCTCCCCTGGGAGTTGCCTCAGTCCAGACTCCACCCCTGAGAAAGTCTGCCAAATGATGACCCCTCTACAGAGATGCTCAAGACCACTCCCAAAGGGCATTTAAACTCCACGCCCCCAAACACAAAGAATAAACACATGGTTTTCCAGCATTCCTTTCATGTTTTCTCTCTGGAGGGCTGGAATTAAACCTGGGCTTTTTCTAATTCTGTTTGATTTGGTCTGATTTGGATTATTGCCTCAGTCGAGAGGCTTATTGGGGTACAGAAACTTTTCAAATGTTAGTGTTGATATTAAACTAAAGATAAATTCCAAAATAACTGTCTATTCAACTCTTTCTCTGACCTGTTTCTCTATCCTTCAGAGTCAGATTCTCTGTTCTTTTAGCCAGGTAGGCCACAGCTCTGTCAATCTTGTTTATCTTTTCAAATAAGCTGCTCATACATTTCTTGATTCTTCATATTGTTTTCTTTTTTTTATTCACTGATTTCTACTCTGATTTTTTTTTTATTTTTTTTCCAGAGACCAAGTTTATTCCACTTGTTGGCTATAATTTTTTAAACTATTTATGCCATAGAAATTTTTCTTTTTCCTTCAATTATGGCTAATTTTTTTTGCTAAATTGACTAGTCAAGATGACCGTCACAGTCTTTTAAGACTAGGAATGCATTGCTTCAAAATCTCCTGGCTTTCAAAATTTCCATTGAGAAAACTGCTATTATTCTGATTGTTTTTCCTTTATATTGAAAGACCCTCAGAGAGGACCTTTTCTTCCAATGAAGTCCCCAGAACCAGGACACTCCGAGTCCAGACCACAGGATGCAATTAGCAAGAGGTTTATTGAGTAAACACAGGTACCTGCAGGGGGTCCGAGTCCAGACCACAGGATGCAATTAGCAAGAGGTTTATTGAGTAAACACAGGTACCTGCGGGTGGCAAAGTCTTTCGGAGGACTTGTGCGCCTGCCAACTGGAGGGCGGGCTTTTTATAGGGAAGAGCAAAAAAGCAAGTTTACAGAAGCAAAAGCGTGGTTATCGGAATGAGGTGGGGGGATGAATGGTTTCCTCTCTCAGCATGGATGTTTGGCAATAGTCATCCTGTTCCTATCTTATAGATATCCTGTTTTGCAGTCAACCTGCTTTGCTGATGCCTTATCTTATTGACATCCTGCCTTGCAGTCTTCCTATCTCATAGACATCCTGCTCTCTCAAGCACATGGGATGTTCTTACGAGAGCAGGCTGGCTGCTGATCCGGAGAATTTTTTTTTTTTTTAAGCAAACAGGACGTTCCCCCGGGAGCATGCTAGCTGCGGGTTTTGAGGAGGGGGTCTGTAGGGTCTTTCAATATGTGACTTGAACTTTTTTCTCATTATTGTTTACTATTTTCTCAATATGCTATCTTTATTATGTATTCTTAGTATTGTAACTATGATTTGTGATGGGGATTTTCTTTTCTGGTCCTGTCTATTTGGTGTTCTGTGCACTTCCTGTATTTGTATAGCTGTGTTGTTCCTTAGTTTGGGGAAGTTTTCTTCTATATTCTTGTTGAAGATCTGGTTTTTGCCATTGACTTGGGGTTTTTCTCCCTCATTATACCTATTATCCATGTGAATTTTTTATGATGTCCTATATTTTCTGGATATTTCTGCCCTGTGTTTTATAATTATTTTCATACTCCTTGTTTCTTTGGTCTATTTCCTCTACTTTTATCTTTGAGCTTCATTCTGTCTTTGAGTTAGTCTATCTTTAGCTTTATTCATTTGAATATGAAGCTTTCCCTTAAGCTTACTAGTTGAGTTACTGGGATTTTCAGTTCCATTGTCATGCTGTGATTTAACTGAATAAATTATCAGTGTGATCTTAAAATTTATCACAGAAACTACTACTTGATGTATGAAAGGTTTATTCTCTTGGGTGCATTCCAGAGTTCTCCAGAGTTTTCATGGTGCTTGACTTTACACACACACACACACACACACACACACACACACACACACACACGAATACTTTATTGTCTCAACATTGTCTTCCATCTCTCTATATTCTCATGGTATTATCTGTTGATCATAATTTCTGCTGTACTTTTTTTTGATTCATTTGATTGATTAAGTATTATATGCCCAACATTTTTTTAAAAATTCTTTGTCAGTGTCTTAATTTCCTTGCTAATTTTTCTTTATATCTTTTAGTTTCTCCTCAAAATTGCTAAAACATTTCATTCATTTTGATGGATTTCTTGTCCAGGTGCTGAATTGATTGTCTGATGCTGCCATTTGCTTATTTCAGTATTCTGTGTAGCCACAAAACCTTTTGAAATGTACTACTCTGAAATTTTTTTCTTCCATTTCGGCTATTCCGTTGTTAGTGGTTTCTGGTATTAAAGAGCTATGCTCCTATAAAGGATTATAGTATATTCTTATTTCTTATACTTCTTTGTTGTATTTTGTGTATCCTCTGGGATGAATGTGTACTTTAGCTTTTCTTCCCTACTCTCTATTTTGTCTTTCAAATGTCTTTGTGTGACCTGCTTCTCCTGCATTTATAGTCTTCACTAAGATGTGGGGGTAAACTCTCTGCAGTAACAGACACTGTTCTTCAAGAGCAGTACTAGAGTTTGCTTGCAATAAGACACTTGTGTCCCTTTATTTTTATTTAAATAGCAGCTTTCTTTCGTTTATTCTACACACCAACCAGTTTCCCCTCCTTCCTCTTCTCCAGTTCCCCCTCCCACTCACCTCCCTCCCCACCCACTCCCCTTCCACCTCCACTCAGAAAGGAACAAGCCTCCCATGGGCCCCACACTAAGCATCGTATTGTGTACCTTTCTTATACCTGTGAGAAGGTTCACAAGTAGTGACATAGAGAAGAAATTAGCAAAAACATGGATTATAGTTTATCTGAGTAAAAGTCTTTGATAATTAAATTTAAAAGGAGGTAATGTAAAGGGGAAGTAATAAAGTATGAACGAAAAGAAGTATGTGAGTTACAGCTATGAAAATTATATAAATATATTGTAGCATAGATATAGATACATAGATTTATAGATACTTTCAAAGTACAACCATGAGTGTCTACCAAGATAAGATAAAAATGAAACTAAAATTATTACCAAATTAAAGGATAATCATGTAAATTAAAAAACAAAAATTCGTCCAACAGATATAAAATAAAAGCATGAAATGGTAACATATTCAAAGTTTACAAAGAACTCATGAAATTGAAGAAAGTACGTTGTTATGCTATGACCCTCTTCTGATTTAATGTGTGCTATGCAGACAGGTAAACACAGACTGCATCCAGTTTGCATTGTTGAGGACATGCAAACCATCTATGATTTTGCATAATGTTGCCAACCATCTAAGTCAGTCTGACTAGAGAGAGGACAGTCCGAGTTGTCATTGGGATATTTAGAACCAAGATCCGCTTTGATGTTCTCAGTCCTCTTTTTATCTCTGTCCTTTCCAGACATCTGCCTCATTTTCTTTTACTGAAGACATGTAATATTTCCTCATATTGTAGGTATAAAGCTCCTGAGAGCACAAAATAATGAAAGGAGGAAAGAATTCTACTCAAGAATACTGTCTGTTATGATATCAGTTTACAAATGGCTAATCAAATATTTTCAAATCTTCTACTCTAAGATTTTAGGTGCCCATCACTCTATAATTGTGATTATATAAGAGAATCAATACGTTTCTAGCAGAGTTTCCAGAGAAGTACTGCTGCTCACAGAAATCTAGGGAAATCCAGGTCAGTGAACAACAGGCAAACACTGCAGGGACCTTACAAGTATTAAATTAGCACAAGATTCAGAATTAATTAAACCACAGTGAACATCAGTTATAACTGAGCACCTTATGGGAGGTAGGAAAGAACTGCTTGAGAAAATGTCAACTAACTGGAAGCATATAAGTGGATGGAAGAAAGATTATTTCTACAAAGGGAACAATCTGTGAAGATGCCTTAAGGTAGGAACATGCTTAGCACTGCAAAAACCTGGTAGAAAGGTCACCATGACTTGGTTGCATCTCAACTTGAAGTGACAATGGCAAATGCCAAATCATGCCCATGGGAAGAAAAGAAATTCACCTTGTATATGGTTCTTCAAGTATATATGGGTGTTTATTTAAAATGTGAGAGAACTCTAGTGGGTATTTTTAAAACATAGATTATAGATAAGAATTCAAATTGTTTAGTCAAGTAAAAGTGAATGACATAAATGGCTTTATAAAAAGCTAACTCCAGCAAATGGGAGGTGAGTTCCTGTGAGGAAGGTCTGGGAAGGAACATAGTTATTCCTGTACCATATAGAGATCACTCTTGATCTGGTTCTTACCACACATCACTTTTAAAATCAACTCAAAAAGGAAACTGAGTAAAAATTATGCTACCTCCGTACATTGCTACCAACGTAAGGTTGTATTTCTCTCAGTTTATTAATTTGCCAGCCAACTTGGTCTTGCATAAAAGATATCAGATAATATTCAGGATAAGTTCACCAATGGAACAAATTTAGTTTCTGAACGTAACATTTGTATGTAGAAAAGTTCTGAGTTTTAATTAAATTAATTGAAAATAAAAACAGATGTAATAGCTTCAATGACCTAAGACTTAAAATATTAAATAGAAGTTTTCAGAAATAAGTATTTCAAAGCTTTAAATTGTTATGCTCTTCTGAATTTTACAATAATATCTCATTACCTCATTCTATCCTTATCTAAGAAATAAATTATTCCTTTTTTCAGTATATCACACTTTATAAGAAATACAGGAAAGAGACAAAAAACAACCATTCTTGTAGTACATTATAGTTATTATACTGTTCTATCTACTGTACATATTTTATAGTTTAAATGTAATGGTAGAAAATACACAGTGTATATACAACATAATTGTAGGCTTATGAAAAGCAGTATGCTGAGTTTATTACTGATTGATATTTCTGGAATTTACTAAAAATTTTGGGAAAATATCCCTTGTAAACAGGGTGAGAGAGTAAGAGTTAGTGTATTATTTGGCTAGGGTTGATGGTGCACTTTTTTACATTTTGGCCAGAACTCCAAATAGGAACCTCAGAAAAACCCTACCAAATACTCAGAGACTATTTGTAATTATACTAGACAGTAATCTTGGCATTTAACCATCATTTTAGCCTGGCGGTGGTGGTGCACGTCTTTAATCCCAGCACTCGGGAGGCAGAGGCAGGAGGATCTCTGGGTGTTCAAGGCCAGCCTGGTCTACAAGAGCTAGTTCCAGGACAGGCACCAAAGCTACAGAGAAACCCTGTCTCAAAACAAACAAACAAACAAACAAACAAACAAGCAAAAAAAAACCCCATCATTTTACTTTCGCAGAATCACATAGAAAGAACATCACCCCTATGACAGCTGGAAGTAATTTTAGAAGACGATGTCCTCTCTCCCAGCAAAGTTTGTTTTCATGGTTAGGGACATCATTTAGGGGTTTATTATAATTGTTATAGGGTTGGAGGTTGGGGAAAAAATTATGTAAGCTCAGGGATCTCTTTGAAAGAAAAGAGGAAATTGGATGTGGATTGGATAATAGATTAGTGTGAGCTTACTCACACTAATAATAATAGTGAATAATGGAGTGAATACTTGTGAGCTATTATTTATGGGCAATTTACATTGGTATAAATTCTTGTATATTGATACAAACTTAAATTATATTGGATGTGTTCCTTTTTATCTAAATATTTTTATACCTGTGCAAAGTTATTTTGTCATATTGTATGCATGCATGCTTCTACCTCTGCTTAAGACATTTTATATATTGATACAATTTTAGGATATATTTATTATCATATTGCAATATACATTCCTACCTCTGATCATGATACTTATACATTGTTTACATTTTGAGGTCATTATTCTCATTATTCACAGTTGTTTAGAAATTATTTAATATTCTAATATGAAGTCTTAAAGTTATATAGGTATTAAGAATTATAGGTCAGTCATCATCCATGTTTGTCATACTTATAGTTAGACTGTAACAGGAAGGCCGCTTGCTTTGTCCCAGCTGTCCAGAACTGAAGTAATCACACAGAAACCATATTCTTGGGCATGGCCTCTTGTACAATATTTGCTGATATAAAGTCTACTTCTCTTCCACCAGCATGATTCAGTTCCTGTTCCCCATTTATGCATAGGACTGTAATCTGTGAGTCTACCCCTAAATAAATAACTCTCTATTATACTCAATTCTGAGCTAGTGTGAGATTTCTTTTAAGTGTCTGTCTTCACTATGATATAGAGGTATGAACTAGAGGGATCTGTTGCTCATGACATAATCATCCAGAGATGGTGTTCTCGGATGTTTATCATGACTCAGGAACACAGGAGACAGCAGCTCTATCAACTTTAAGAATGGACTTGTGCTGGTCTTGTCACTAGGAAGAAAGAAAATAGTATGCAAAGATCCCAGTAGTGTGTGTCTAGGGGTGAGTTGGTTTCTGTATCAGTGCTCAGTAAAAAGTGCCTGGGAAATGTGATCCAGATAGCTGAATGTCATCCCAGGTTGCTGATGATGAAGGAGGAACATGAAACTGGTGCATTTGCTTCCACTGTGTGTTCTGAAGACTGTTGACGATTAGGAGAGTATGATTCAATTTGCTATAACTTGTAGAAACTGAAGGCCATCTTCCTGTCCTAAATTCAATCTATAGATATCTATGAACTTGGTCCTTAGACAAGGACACTTAACAGCAGTGAGTGAGATGTTACTTTATTAAAATGGCTGCCCTCTGCAGGTCTGTAATCCTTAGTATTCTCAAGGCAACGCTTGGCACATAGGACTGTGGTAGAAATATGATGTTGTGAACTATATAAGAAAATAGAAAAAGAAAAAAGACATAAAAAGTCTCGGTTTGGAGCACAAGGGGAAAGCTTGACCAGGGACATAACTAAATCCTTATTTGATCTCTCTCTCTCTCTCTCTCTCTCTCTCTCTCTCTCTCTCTCTCTCTCTCTCCTTCTCCTCCTCCTCCTTGTCCTTCCTTTGTTTATTTGTTTGGTTTGGTTTTTGTCAAGAATAAATTACATGGGTATTCATACAGTCATAAACAATATATAGACAAGTATAACCAACATAGTAGTTATAAAAAAAGAGATCATCAATTTGAGAGGTGGGGCAGCAGAAGGTTTAGAAAAAGAAAATGAAAGAGATGAAGGGATATAACTATATTTTAATTAAAAGTAGTTTTTAAAAATTAAGCAAGGAGGGAAGATCCTTACATGTACATTACAGTCTTAGTAATTTTACCACAGATCTTCCCTAAATAAATGATGTCTCTATCCTCTTAAATATTAAACTTACTCTTATTTAAAGGGGAGAAGTAAGAACTAGGTTCCAGTTCTGGAGACAAGCTTAAATACAAACTAGGTGATAAATATTATGTAACTTGTATTTTTACAAGTTAGTTCTACACAGGTTTGCTGAATATTTATTGATGGATTGGACGAGAAATTGGCATCTTTTATCATCCAAAGATCCCAATTGTAGTAGAGTACATCAGAATGAGGTGTGGCTCAATTTATGCTAAGCACAAAGACACACAGTAAATATGCTTTAAATGAGGAAAGTTTATGAAATAATTGAAATCTTTTGTTTTGGGGCAGGAAAAAGTAATTTAATCCTCATAGTACAAAATGCGCCTCTTCATTTGTTTCTGGGCTGGAGATTTTATTGTAAATAGCAAGGGGTGTTAGAAATGCATAGCCTTAGGTTGTGGAAACGGTCTATAAGATGACCTTATCTTTTGTTCATTCATCCAGTTGAACATTTATTTCACGATGAAGGAAGCAGGGGTTCACAAACCTCTACTGCTGTAGGGAAACAATTAAAACTTGATAGCTAGTAGAAGAAAGAAAGTCGGTTTTATTTAGGGGCATGGTCCACAGTAGGCAAACCATTGTCCAGTAAATGAATCCATACTAATGAGTTTAGGAACAACACTAATTAGATTTTAGTGTTTAAAAACAAACAAACAAACAAACAAATTAGTCATGAGTTTAAATGGAGGAATAAGAATCTGGAAGGGTTATCTGAGAAAGGTAGAGGGGAGGTGAATATTGTCAAAACACATGATAATGTTTGGGGTGTTGATAGGACCCCTCTGACTAAATACGCTGAAGAAAATGAGTCACGTCTAGTACTGGGCTCTTTTTGTTTGATTCTTTGGAGAGACGTGGTCTCCCTGTTGTGGTTAACACCATTTAGACTTCTTTTACAAATGTGTGTGTGTGTGTGTGTGTATGTGTGTGTGTGTACATTATATACACCCATAGGTATATATACACACATACATGCATTTATATATTTATATAATAAGGTGATATATATATAATGGTTATATATATGTGTGTTCATACACACATATATTCTTTTTAAGGGCACTTCTAAAGTAGTAGGCTTCCTTGTGTCTTTTTTTTTAAAGATTTATTTATTATGTATACAATGTACCTCCTGCATGTACACCTCCATGCCAGAAGAGGGCACCAGATCTCATTACAGATGGTTGTGAGCCACCATGTGGTTGCTGGGAATTGAACTCAGGACCTCTGGAAGAGCAGCCAGTGCTCTTAACCTCTGAGCCATCTCTCCAGCCCTCCTTGTGTCTTTTTCAAAGTTCTTTTTTATTACTAATTCCTCCATATTACTCCCTTTTCTACAATGCCTTCCCATTTAACTTTCTGTTCTATTACACCCTTCTCCACCTCCTTTCTACCTGCGCTCTTCCTACTTCTCTTGGAAAGAAGTTTGTTTGGTGGCAATACAAGTTTTCATGACAAGCAAGGAAACCATCTCAGGGCAGTGCTTCATGGAAAAGGGGGTGTCAGTAAGTGTTTCAAGAAAAAAATTACTACAAAAGAAAGCTGCAGCTATAAAAACTAAAAAGAATTGATGAAATCCAGGAATGATTCTCTTATTTTCTTAAAAGTAATGCATTTCTTATCCTGTTGTCTTTAGTCCTGTATCCTGCTCATATATTACACATAATATATTCCCTAAAGCATGTTATCATGGTTAGAGATAAATACCAACGTGCATAGGATTATCACAAAGATTGTTGCCACAAGCAACTTTGTTATAATCACAATTCAAAAAATAAATATCACTAATGCTCCCAAGTTCATGTTGCAGGACAGTGGAACATACAAATGTGAATTTTGCAACATCATTTCCTATTTTTTAATGGTGTTTTTTTTAAATGTGAAGGAAGCTATATAATTCCACTTGTTGCTTAGCTGTACTTATAGCCTTGCCCCTAAGGTAGTCATATGCAAATACATACACACACACAAGCACATAAACAAATCTTCAATTTTTAAAAGTTATTTCCATTGATTTGTTGATATTTTATCCTCAAGTATGTTGGTTGTGTTAGAACTATTGTTTATTTCTTGGTTTCATGTATTATTCTGTAAGAAATACTGAAGAATATAGTTGTAGGTCCCCATGCTTCTGTCATCCATTTAACTTATTCCTCTAGGAGAAACCAGTGCAGATATACCCTTGTAGGTAGTAGTCTTCAGGAGAAATTTTCCTCAAATTCCTCTTTTTAAAACCTGTTTATTTTTATATGCATTATTGTGTTTTGCTTGCATGTATATCTGTGTGGTGGTGCCAGATCCCCTGGAGCTGGGGTTACAGACAGTTCTGAGCTGCCATTGGGTGCTCAGACACAGGGGAATGAACTTGGGTCTTCTGGAAGTGCAGCTAATGTTTTTAACCTCTGAGCCATCTCTCCAGCCCTGCCCCAAAATTCTTATTGTACAGTTATCTCATCTTTAAGTTCTTAAGGAACACAACAGTCTATTCAAGTAAGCTAGATAATTTGTCTTAAATTTTTTTTATCAGAAAAAGTTTTTACTGGTGTCTTCCTTGCAAGCAATCAAAATGATAGAAAAGTCTTCAGCAATCAGATCTCTGTCTTCAAAAGGCTAAGTCCCAGAACAAATACCTTCAGGGTCATGTGCACATAAATGTTCCCTTTATGTAAAATGAACCCATTCAGCAATAAAAATTATGACTTCCATGTCATCATGGAAAGGACATGGAAATCTGGATGAGCCCTTGAACATCAACTTTAATGAGTAGAAATTAAAAAGTCTAGACAAATAAGCCAAGTTGTGAAATCTGTGACCAATTCTCACCAGAAGTGAGTCTTGCTGTCACTTCCATATCTTGTGCACTATATCCTGGTGCCTGGTTCGAATGAGAACAAGCTTTAAGGTATCCAAACCTATGTAACTTAAAGGTGAAGTATAATATTTCACTTTGCACAGGGTCAACAGGCAAAAAGCCACTAGCATGGATCCTTACACCAATCAGTAAGTAAATTAGTTCTATCAGGTCTTATGGAATACTGACTGTCTACCCACACTTTCTTGATAAATCTAGGCTTTCTGCAAAAAGAGTAACTAGATGGATACCCATAGACTTCTTATTTGTTGAAATCTCTATTAACTGACATATTATTATTTTTTCTGGTAGTTTTATCAAAGAATTATATTATAAAAGGAAACCCAACAATACATATTGCTATGAATATAAATAAATATAAATCAACCTATCTTGCTATAAATATCCTAATGGTGAATAATTGAAATTTTGATGTATTTATTAAATAATACCTTTTTCTACCATGCAAAAAATTAAATGTTTATGTATATGATATCAGAATAAAAACTGATCACAAAGGAGTTTTGTATCTATTCCAGCTCAGAAATTCTCATTGATCAAAGAAAACAGCAAATCAAACAATTTCTAATGTAGTAGTCTTCAAGTCTGGGGAGGCAGAAGCAAGCTGACTTTCCTAGAGACTTCACCATGGCCATGGTGTCACATACATTGGTTAGCACTGCTTTGTCTTGGAAGAAAATCTTATCTTTATGAACATGTTTTCACAGTAAAGATATTTTCTTATGTTGTGAACAATATTCTCTTTAGTTTCTGTGAATGGCCAAATGAAACGATGATACAATACTTGCATGAAGCATGACTTTCCTTTCAAACTGTGGTACTGAAACAATGCTGTATCATACACAATCCTCATCCAGTTTCACTGAAAAGTTTCTCATAGGCAAATCAGCAACAACTGTTGATCTTGACCTCTGGCCCTAAATTCCATCACTTGCCAAACTTGCAGTGTGAAATGTGAGGAAGACACAGAAGATTTGGCTACTGCCCAGTTAACATCTAATCATAGGTTGAAAAGCAATCTGACCAATATTTCCATTTCCAAAGAGAATTCTTTATGAGCTTTTGGACAGGTTTGCTTTTCTATTGGAGGATTTGAATAGCTTCTGTGGTAGGGGAGACGATGCCAGCTGATGATAATTCTGAATTTCACCTCATCATTAATGCTTCGGACCTCCAGGGAAGTCACTGTGCCTTTGACGAAGGTCGAAACATTTTATAACCTTAATAAAGGCTCATAGCCCCAGGAATAGCAAATGGGAGCAAGTGTGGGGAACTGATTTAATAAAAATATAACTAAATTTGCACTTTACACTATATCATCTAGAGAATTTCAGATGAAAATCAACACATGAATAGCACAAAGCCCCTCAAACTTCAGAACTATTAAAATATAAATCGCATACATGATGTTATTCATGAAAATTATCTTTTTCTTTTTTGGGGGGGCTAATATTTTCTGAAATTTTTATATGTAGATTGTCTAGTATTTTAAAGAATGTTATACAGATACAAATAGTAACCTTAATAGATATGAATTTAAATCATAAACGTCATGCTTCTCACTGTAATTTTGTTTCCATATGGAATTTAGTTTGTTCTGTGTAGCGGGATTAGATGAGGATAAAATCACAAGCTAAATGATTATAAGAACTTCAATACCAAGGGACAAGTCATCTGTCTCAAATATCAATAAATCATAGTTTGTGGAATCCTTAATGGGTGTCATCATAATTTATGTTAGTGAATACTTTTTTTTCTATTCTCAGGCTTCTACTTCCTTCCATCAACTGTCATTCACTGGCCATGTTTTTATCCTTGCAAACTGAGGAAGGAAACAAAGGCTGCCGTGCCAGCACTCGGAGAGAACAATATTTCATCTTTGTTGACCTTCACAGAAACCTTTAGAGGAAGGCATTATTATTCCTATTCACAGACTGGGGATCAGAAAGGTTAAATAATTTTGCAAGGTCACTCTCTTGATGAGTATAGAGCTGAGTTCTGCTGAATTTTCTCAGTACAATAAACCACACTGTATAGTGCAGTGAGTCACAGGAGCCCAGGAGTCTGGGAGAATGACATATACTAGGTCACTAGCAGGAGCGTCTATGGTGATCCCTGAATGAACCGGGAAACTGACCTGTCGGGTGTTTCTCAAGGTGAATATTGGAGAGAAAGGAGTGTCGGGCTGAACTGGAGATGGTAAGGGTGTGGTATGAGTTGGAAACCCGAAATGAAAAGCTGGACAGTCAACCTTACAACTTGAAGAAGGTTTCTAGATTTCCAAAAACATGGAGAAAGGGTATCAAAAGAACACTCTCATGGCAGGCCAAACAGTTGGAGATTCAGACTTAAAATCTCCTAATTCTGGTTTTCTATACTAAAGTCTGCTTTCTTTGCAAGTATTTGTATGCTTTCTGTTTTCCTTGGCCGCCGTTATGCTCTGTGATAGCCATTCAATTATTTTATTCCCAGCACCTGTGCATTGCATGCATTAAACCAAATTTGGTAAAAATGGAAGTGGGGAGTGAGGAAAGGAAGAAGCAAAGGGGAGAATTAGGAGATAAAGAAGCAGGATGGAAGAAAAAAGACTTTTAAAATAATGATGATAAAGATATTTAGCGACCTTAGCTAAGATGTTATAATGAGAATACATCCCAACCACAATCATCCTGAGAAAGGTAACCCAAACCCAGAAATAAAATATAGTATGTATTCACTTGTAAGTGGACATTAGCCATTAAGTAAATGATAACCAAGCTATAATCCACATACCCAGAGAGGCTAAGTAAAGAGGAGGGCTCTAGGGAGGATCTCTTTGGGAATCAAATAAATCAAGAAATCGAATAAATTTTGTGGGTGGAATGGGGGCATGTGGGGATAGGAATAGGAGGGATCAGGTTGGAGGAGGAATGGAGGGAGAGAGTTCATGGAAAGACAGCTGGAATTGAGGAGCATTGCAGGAATGGTATGGAAACCAAGTACAGGAGAAACTTCCTGGAACCTATGAGGGTGACTCTAGTAAGGACCCTAGTAATGGAGGATAGTGAATCTAAACTTACCATCTTCTGTAACCAAAGAAAGCTTCCCGTGGTTGACTGAGTTTCATTCAAAATTGATTTTAAATTAAAGGTGTACACTATGTTTTAAAAAATGGTCCTCAAACTCTTGTGTGGCAAATGGCATCTTCCTAAATGGATGTGTTCTATTTTCTCAGAATGGATTAGTCATATACACATACACATAAGTTAATATATCTTTAAAGTGATCCTAAGACTTTCTTGGAGAAGAATCCTCTAGGCAGAGGAAGGATAGTTGAAAGACTTGGAACAACACTTACGTTGGTAAGCCTGACCAATACCAAAGACCATTTCTGAGGCTCATAAGTGAGCCGGCAACACGTGATGATGGTTCAGGCTAAGGTGGTAGTAGTGAAAGGGCTGTGGCGTCACAGGGGGCAAAAGACACAGAAGGAAAAGCTGACAGAGGTCGCTAAGAAGTTTCATGCTGGAACTAAGCAGCCAGATTTCCAATCCATGGCCAGGACACAGTAGAGGACTAAGTGCAATGAGCAAGTTAAATAAGGTTAGGGTGGACAGCACAAGTTAGAGGAGGATCTTCTTTACAAAAATGAGAATTTGGTTAAATCTGAAAGAAAAATGATGCTGGAAAAGAATGAAGCAATGAAGATGGAAGTTATAAAATAATCCCACACTAGCTCAGCATCGAGTATAATAACGGGTTATTTATTTAGAGATAGGCTCACAGATCACAGTCTTAGATCACAGTCCTCTGCACCAAGGGGGAACAGGAACCAAATCCAGAAGCTGGGAGAGTGAGCGAGCGTGCACTTTATGTTGGCATTTATAGTATAAATATATATATTTATATATATGGCAAGAAAACGGATAAAAATGCACTCAGTGTTAAGTAATGTCTCTGCTTATTATCAGTGTCTGGGAAAGATTGACCAGCTACACAACCCCACTTTTCCTTCAAGCCACATGAAACTGCATTGCTGGAACCCCACTCCCAGAATTAGTGGTCTTGGTCTGGGGCTGTCCAATGCAGAGCCATTTGAGAGACTTCTGAGCAAAACTGTCAGCCTTCAGGGAACTCCAAGATGGATCTACCTGGAAGTGAATGCCCTACACAGTTGGTATGTGATGCCTCAAGATAATGAGTATATTTTCCTCTGCTTTCCCTGAAATTTTCCATGGCTGGTAATTTAACCCACAATAAATATAGTGTCTTTTTATTCATACCTTAAAAGATGTTTCTCTGTTCACCCTGGATAAAATTGAAGGCTGACTCTTCACACACACACACACACACACACACACACACACACACACACACACACACAGAGAGAGAGAGAGAGAGAGAGAGAGAGAGAGAGAGAGAGAGAGAGAGAGAGAGAGGCTTCATTTTATGACAGTCTTGCTCTCCAAGGCCTCTGACATCAGTTCAAGGACAACTGGTAGCCTTCCTGTAGACAGACATTAAGATAAGTGCAGTGTTGTTGGAAGGGGGCCATGAATGACAAACATGAAGATAAATGTAAACAATTTTAATATGAAAGCACATTTTTGTTTTACTGCAGTATAGTGAATGATACAATCCAATCTAGAGTAGTAGACAGATCCACCTAATCTTTAGCTTCGGGAAGTAGAACAAATAAATAAGTTGTATGGAAGTGTTCTTGTTTGTGGAGATAAATTTTAAAGCTGAAATAGATTTGAGAAAAGCAAATTAAAGGTAATATTTTTGTGCTGGAGGCATAGTCAAACAAAATGGAATATAACGGGTTGTGGGGGAAGAGGAAGAATTCAAACAAAGAGATAAATTATATCTACAGACAATGGAATGGCCTTTGAATAGAAGAAACGAGACATGGATGATTATTGAATTTCTTCATGCATTTCAAAAACAATTCTTTATCAAAAATCTAATGATACTACCACATGCCTGCTTTAGAAAGAAAGCAAAACTAGCATAAAAGGCATCTTTTCCCACAACTTCCACCAGGTAGGAGGATGTGTGTTATGAAGCAATGAAGACAGATTCAGGGCTGGAAAATTCCAGCAATCATCCCTCAGGACTCATGCTTGCTAACTGGATCCTAATTTATAAGATGTCAAAATAGTCATAATATTTCCAGTTTCATCCTAAACAGTGTGCATTTTGGCTTAACTATGTCTCATCTATAATTCTTCACTAATTTCTAAATCAAATTTAGAACTGAGAGAAGTTTTACAGGATCCTTAGAAGAAGAAACCATTTTGTCAAATGGGTTAGAACTATGTTTGCATTTGTTATTAAAGCTAATTTACAAAATTTGAGAATTTAATAAAGGTCAGAATGAAACACTCACATAAAAATAAGACTATTAATAACCATTAAATAAATGACAGAATGTTTAACTTTATAAAGAAATGATACAAGCAAATTCAATATACTTATATTTGTGGATAAGTCATCAAAGATCTTTTGTAAATGTAATATCAAAGTTTACAGGAATCTTTTATGAGAAATAAAGACTTTTTATATATTAAGTAGATAAAGTTAATATCATTAGGACAGACTGTTAATAAGATACCAAGATTACTAAAATGATGATTTTTTAAAATATGCTATATTAAATTTAGAAATGTATTTAAAGAAAACCGACATTGGTTTATAAAGTAATAAAATGTTTATTAAAGTATTAATCAGGATGGGGTATTACAAACATTGAAAATTAAATGATAAGTTTTTAATAATAAATTATAGTATTGATGTTGAAATTAGTTAATGATATTAGAAATATTTTTACATGCCACAGAGGCAAATGATTAGAGTATCATTTCCACAGATGACAGGTTCAGTTTTAGAAAAAAATAAATCACTATTTATACAATGTGAAAGGAAATTCACAATAACATTAGCTTTGAGGGAAAAGAAAGATAGAGGGGATTTAAAATCCTGTCCTGGGCACAGTTGCTGCTCAGTTGAGCAGCGGTTGTTTGAGTGAAGCAGAAATATACATCCCATTAAATATCTGCAAGTTTCAGCTTGCTGAGAATGCTTCAGACTTAGAGCTCAGAGAATAATGTATGAATTCCAAAGAGTAGCATGAATTCTTCCTCTTATGAAAGATCCATGAGACCCTGCATACTTAATGAAAGGCTGTGAAAATGCCAGCGTTTATGAGCTGATATGAAAGATCCACACACACAAACTCCTGCTTCAATTTATTCACCTTGCTGAGAGATGGACATTCATTGTTAGATCAGAGCCTGGACATGTGGCAAGCCTACTCTAGGTTGCTTACCAAGACTTCTGGGTAGGACATAGACTGTGCCATTTATGTATTACTTATGTGCAAAATAGAGATTGTTTTCTATATGTAATATCATGTCCTGCAGAATGTCTTCATTCCATATTTCATGCATTCCTCTCTTCATGCTTGTGCTCATTTATTTATTTCTTTATGGTAAATCAATATTTCCGCTGCTCTTGTAAGTGTAAACTCTTCTCTGAGGCAGAAGATCTCTTACTATTCATGAAAGCTTTCTAGATTAGACAAGATTTAGTCAATTTTCTGTTTAAGCAGGTAAGCACCTAAAAATTTGATAATTGACCACAGGCCTAGTTTTTCTCTAGTGCCACAGCTAGTTTGATAATAATAGAAAGCAGAAATCTTGAGGGATTATTGTTCCTGTTTATTGCTCAATGCTAATCATGCTCAGGAAAGGCTAATTGATTTTCTGCATTTGTGGTTTTTTAATTTCATTTTACTATACTTATCTCATAGCTTAGAAACAGAATCTCACATGTAGCCCAGGATGGCTTATACTCTTACGTCTCTTGTGCCGCTTACAGGCCTGCTCCAGCATAGGTGACTTCTAATTGATTTCCAAACCTGTTAAAAGAAGGTTGGTTTTCTTATAACAGATTTTATCAAAACAATCCAATTGGATTTTATGAGAGTTTAATGAAGATACTGCTTGAAGGGGTGTAAGAGAAGTTGGATTAGATAGGTATTTATCTCAGTATGAAAGCAGAGTATTTCCAGTGGTGAATAGCTGCTTTCCATTTCCTCCTATGTCAACTCTTGCTTGTTACAACTTAATTATTTAACAGTAACTCTGCGGTGCAGAACCAGATGAGACTGACTCATAAATGGTCTCTCTTGGTGTACATTCCTGCAGAAAGACTTTAAGATAGTCACAAATACTTTATTGTCTTCATCACAGTGGAGATGATGGGACAATCATTTATGAGGCCAAATATTACTTGCTCAACTTGCTTCCCTGAGCCACTCACCTAAACCAGATGCATTCCCAGAGATCTTTTCTGTGAGTCCACCAACAGTTGCAAGTAATATAGAGGCTACAGAACCCAAAACAGGGCATTCTTTCAGAGAGAGAGAGAGAGAGAGAGAGAGAGAGAGAGAGAGAGAGAGAGAGA
>NC_022020.1:19634633-19642406 GCF_000317375.1 Microtus ochrogaster | reverse complement strand
GAGAGAGAGAGAGAGAGAGAGAGAGAGAGAGAGAATGAGAGAGAGAGAGAAAGCTGGAAGTCAGCTTCTTTTTAAAGATAGATGCCTGCTTCTGTCTGGGTATGTCAACTCGATTAAAAGCTCAGAACAATTTAATAAAGCATAATATAGTCTAACTTGTTACTAGTGTTTGTTTAATGAAGTTTTGTTTTGTTTTGCTAAATCAGAAAAGCAAATCAGGCCATAGGCAGATTTATCTCTGTCCTAGACAAGGGAGATTTTTTTTTTGATTGATTGTTTGGTTGGTTGTTTTTGTTTTTTTGTTTTTTTTTAAAAATGGAATGCAGTGTGAGTAGAGACTGTTCATGGGTTTTCAGCCATCCAGACCTGAATGATCATGCAAAAATTATATTAATTGCAATACGGTTTGGACTATTAGCTCAGGCTTCTTATTAACTAACTCTTGCATCTTAAATTAACCCATTTTTATTAATCTGTATATCACCACGAGGCTGTAGCCTACTGGTAAGGTTCTGGTGCATCTTTCTCCTTTGGCAGCTATATGGTGTCTCCTTGACACCTCTCTCTCTCTCTCTCTCTCTCTCTCTCTCTCTCTCTCTCTCTCTCTTCCAGCCTCTCTGTATTCTGCCCTGTCAGAGACCAAAACAGCTTTATTCATTAATTAATAAGAACAACACATATACAGAAGGACATCCCACATCAGAACAGTAAAAAAAGAGAATGCTCTGAGGAATATAAATTGTGATGTAATACATCACCACTCTCTCTTTTCACATTTGTGCTGGAGGGCTTCAAAGCCAATGACTCTGGTCAGAAAGAACTGGTGCTTTCTTCAAATACATCTTCAGCTAGCCACTTTTGAAAACAGCAGGAAAAAGATTTTTAAAAACTATTGTTATATTTCAAAATTACTCAAGCTTACAGTAATTATTAAATTATACCACCATAGAATACAGTGACAATAAACCTTGCCCTGTTAAATGATATCACATTTTCAAAATAATTATTACACTGAAAATGTTAATATTTTTTCTTTTTGAATTCATGTTGAAACATTAATGTTATTTTACCGTTTTTAAAAATGGGTATGGGGAAACTAAATGATGAATCTCAAAAGAGTTTTGCTCTCAGATGATGACCCGTACTGTAAACTGAGCCTTTTCTAATAAGTTTAGGTCTCTTTATATGAGTCCTAAGGTTCTAAGGGATAAATCCTCAGTAAACCTCTTCCTTGGGAACAATTCAATCTCCAATGTAAAGATATCTTAAAGTGCTGAGAAGTTAGGTATGTGACCTTGTTTTAAAAAATCACTTAGTATTAATGCAACCTGCTCAGTCTGTTTAGTATTACTTGTAAGCTCATGAACTCAGCGATGACTACTCAGTATTGGCTAACTATTAGGGAGCTATTTGTCCTGCTTTTAGCATTCTATAGTTTCTTGTAGTTATTTGTTTATGATTGGGGCCCCAAGAGACTTACCCTTTCCATGGTATCCTGTCTATTGATGTTGTACTTCTTCACGGTTTGTTTAGGAGGTAATGATTTTTCAGAGAAATTTTAAAATGATAAAGGAAAAAATGTTTGGAGGAATAAAAATGATTGCATGTTTTCTAAACTATGATTAATATATTCAATAACTAATAACTGAAATTTAAATAAAAATCACATCATAAACACTAAATGGCTCTAACTGACCACTAGTTATCATTTTTTATAATTTCAATGTAAGTTTTAAAATAATAAATTATTAAGAAAATGTTGTTTATGTTAAATGATTTGGTTCAAGGTATACCTTAATATCATTCCTTGAATTTCCTTTTTAAAATTTATTTTTTCTCTCTTATATACAAATCTCTTACTAGATGATATTTTGTCAATTTTTTTCCAGAATTTATTTTGTTTTATCATTAGGAGAGGATATGACTTTAACTGTAATTTTACCATTGAAGGTAGGATTGAAATACAAATTGACCATTGATGAGATTAGAATAAACTTGTTTGTCATAAATATAACTCCTTCCTAACCCTGCTGCTGTTGGGCCCTGCCCACAACCCCAGCAGACTTCTGCCACTGAGGCACAGACCATACAAATCACAATCAGTGAGAGACTCTCCTGTCCTGTAGCCACCCCTTCTCATCTGAGTTCTACTATTGAGTCCTGCCCTTATTCCAGAGGAATCCCACTATTCTGATGCAGCCCTCTCCAGTAAACTAGGAAGCAGTTGAGTGACTTGCCTGCCATCTGGATGGCTGCCACTCCCTGGGTTCTGAGTATAAACCCCAAGATTTATACTGCCATCCAACCCTTCCCTACTGTGGTCAGCACTTCCCCAGAACTCTGGCAGACTCCTTAGGTTCAGACAAAGTCAACACCAGTTAGAAGGTCAAACACCATAGGCCCAGGTACAGTACATACCAGTCAGAAGAACAGTCCCAAAAGCTTTACCTGAGGCCAGGCTGGTCCTAAGTACCCCAGAAGAAGATTCAGACTTTACTGGAGACCAGGTCAGATCTAGGGAGCCAAGAAGCCTCTGACTTTACTGGAGGCCAGATCGGATCAAGGGACCTAAAGCCCTGAAAACCACAGAGGAGACACCCTATAGTACCTGAAGACTCACCAGTCACCAGAATCCTTGGCCACTTAGACCAGAAGACCAGAGGGGAAGCTTAAACCATGGAACAAAACACCCATCCAACAAAGACAAACACAGGAATCAACACCTAGACCTATAATCCAGATACCTAAATGCCAGTGTAAGAACACAATCTGAAATTACCTGGCACAAGTGAGAAGGAAACACAGAACACGCAACAAACCCGCTTAGGAGTTTATTAGAGGAGGTGCATACAGGCCTGGGGAATGGTGTGCAGAGAGAGAAAGATGGTGCATTCATTTAAAAGCTGCCTAGCGCATGCACACAGTGGGTTGGCATGACTATGTCATATGCAGATGACACAGATGATGGGCTTATTCATGCATGCAAGGGCTTAGCTGAGTCATAGTAGATGTAACCACACATGCATGCATGTGGGTCACGTGGGGCCCTTTAACATTCTGGCACTTCTGCCTGAGGGCTTGTCTGCATGTGATGGCTCTCGAACCTGGAAGTGCAGCCTTATGTGGCTGAAATTACATTCCACCCTTTTGTTTATTATAAAACTTTAGGACTTTGTTGGCCTTTAGTAGGTGGGACTGGGGTGTCATAAAGTCTCTTGTGACAGCTTTGTGCTGAGTTTGTGGGTGTTATTGCTAATTTTGTGGGCATCAGGGAGTTGAGATGTTTGACCACATTTTGGGGTGATTGATCACTTTTCTATTTTTTCCAGGCTCTGGGGAACTGGCTGGCTGGCAGCTTGTACCTCACAAGATGCTGGAAAAGCAGAAAATTAAGTCTGAAAAAAATTAGAACCCAGTGATTAAGGGAGGAGAGTTCCAAGATGGAAGATAGAGGGGAGTTATTTAGGGGGGTGGAGGAGGGAATTTCCCAGGGGTTCTCAAGACCAGGAATGTTAAGGGAAGAATTAAATGATACTTATTCTGGGCGAGTCTGGTCCATTTAGGTAGGTCCAAGGGACTGAATTAGCTTTTTTCTGTCTAGGGTAATAGCTTTTTGGGTTGGGATAGTAGTTAATCCCAAGTATATGACCTGAGAGGTAGACAGTTGGGCCTTAGAAGGTGAGTGAGATCCTATATTCCCTTTTGGACAGGAAATTTAAAAGAGTGGAGGTATCAGTTTTGCTGATCTCCAAGGATGGACTGCAAAGTAAAATATCTACATATTGTATGAGTTTAGACTTAGGGAGAGACAATGAGAGTAGACCAGAGGCTAAAGCCTGGCCAAACAGGTTTGGGCTGTCCTGGAATCCCTGGGGAAGGATAGACTAGGTAAGCTGTGTGGTGAGGTAAGTGCAAGGGTCAGTCCAGGGGAAGGCAAAGATGTTTTGAGATTGAGAGCTGAGAGGAATAGAGAAAAAAGCATCCTTGAGATCTAGAACTGAGAAGTGGGAGGTTCCTGGAGGAATAGTGGAAGGAAGTGGGTAAGGGTTAGGCACTACAGGGTGAAGAGGGACCACTGCAGAGTTAATGAGCCGGAGGTCTTGAACCAGATGATAGATTCCATTAGGTTTTTTAACAGCAAGTACAGGGGTGTTAAAGGGAGAAGAGGTGGGGTGAAGTAGCTTTTTTTCTTAAAAGATCAGAGATAATAGGCTCAAGTCCCCTAAGGCTCTGGAGAGAGAGGGGGTACTGAGTTGGGTAATATACTTAGTAGGATCTTGTAGTTGAATAATAATGGGGAATGGTGTTTAGCAACAGAGGTGTTTGGGGTGCCCCAGACTTGGGGGTTTACCTGAGAGGCTGGTAGAAGATAAGACACATTGGGGTTGGGAGTTTGGAAGACTAGAAGGAGGAGGAGTGGAGCTACTGACAAGTGTGGAGTAAGGTGAATGGGAGGAGCAAAGGAAATGGAAGCTGCTATCTTTGCTAAAAAATCTCTTCCCATAAGAGGTACCAGGCAGGTTGGCATACCTAAAAATGAATGAGTGAGATAAATACTCCTAAAAACACAGTTAAGTGGTGGTGTCTGCTGGGGTAGATAAGGCTGTCCCCCTACCTTGACAATAGGGAGACTAGAAGGAGAGATAGTCTCCAAGAATTCCCTCAGTACAGAGAATGTGGCTCTGGTGTCCAAGAGAAAGGAGATGGGCTGTCCTGATATCGTGATGTTTACCCATGGTTCCATGTTACAGATGATAGTTATAGTTGGGTCAAAGAAGCCTGGGCAGCCTCACTTGTCTGTGACCAGACCTAGAAGGTCAGATTAGGAATTTTCTGAGTTTGATGTCTCCCTGCCACTATGTACATGAGGACAATCAATTGCCCAATGTCCTTCCCTATGACATCTTATACAAGGTTTTGCAGGACCAAAATGGGGATTAGGACATGCTCGGGCCCAGTGACCAGTTCTATCACATTTGAAACATAGGCCTTGTGATTCTCGAGCCCCAGGAGGCAATGGAGCAGCACAGACAGAACGAATTGGGCAGTGTGTCATCTAGGCTGGTCAGAGGGCTGTGGTTAGCAAGTGACAATGATTGTGGGCTTTGTCATTCCTTGCATGGTACACCTTAAAAACCAACTGTAAGACTTCTGCCTTTGAGATTTTGAGTAGTTTACCCATACCTAAATATCTCTATAGGAATTTATTGTATAATGATTTATATTAAATATTGCTGTTTTTCTTTACTGTCTCCATGACTCTCTAAAACAGTTGTTTCTGTACCATATCACACTTTCTGTAAATCCTTCTCTGTGTCTTATTAAAGCCTTAGAAATGGGCTTGAGTTACCACTCCCTACCAGTCACCAGCTCCTAGTATGCTTCATATGTGGTTACTCAAAATGTGAGCCTATTCTACCTTGTCTGAAAGTCAGAGAGTTCGAGCTTATTTTTGTTCTTTCAAAGTTTGGCAACAGGTATGGCTTCAAAACAAGATATCTTGACCTAGAGTGTGATTAATTGGTGTTTGTGCAATAAGATGGCCCATAGAGGTAGATCTGCTCCACCCTGTCCAAAGGTTGGAGAATTCAAACATACTTCTTTCTGCTTTTTTTGAAATAGGAGATTTGAGCTAGGGAGTGGTTGCTTTCAGGATATTTGGTCTAGGGTATGTTCACTGCCCAGACATCAGATTCTTTTCTCAAGAAATAATGACATGATTTCTCAAGCACTGCAGCAAGTAACTGCTCTGGTTGCCCTTTGTATTATGTTAAAGCAGTCTTTTGTCTTCTTCCCCCTTTTGTGTATTGGGTATAAAAATGTATGGAAAATAAGTATGGGCAAAATATTCAGCATTAGGGATTTGCTGAGTTTCCCTCCCATTGCTATCCTGTGTCTCTGTGTTTCTTTCTTATCTCTGTTCCTCCTATCTAATGTTTCTAATCTTCATGCCCCTACCCTGGAACATGCAAATCTAGGCTAGGATTATGGCAGAAGTCACCCCAAAAAGGTGGTTCATGACATTCATACACATCAAATAAATGAAGGACACTGGTTGGATGCATGTGTCCCTAAATTTCATATGTTGTAACTTACTGTGTAATATATTAAAGGGTGTGATCTATGGAACTCATGATGTCTCTGCCCTTGTGAAATGGATCAATGCTCTCATAAAATACTGGTCATATTCATATATCTCTTCTTCTATCACATATGAACAAGAGAGTAAGTTCCTATCATTGAAACAGATGAAAAGAGCCTTAACTAGATGCCACATCTGCCGTCATCTTGATCTTGAACTTTCCAGTCCCCAAAACTAAGTAGCAAATTTCTACTGTATATAAATTGCCCACTTTATGGTATTCTGTTGTAGTATCAGAATCAGATTGAGTCTGAAATTCACTCATTTACACCATTTTTATGTACATGAAGTAAAAATAGTACCAACTACCTGGGGCTAATGACCAAATATTTACAGCATAGAGTTAAACTTGAATGTAAATATTCATATTCATATATTCCTAGCCCTGAGGTGAGTTTCTGTTCAAGGACGTTTTCTTTAAAGCTACACACACACACACACACACACACACACACACACACACACAAAGGAAAAGGTATTTGTGAATGAAGCATCCTCAAAAATAAGTAAGATATTTTTACAACCAGCACTTGTACCCAAAAGGATATAATGAATATGCATGTGTAAGAATGATTCTAATCACAGGAAAAGACTATAGTTGAACTTTTAAAATCGAATCAATAAACCCGTCAACTCAAAATCAACAAGGAGATGCAATTCAGTCATATATGACAGTCTATCCCTACATCAGGAAAATTCTATCCTTGACAAGAACTGATGAATTATTTTATGTCTCTCTGTGTGTTGTCCTAACTACTATAAACAAGCTCGTATAAGTGTCTTATACAGAAACAATAAATTCTACTTTGTAAATTTGTTTTATTATAAACAAATTATTTCACTGTGTCAAAAGAAACTAAAATGCATCATGAAGGCAATTATAATTTCTATAATTTAACTTCCAAAATTGTCAAAGTAAATAGTGCTTATTGTAGCAAGAGTCAAGCTGGCTTCCTACTCACTAACTTGTGAGTAAACAGAAAGAAGAGCTTTTCTGAATGGACTCAGCAGTCTACTCCAGATGGCCAAGGAACTGATATGTTGGGATACACTCTTGCTTCTGTCCCACAGGTATGGCATGTTGAACACATCTATTGTCTTGTTTTCATATTTATAATAATTTTCCAGTTGCTGAACTTTGGCGGCTATTTTTGGTTGTCAGCTGGATAACATCTGGCATTAACTAAAACCTAAGCTTCAGAGTGTACCTATGGGTAATTTATTTTTGGATTGGATCATTTGAGGTAGACAGACTCACCTTAAACCTGGACCACAGCCTTCCTGGTAGCAGTCTGTCTATATAAAGACCATGGAAGAAGGGAGTGCTTGTTCTTTGCCTTTTTGCCCTCGCTCTTGTAGACAAGTTCATTTCTTCTCTGGTATTAGAGCTTACTTCTTTGGGAGTCTGGAGTATACTGCAGATCACCTGAGACCCCTGCTCAGTACAATTAAATTTGTAACATGTTCTTTAAAGAATGGAAAGGTTGTTTCCAGGTTCTGGCTATTACGAACAATGCTGCTATGAACATAGTTGAGCATATACTTTTGTTGTATGATGGGGCCTCTCTTGGGTATATTCCCAAGAGTGGTATTGCTGGGTCCAGGGGTAGGGTGATCCCGAATTTCCTGAG
>NC_022020.1:19623997-19633613 GCF_000317375.1 Microtus ochrogaster | reverse complement strand
CCAAATTGGAGCACCGGACAGAAATCTCAAGGTCCAAATCAGGAGCAGAAGGAGGGGGAGCACGAGCAAGGAACTCAGGACTGCGAGGGGTACAACCACACACTGAGACAATGGAGATGTTCTTTCGGGAATTCACCAAGGCCAGCTGGCCGGAGTTTGAAAAAGCATGGGATAAAACCGGACTTGCTGAACATAGCGGACAATGAGGACTACTGAGAACTCAAAAACAATGGCAATGGGTTTTTGATCCTACTGCACGTGCCGGCTTTGGGGGTGCCTGGGCAGTTTGGATGCTCAACTTACTAAACATGGATGGAGGTGGGCGGTCCTTGGACTTCCCACAGGTCAGGGAACCCTGATGGCTCTTCAAGCTGATGAGGGAGAGGGACTTGATTGGGGGAGGGCGAAGGGGAGGGAAATTTGAGGCGGTGGCGGGGAGGAGGCAGAAATCCTCAATAAATAAATAAATTTAAAAAAAATAAAAAATAAAAAAAAGAAAACCTAACTAACATGACTACAAGTTTAACTATTATAAAAAAAAAATAAAGAATGGAAAGGGGCTCATTTAACTTCAGAAAAAAAAAAATTAGGGAACTGAGACCTTGTCAAGCAGCCCTAAAGTGAAGCAGTGAATGATTCCATTGTCAGAACTGTGGGGTGAAGAATCCAAGATGAGTAGTTGATTCTGAAGGGCTTTAGCAAGTGTTCTGTGGAGAAAAATAGTGAGAGGAAATTGGTGGGTGGAGATACAGTTCAGAGGTCTGTGTCTTAGACACATGTACCCGAGGTTCCTCTTTAAATTATATCCAGATATGACAAAGAACACACAATCAGGATGCAAAGTTTTCACTGGTTTGAAATAAATATTAGACTTTCCTTCATATATCTTCTATAGCTTCTCTCTGTGTGTGTACGTATGTTTGTGTAGATGTATGTAGAATATATGCATGGGTCAGAAGTCAATATTGAATGTCTTTCTCAATCACTCTTCATTTAGTTTTTGAGACAGCATCTCCCACAGAACCCATGACTGATTGATTTAACTAGACTTCTTGGTTAGTAAGCCTTTGGGATTCTTGGGACTCTTGTTTTTACAGCATTGGTTTTACAACCTTGGTATTTTTCATGAGCACATGGAAATCCAAACTCAAATCTTTTTACTTGCATGGCAAAGATAATTTATTGACTCATTGCTCTAGACCCTTATTTCTTCTTGTTTTTTAAATGTAATCTCTGAACTATGGTTCAGATTCTTAAGATAAAACTATATCAAGTGTAAAGCAAGCATATACTAAGTTGTTCTCTGCCAAAAACTCTAGTTAGGCAAATACCTTCTTTCTCTTTGTTTTAAATAACTTAAATGTTTTCTATTTCCATCCATTTGCATGTAAAATTCAAGAAGTCCTTGTTTTTTACTGCTGAGTAGTACTCTAATATGCATATATTCCATACTTTCTTCATCCATTCTGCCATTGAAGGGCACTATCCTGAGTAAGGTAAGCCAGACCCAAAAAGAGGAACATGGGATGTACTCACTCATATTTGGTTTCTGGCCATAAATAAAGGACATTGAGCCTATAATTAGTGATCCTAGAGAAGCTAAATAAGAAGGAGAACCCAAAGAAAAACATATAGGCATCCTCCTGAATATTAACCTTCATCAGGCGATGAAAGGAGACAGAGATAGAGACCCACATTGGAACACCGGACAGAAATCTCAAGGTCCAAATCAGGAACAGAAGGAGAGAGAGCACGAGCAAGGAACTCAGGACCATGAGGGGTGCACCCACACACTGAGACAATGGGGATGTTCTATCGGGAACTCACCAAGGCCAGCTGGCCTGGGTCTGAAAAAGCATGGGATAAAACCGGACTCGCTGAACATAGCAGACAGTGAGGACTACTGAGAACTCAAGAACAATGGCAATGGGTTTTTGATCCTACTGCACGTACTGGCTTTGTGGGAGCCTAGGCAGTTTGGATGCTCACCTTACTGGACCTGGATGGAGGTGGGTGGTCCTTGGACTTCCCACAGGGCAGGGAACTCTGATTGTTCTTTGGGCTGACGAGGGAGGGGGAGGGAAATGGGAGGCGATGGCGGGGAAGAGACAGAAATCTTTAATAAATAAATAAATAAATAAATAACTTAAATGTTTATTTCAAATGGAAAGTGGCATAGGGAGGAAAGTTTATAAAGAAATCAGGAGGAAATGCTGTCTATACTTGAGTTTCCTTTTCTGTAATGTCTTCTAAAAGAAGACCAAGCTACTCAGCTATAACATATAAGCAGAGTGCTTCAGTCAGTACCATGTAGGCTCCCTGATGTCACTTCATTCTCTGTGAGACACTATGAACCTAGGTTAGTTAACTCTGTGGGTTTTCTTGTGGAACCCTCTGGCTCTTACAATCCTTTCTCCCTGTCTTCCACGGGTTTCCCTGAGCTCTGTCTCATGATTGGCTGTGGGACTCATAACAGTGGGAGTTCTTAATTGTATTCACAAGAATAAAAGGATATTGCATTCACCATCAGTAATTAAGAAAAAAATGGACGGAGTCCCCAACCTTACTAACACTTAAAGGATTCTACGTCTTCGGAATTAATATAAGAATCATCAGATATGCTGTGAGTAGATCTTATGTTCACAATGCTAGAGTGATTTCAAAACAGACATAGCTGCAACCTCAGGATGCCTTCCACAAGGGTTAACAGGTTCTGCTGGGATATCACTGTGAATAAAGGCTGAAGGTCACAGTGGAGAAAAGAGACACCTAACTTGGATAAGCACCACTCAAATGGCTCCAGAATGGCTTCACTCATCTGCCAAACCAGAACTGCCCACACTGACTGAAACATGGGTCTTGAGGATGCCATGTAACTTGTTCAAGCTCATGCAGAAGTGACAGTGAATCAGGATAAGAGCCCGAGGTCCAACTCCACAGCCTTTTTTTTTCCAGAGCTTCATTCTGCTGGGTCAGAATACCAAACACCAACAGAAGATCTCTTGAAGATCTTGATTTTCAGGCAACTCTTGGAATTTCAGAAATGGCTTCTGATACACATAGTAAATCTCAGGGAGAAATGACGTTCTCTTCTGCTGCTGCAGGCAGGCTGTCTGCCACAGTAGATTTCACTGGAATTACTCAGCGGGGTTCCCTGTCTCCTGTACAGTCTGCACTGTGCTTTTCTCATCTCTTGGGAAACTCTTCAAACACTGTGCAGAGAGAACTACTAGGAATCACCAATTCATAAAAATGCAACATATTTGGAAATATTTATTGTGGAACAAGTAACTTTATTCTCTTTTTTTCTCTCTCTCTTACAATAGTTCATGACCTTTGAGAGACATGAGAGTATAATTAAAATTGCAATTAGTGACGAGGTATTCAGTAGCAGTGAGAAAAAAAAAGCACTGTGAGAGCTATTGTGTTAAATCAGAGTGTAGCCAGATTCTAAATATAGTCTGCTATTATCTAAAAATGGGAGCTGCTCTGTTCTGTTCATCATTGCTGGGATTCTGCATGGCTCTTCATTATAGAAAAAAAAAAGACAACAGTTTAAAGGTGTCCAGTATTTATTAACTTCTGAGGAACACAAAGGAAGGTTTAAACACCACATTCATAGAAATAAATGAGAACCATTGAAGAGGCAAATGTGATTTATTAGGGGCTTCAAGAGCAAGGATGTCAGTCACTATCGTGTGGGTATTTAAAATCCAGATGCAGACTGAGAAGGAAAAGCTAGGGTTCTATGGGCTATGTAAGCTTATGGGTTGAAAGTATAGTCTTTATTGCAACAATGTCTATTACATTTTATTTATTTAAGTGTGTGTGTGTGTGTGTGTGTGTGTGTGTGTGTGTATGTATGTATGTCTGCGTGTGCCCAGGAATGTGAGTGCAAGCAGACATGTAGAGATTGGAGGACAACTCATGAAAGTCAGTTCACTCTATGAACAATGTGGAATCTTGGCCTGAAATCAGGTTGTTAAGATTGTGTTTACAAACCTTTACCCACTGACAAACATCACATTGGCTATGTAACAATGTTTAAAGGTGAGAACCTTAGGAGGTCGTTAGTTCATGCAGGTAGGTTAATTGATTTATGCTGTTATTGCAAAGATGGATTACTTATCTCTGGTTTAGGTACTTGATGACAGAATGAGTTTGGCCTTGTTTCTTCTCTGAAGTATATAATCTCTTGTTCTTTGGCATTCTACCCTCTGCCATGGGATACTCATCTCTAGAACTTTCAACTTGAGATGAAAGTGTTTTGAGCTATGGAGAATGAGTTCACTTCCAAAATTAAAAAATGAAACTAGTAAGATAAAGAATAATAAAGTTTACTTGCTGAATTGCAAAGAATTGTGGGGCAAATTTCTTTACAAGGTCTTTCTTTGCTATGTATCCCTGTCCATAGGAGTACAGAGATGTCTTCTCTACACGAGACTTAAATGTAACCCCCGTTCCCATAGAACACATGTCACTTGCAGGTAAAGAAGTGCTGTGTACCAGTACTTGTGTACAGATCGAAAACGGAGAAGTTCAGAGATAGTGATCCAGTAACATAGGTAGTAAGAATGAAGGAGATATAGGAAAATTAGTCACCTAAATTCCAGTGTTTACTAAGGCAAAGGAAGCATGAGTGTTTCCTATGCCCAAACACTGGAAAAGCATAATAGTGCAGCAGTGTGGAACTGTGGAGGCCAGCAAGACAAGCCTCAGCAACATGCCCATAGGAAAATCACAAACGAAAGCAACTGCAGTTGAACAGTAGTAACAATAGGGGTTTTTACATTTGCTATAGAATTGATAGAGCAAATAAAATCAGAGACTACCAGTGCATTTTAACTTTAGATAAATAACAAATTATAATTTGGTATGAATACCTAATATCACATGAGTTACAAGAACACTAAAATAAATCTGATGTTTATATAAAATTCAAATTTAATTGGACGTTCTTCTGTTTTGAGTATAAACATATATTGACAGCTTAGCCTCAGAGAGCATAAGACCTCTAGAGTGATTTCCCACCCAAATACAAGCATCTTTCCCACTTCTGAGCATTCTTTCTTTTCTGAACTCTGAAAGTTTAAAGGAGAGTCAAAGGAAAAACAAGAACTTGCAGCATCTCCACCACTCATGGAGCCATCTCTAGCTGGGAAATTGGCAAAGCAGCCTGAAGGGTACACACGTTTTACTCCTCCACGAATTGAACACCCCGAAAGCTGAGATGTGTGCATTGTGTATCTAACTCTAGAATGTTTAAAAAGTTAGGAGATAAGAAAAGTGGGGGCCTGCTGAGTTTTTCTTAGAGTAAAAGGAAAAGAACTCCCTACCTCCTAAGCAAAGTGACTGGGACAAGAGAAAATCAATTTGTGCCCTGATTACATTCATGAGACTTGGTGTCAGATTGGTGCCCAGAAGCCGAAAGAGATGTAGTGATTGGAAGCTATGGGCAAACGCAAAGAGGGACCCGAGTCTTCCATGCTTGCTGTCATTACTTCCGTGATGATTCTGCTTCATCCTTCACTTGCAGTATTCCACTCATGCCAAGCACCGTTCTTGGTATTTGGTCTCCTTCATCACGAAAGTTAGTATCTCTCCAAGCTGTCTGCCTTGCACCTTTCTTATTGACTTGTCCAGACCACCAGGCTACTCTGTGTCTACTGAGCCGACACAAACAATCCAGTGTAATCTAGACCTCAGGATCCTAAACTGCAGCTGTGAAGGCCTATTTATCACGGAAAGTAACATTTGATGTTACTGGGGATTAAAGGAGACACCTTAAGGGATTAGTGAACAATTGTCTAATCAGAGGTATTCTCTAACACTTCCTTCTGTGAAAAATCCTGGGCTATTAAGTGAGGTGTAGAATTGTATGGGATTTCCCCCTTTCACTTCCTCCCATTCCTAGCCTAATGAAATCACTTATAAGCCATACTTGGTCAGCTCAAATGCTGTGATCATTTCCATCACCCTAGGAACTTGATATCAGTTTAATGTTTGCATTCACCTTTATTTTATTAATTCTGCCTACTCTTGCTTTGGATTGCTTTTCTTGTGTATCTGATCAGTACCTCTCTGCCCCTCTCCTGGGGTCTGTTGTCTTTGTCCATTCTAGCATGGTTATTTTGCTAGGAATTGTAACACAAATTCTCCTTCCACAAAGATGGGTCTGTAGCCCAAAATCAAGGAAGGATAAGCTCTTATCACAAGAGGCTTCCAACCTGCTGAAGCACACATCTATTGAAACAGTCATTTAGTTTATATCTAACAATGTGTGAAGACTAAAAACAACTTTCATGCCTTCATACAAGAAAAACAATTGTTCTTCTTTAGAAAACAATGAAGCCAAGGCTAAGTGGAGTAAGAGGAAAGCAATGCAGAGATTATTCTAAGGACAATGCAGTTCTCTGGATTCTCTAAACTTGAAGTCCATTCCAGAACCACCTGTCCATCCTTATTTTCTAAGATAGACACATATTTTTTTCATTGATTAAGCCAGTTTGTGCTAGATCTCAACAATTTGCAGTAGGAATATTCTGTCAGTATAATCCTGCTCTGAGATGAGTGCTACACATATGCTGTCCCATGAAGTTCATAGAAGAAACTTGAGATGGTACAGTATTTATTCCTGTTTCATAAATAAAGAAGCTGAAGCAGAAACTGACTAGGGAACCTGTGAAAGTACGTGATGAGAGTGTAAGGAAGAAAAGAGCAGCTCGGGTCCGTGCATTAAGAACCTAGAATGGTGAACACAGTACCAGATGGTCCCTTTCCCTTGTAGAAAAACATGCTGCATCAGAAGACAGCATCCTCTTGGCCCCCTCCAGAGCGCCAGGCTCTGCCTCTCACTTTGCTTGTGCTGAATTTTTAGTCTTACTGGGTAGCTATAATGCTGAAGACAGAAAAGTGTTACTTGATAAACTCTTGATGAGGAAATACTTGGAATTCATCATTAGTTATGCTGCTGATGATGATAGAGAAAAGTCTCTCTAGAGATTGCTACTGGTGGTAATCTTCTCTATTTTATGTGGGTTTTTTTAAGCATAGGTTTTAATGGCTGATCTATCTCTCCAGTCCAGCTTCTCAATATCTCAAATCTCCATTGAATGCTTTTTAGTAAAATATCTATGGATGCATAAAACAATAATGAATTTCAGGGAACACATAAAACATGACATAGAAGTGCAGCTTTCTGATCTTTCTAAACCTTCTGAAATATTCAGAAAAGCTACCAGACTCTATGTCATGAGGAACCAAGGAGCAAAATCCAAGCTGGAGAAAGAAAGGACAATTGTTGGAGGGAGAGTGGAGGAAGATGTCAATTTATGTGCTGATCATTCTCAGGAAGACTGACTTCATCATAAATATCACCTCCTCACAGACACCTGCCTTGAATTCATAGTTCATGTTAGCTATGCTATTCTTTGCCATCTGCACTTTCCTAACTGTAGTAAGCTGTATTGGTTTCTCAACTATACACCATTCTGTGTGTTACTACTCCAGACTGTAGGGTATGTACTGCCAGTTATTGGCGCAAACCTAGGGCTTTATATTTCTGCACAAACATAGACAAGAGTAGTGAGGTGCTTAGTTACATGGGTGACTAAGTGCCACTCTTCCTGAAGCCAATGGATGTCTCCCCTGACACAGTGATTTCAGTTGTATTCTCTGACATGACATAGACATCACACAGATCATTTTTCCACTTAATTTCTAGTAGAACTTCTCATATCATCTAATAAATGAGCATTTGGGGGCAAATCCCTGCCATATGCTACTATTATGGCAATATTACATATATATATATATATATATATATATATATATATATATATATATATGAATCAGTTTAATACACAATGTAAACATATACTGTTTCAGAGTGCTCTTCCTTTTAAGTTCCAAATTCAACTTTTAACTTTGGGACAAAAACTAAATTCTCTACCAATGATAGAAACTGCACCTTACTTTAGTGCTTGGCTGGTTTATGCACCTTCTATGGTTCCTTCTTTGTGTTTCCCTTCCACAAGCCATCCTCCTAGTGCTTGCATTGCAGCAACTTTGCTAATCCATGCCTGTCCTCTTCCATCCATGCAGCAACCCACTGCATCCTCTTTCAAAACCAATGTCCTTTGAAATACATCATTGCTCTTTTCACTATTCTAACACTCGAATACATAGCCCTTTCCTTATATCTGTTAGTACAAAAATTAGCATCTGCAAACTTAATGTTTACAGCACATATCTAAATGCTCTTCTGCAGTCATCATATTGAGTCAGGTAAGATGGAATTTTGAATTATCCCTGTATCCATAGATATATATGTGTAGCTGCTACCCCTCATCAAAGAAGTTTCTTCATGCAACAGATAGACACTATTACAGAAATCTAAAACTTGTCAATAAACAGAGATTAAATGACTGTGTGGTGCCTCACATCAATCACGACATCTACAACATGATTCTTACATCTAAGGCTCAGAAAATATTTGAAAGAAGAAGCCGAGAGACTGTAAGCACCCTAGGATCAAGATTCTGCTGTGAGGCAGTGCCACACATGAGAAGAAAGCTGTATTCATCTAAACAAATGGAACAAAGAATTATGATTCCGAGTGCAGTGTGAAAACTAGCACAGGTACAGTTTCTTCCTTATCCACAAATTTACTTTCTGAAGTTTCAACTATTTTTGGTCAACCACGTTAAAAAATATCACATGAAAGTACCATAAATAAACAATTCATAGTTTTTAAATAGCACACCATTTTTAATAATATGATAAAATCTCATGTTGTTCTTCTCTGTACTGCCCGGTGCATGAATCATCTCTTATCCAGAGAACCAAGTACTCACACATTAGTTATTTTAAAACAACATTGGTTATCATATCTACTTATTCCTGCATTGCAAATGCTTGTGTCCAAGTGATCCTTATTCTGTTTAATAATGACCTCAAGTGCAAGAGTGGAGTAGCTGGCAATGTACGTATGGCAAGGAAAATCTGTAGAATGCCTCTTCTGCGGAAAAGGCACAATTCTTAATAAGGAACAGAAAGAAATCGTATGTTGAGAACAAGTCTTTCAGTACAAGTGTGTAAAAGGAAGCAGAAATTCACCCCACTTTTGCCTTGCACATCAAAGTTTGAGCTACTCAAACTGTGTACAATACATGCCTCAGAAGATGGAAAAGACATGTATTTTTATAAAAATAAGAAAAAAAAGAATAGTGTATAATAATTTCAGGATTACCTGAGGAATAAGAGGGGATATCTATACACTCCTGGAAATGCTTCAGTTCCCTGAAATCACCTCAAAAACAACCAAAGCCCATTATTCCTCTTTCAATCCAAGATAAATATCATCGAGGAATGGTTTCCTGCAGAGAGCTCCTACCCAACCCTTAAATTTATTTATATTTCATTTCTCAGGACACAGTAATGATTGCGTTAAGGTGTTATGAAACCAACATGTGAATTTAACTTTATACCATTTCCCAAAATTTTTTTCTTTCTTTCTTTATTTATTAAAGATTTCTGCCTCTTCCCCGCCACCGCCTCACTTTTCCCTCCCCCTTTCCAAATCAAGTCCCCCTCCCTCGTCAGCCCAAAGAGCAAT
>NC_022020.1:19605502-19622693 GCF_000317375.1 Microtus ochrogaster | reverse complement strand
GTCTCCTGTACCCATGTGTTGTAGAGTACTTCCCACTTTCTCTTCTATCAGGTTCAGTGTGTTCGGACTGATATTCAGGTCTTTAATCCATTTGGACTTGAGTTTTCTGCATGGTGATAGATACTTTAAAAATACTTTTGCTTCTTTCCTAGAGTAATCCTCCGTCTGTCTTATTGTACAAGTTCTTAGTAAATGTTTGATGAGCTGATTGTTGTTTTGAGCCATTTTCTATGTAGCATGCAATGTACTATAGATGACTTTGCAAAGTATACAAGGCTCAGAGAATAATGCCAAACAAAAATATGTACGACTGACACAAGGGTAAAGCAAGGCCTGTTGCACTGCCCTGAGTTTCTTCATCTTCATCTTTAACTTTTCTCTAAATAAAAGGCTTTCTAAGTTTTGTTGTACAGTATCATATAAAACAGAAAATAGTTCATCTCCACAACTATTAAAAAATATCTGTGTTGTTTTCATGTAAAGGTCATTATGATTAAAATGGCCACTAATATAGAACTTTTACATATCTATTGTTTTTGCTCAGCTGAGGTTTGGCCAGTAGGGTTGGTAAAACACTATGAGGTTATGACATTACTAGGAGACAGTCTCACAGCAAACTTACCAATACTCCAGCTCTTACAGTCTTCTTGACTGCAGTGCTCCCTGAGCCTTAGGCATGGAGGTTGTTTTGTAGAAGCATCCATTAGGACTGGGCTCTACACCTGTGTGTGTGGATTGACTGTGGCTTTCTGTAACAGCTCTATTTGTTGTTTACTTGATGAGGGTAGAAAACCACACTTATCTGAGGGTGTAAGGACAAATCAAATTTAGTTAGAGATTATGCTGCTTTCGAAAGTGTTTGTTGTTGTTCTACTCCAAAATCCATGACTGGAAAGTTGGTTATGTTTCCAGTGCCAGGTATGGTTTCTCTCTTGTGGATATATTGGATATATTTCACTATTCCCAGTTTAGTAATACAGCTCATCAAAATTTATTTTAAAAGAATTATTTACTAAATTTGCATGACATTAATTTTTATATATTGTTTGAGGTAGAGATGAAGGTTTCTTTTTTATATGGATATCTAATTGTTTTAGAAATGTTGATTTGGAAACTATCATTTTCCCTACAGCTCTCTATTGCTATCTTGCTTTTAAGTCAAAGGTGAAGGTAGGAAAGTATTTAACAGCATTGCATAATCTAATAAGCAATATGTTAATGTATTTTGGTCTAAAGATATACTTTTAGAAATATAAATATGATATATATATTTGAAAAAGACATGAACAAGTCTATAAAATAACACCATGTTAAAATGCCTAAATTGTAAAAGATTCTAAAGCAACACAAAATAGAATATAAAAGTATACTGCATAGATTTGCTTAGCATAAAATTTATTTTAATGAGAATATTAAATAGCAATAAAAATGCTAAACTATAGTTACACATTTTGTGGGAAATGTCTCTTGAATATATTATGGAAAGAAAGAGTAAGACAAAATATACACAAAGCATAAAATCACACAAAAACAATATGTTAAAGTCAACTCTTAGTTGGAATAGGTGTTAAGTGGGAAAGAGAGTGAGAGAAACTTTGAGTCATTAATTATCATATTTGTTGACTTCATTATGCCTGCATAGTTCATCATTTAAATAAAAATACAATTTCTGCTTCATTTCTTGTGAATCTGAGTCAAATTAGCTAAAGAGATTTATTTTACTTACTTTATTTTTAAAAAATGTTTTTGATCATGTTTTACCCTCCTGCATTTCCTCCCAGATCTTGCTCACCTCTCTACATACCCAGCTTCACATTCATTTATTCACACATCCTTTTGGCTTCCCACCCCAAAAAGAAAACCCAGAAAACAAAATAAAAATCAACAAACAAAACCAGTAAGAAAAAAAATAAGTTCACCAAATCCATGGATTCTGTGTTGTGTTGGTCAACACTCCTGGGCATGCGGCCTGCCCTGAACTATGGTTGATTATACCATATACCATATATCAATAGAGCAATGCTCTATTATAGCAAACCAATTTTCCCTTTCCTAGTAGGTATCAATTACAAGACTATTTTGTTTTTTTCAGGGAAGGGAGCTATGTCTACTTTCCCTTCTCAATGTTGGGATTTTGTCTGGTTTGAGCATGCGTTGGTCTTGTGAATGCAGATGAAATCTGCCTGAGTTCCTAGGTGCGTCAGTTCTGTTGTGTCTGGAAGACTGTTTTCTTGGAGCCATCCATCTTCTTCAGCTCTTAATATCTTTCTTCTTCTTCTTTCGTATAGAACTCTGAACCTTGGGAGAAAGAGTTTAATAAAGACATTTTAGTAATGAGTACTCAAAAGTTCACCTTGTAGTGCCAGGACAGGCTCCAAAGCCACAGAGAAACCCTGTCTCGAAAAACCAAAAAAAAAAAAAAAAAAAAAAAGTTCACCTTGTGTGTGCACATTGTCCAATTGTAGGTTTCTGTGATAATTACTGCAATAAGAGGATTCACTGATGAGGACTAAGCTATGCACTGATCTATGGGTATAGCAATATATCATTAGGAGATATTTCATTGCTATTCCTTTAACAGAGTAATGTGAGAGGGTTTTCCCATAGGTCCATGTCTATCTAGTGTCAGATTCATGGCCACTTCAGCAGTGTCAGGTATGGAGTGTGCCTTAAATCCAATTAAAAAATGTTTAGTTACTCTCACAACATTTTGTGCCACTATTTGTGTGTATCTCCTTTCTCTGTTGCTTTTTTAACTGGCCCTCCACTATAGACATTTCTCACCAAAGGTTGCATCTTAGAACAATCAATCATGAGCACAAAACATAACATCATTTATTATTCCTCATTAACATGCTTGCTGGGCCACTGAGATATTTAGATACAGTGAGAAAGAATCTCCTTCTTATGTTAACTGAGTGAAAGCCTTTCTCAGAGAAATTGGATCATCACATTCAGTTCAAAGTTTTCTGTCAAGACCACAGATGCACCAAAGATTTTGAATTAAAGCATGTGTGTCCATCTTCTTACTATGCCTTGATGACAATCAGGATTTGTTAATGCTGGAGGAGCTCTGCAAAGTACATCAAAACAAAACACACAGATAATAATCTCCCCAATTCAGCATTGTGATTCACAGCCAAGCACCCACCCCAACACAAGATAAACACGTGTGCTCATTCCACACATCTGCTGCAGAAGGATAGTGGTTTTCCATCTGTGTCATGGGCTCCAGTTTATCCTTGATTTACCACGTCTTGTATGAAACCATGTTAGATTTCTAAAACATGCTTTAAAACCCTCCAATTTTTCAAGTTTTTATTGATATGTAAAAACTCCTATAGTGTAGGCAAAAGTATAAATAAATTCAAACAATTATGGTAAAATGAGTTTTTGAATTTGGAAACAATCAAGGAGAGGTATACAGAAGTGTTTAGAGGTAGAAAACAGAAGGGCGAAATGGTATAACCTCAAAATCTAAAATAAATAATGTAAAAAGGAATCATCATGGAAAAGGTACTGGTTTAGAATAGTGTTGGTTTAAATGTGAGCTACCATTCCAGCAGTTCGGTGGTTTATTCAAAAATGAGGCTCAGAAACCAACATTTGATTGTATGCTCCACTGGGGAAAAGATGTGAACTCCAGACTGCTTGCCCAGGATTGCACAGATGCTTCTCTGCCTTCTGTAAATGGAAGGATTAGTATTGAAAAATGAACTTCATGTTTTGGCCAAACACCCTATAACACCATATTTGTGTGCAGCACTCTCAGATGGCTTCTCTGTGTTCCTGTAGAACTTCTAGAACTTATTAAAACAACACTTGGTCTGATTTAAGGCATATCACAAAACCAAAAACAAAACAACAAATAACTAAACAAGCTAAAATCATCATAAACAACAAAAACAAGAGAGTATACACAAACTTATTTGTCAAAATGAAGAAAAGAAATTTTGAGTAATTAAAAGATTAAAAAAGAAAACAGCTTCCATCTTGCAAAATAGAAAATGGTCCGGTGAAGTAATGACTGCAGCTCTTGGAATAATGTTGCAATGAGGGACCACTTGCTCGTCCCAGTCACCTAGAACTGAAACAATCACACAGAAACTGTGTTAATTAAATCACTGCTTGACCCATTAGATCTAGCTTCTTGGCTAACTCTTACATCTTAATTTAACCCATTTCTATTAATCTGTATATCACGAGGTTGTGACCTACTAACAAAGTTTCAAAGTTTCAGCATGTCTATCTCTGGCAGATCCATGGCATCCTTTGACTCCACCCTTCAATCTCCCAGCATTCAGCCAAGTCCTCCCTGCCTACCTAAGTTCTGCCCTATCAACCGGCCAAGGCAGTTTCTTTATTCACTAATTGTCATCCCAGCACACAGAGGGGACTCCCACATGAGAATAATAGAGTAGAATGTGACTAGGAATCAGTCAATGGGAGATGTGAAAGAGGAGTTTCCTATTCCATTTTCTCTCTACCCAAGAATCATGAAACTCATGTGTTACTGCCTCCCATCACAGGGAATTAACAGATGAGGACACAGGTTTATATTAAACAATAAACCTCAAGTGGAGAAATAACTGGACTTCCTATAAAGAAAAGTGTTAGGAATGGCAACAATAATGATGACATTCCACAAAACTCTGCTGTCCTGCCCACCCATTTCCTCTTCCTTGCACCACGTGAGAACAAATGTGTTGTTCCATCGATTTTGCACTCTCATTCCTCCACACAAGTGCCTTCTTCTACCTGTAGTTCCAAACTCATCCTTCCCTTTAAGTTCCCAGTTTGAGCTCTCTAGTCTATGTACAGGCATCTCAGATTGAACAGCATCAGTAAACCCTTTCCTCCCCATCCCCATCTTCTAGAATCTTGTTAGCTGGACTTTTCCTAGGTTCTAACAGTGTGCTATGATTTCTTTCTCTGGCTTCAAACAGAAGCTGAGCCTTATAATCTTTGTTTCTCCACATATGCAAAGTGCTATGGTCTGTCTCATGAACTAAAGGGAACTAAAATAATGGAAATTAACAGCAAATCTGTTATAAAACATTTTTATAACACATAGTACCCGTGCCTTCAATTTCTAAATAAACACATATTATCAGGGGAAAAATCTAGGTACTGTGTCTAGCACATGTCAGAAATTGGACAAATACATAAAGTGTTCAAAATAAAATATAGAGTGACTACATCATTAAATAATATACAAAATGATGTGATGAATTTTAATAAATTCATCAAAGAGTAAAATGTGGACATTCAGATCAATGATCAGTGAGACAATTTTGATTCATTTGGGCCAATAAATTAACACATATATTAGTCAGGAAGGGAAAACATTGCCAAACTTTTATCTTACTTTAAGAACAGTGAGTATTTATTGAGCACGCCCTCAGAAGAGACTAGTCATTATACTCAACAGTTTGTACATATCATCTCCCCCAATACCACTAAAAACTAGGGTTGTATTGCAGTTAGATGCTTTATTTGAAGAAAATTGAGACTTAAAATTGAATGATTCATGTAGCTATAGAGAAAGAACATTATTAAAGTATGCAATATGTAGGTATCTCTGAAGGAAATATTTATACCACACATCATATTGCAGGAGAGAATATTGGGTAGAGCATTAAACTTAAATGCATATTTGTAATGAAAATTTCAAATGCAAAGTAAACATTCATATAATTTAGTATAAGTATCCTTTGACATATCTTAGTTTTAATAATTCTTCTTTCAGATAATTTAACTCATTAAAATGTTATAGCTTTTTAAAAAATATATGTTTTTGTTTAGCACTAATCTCTCATGGGGCACTTTTACTACCCAATGTGGGAAGCCTCCCTCTTAAAGTTTTCATAAGAAAACTCACTTTGTTTTTAAATGGGAGACCAATTTAAAATACCTTTGGGCTGGCCCATGTGATTGCCTCATGGAACTGAAATAAGTTATCTCTACAAACCCTCTCAGTGAAACCAAAAGATTGTGATGTATTTCCAAACCCCTGCCCTTCAACAGATTTTCCCAAGCTAAGAGAAACAGGAAAGCATCACCAAAACAAAAGAATAGTGTCATTTCCTGTGGCATTTCTACAAGAACAGGCCCAGAATCAGAGACTGTGATATCACAACACTCTAAGAATGCCCCAGAAGCAGCCATGAAATGAGGGTCCCTGGGTGGAAGTTCCTCAGTTCCAGGAGCTATCATCCTGCTTCTTCCTGGGTGTCCACGTAGGGCGGTTACCTGAACTTACATGAAAGCACATTCATCCAATCACTCTGGATTCCTGAAAGCTTCATAGGACACAGAGCCATACAACTGTTCATTAGTCCAGGTGGGAGAACATAACAATGAAGCTAAATGTGACTCCTGTTGTTTGAGAAGCTCAAGCTAAAACTCGTGCTTGCAGAAATTGGGAAGCAATCTTCTGTGAGCTCCACCTCCAACCCTGTAGCTCAGACAATTCACTGAGCATGCCAGCAAACACATCTCAAAAGCCAATTAAAGTACTTAAGTGGCACGATGTTCTACTTTACATAGCTTTTTAGATTTAAAACTATTTGCGAATAACTATCTGCTTATGATTTTTATTTGTTTGGCAACATGTTAATTTTAATAAATTCTATACAGCAAAATTATTTTTTTAAAGTATGAGAAATTGTTGTATTTTTCTACATATTGTTTTATTGTTTTTTATAAATTGGCCACTTAACATGGTTGTCATTTTTTTGAGGTACATTATGGTAACTGAATACATACATACAGGGTAGAATAGTCATGTCTGCCTAGATGGACCTTTTATTCCATTAGACATTATATTTTCTACTGAGAATGGCTAACTAATTATTTACACTAATTATTGGCATTCCGTTTGCATTTCTGTTCTTATAAGTAGATGTAGCACCCAGATTCTAATGGAGTTAGTACTGACTCATTGAAATACCTTTGTGAAGGTCTTTTTAATGAAGTAAAGTGACCGTCCAGTACCATCTAACTTCTGAAACCAGATTCTTTGAGACACATGTGATCAGGGAGGCCTATCCTCTGTGCCCTCCACTGGTCATGTCATTTAGCATTTCACTTTGCTTTCTTGCATAAGCTAACGATTTCATAGTCATAGCTTCTATAATAGAAGACCGTATCACTTTATAATCCAACTGCTACCAATAGCTCCTACTGTGGTTAGCAGTACAATTAACCCAAGATACACCTGTCAACCTAACCATCCCTGAGTGCTTCTTCAAAGAAGGACGTCTGAACCCTTTCCCCTAACTTCTGCAAATTTTCTATTGCTGCTTTCACTGAGAGCAAACTGTCACAGAGCTCTCTTATCTTGACCCCCAAGCATTCTTTCACACAGTATTTCTCACATAAAACACACCTCCATTATTCAGTCCCAGTGCTTCTCTAAAGCACAAGGAAAGAATTCTTGACATAATCTCTGCCTCTCCTTAATTCTTCACCTGCTGTCTGCTGTCTCAAGAATGAAACGTAAATCCTTTAAACTCATGTATGTTTTCTTTCAAATTATACTTTTTATATTCTAGAATCATACTTTTTATATTCCTGCCTGACTCTATGAAGATAAACAACTAAATGAATGATGTCACAAAATTATTTTGAAGAAGACCCAAACTCAACTTTTATTTGGATTAAAGACCAATTCCTTTCCAAAATAATTTCCTTACTGGAAGAGTCTAGATTATTGTATATCTTAAAGCTCAAATCAGACCTTTTATATGCAGCAGTTCTTCAGTTTATCAGAATCCATTACCTAATGATTCATCCCTCTCCACTGTTTTTGTAATATTACAGTGCTGCTACTTTTTATATGTATGTGATTCCATGTGAGTGTGTCATGGTACTTGGCCCTCACATCCTTGTTCAATGTTGGTCATGAGGATTGCTCAACAGACTTTGCAAATGCTATTTGTATAAAGAGTAACTATACTAAAAAATGTAATGCTTTTCAGGAATCACAAGTATTATCTTATGTCCCCCAAACTTTTCAAGAGTAAACAACCCTGGTCTCCTGTTGCCCCAATACTATTGGAATCCAGATAATAGGGCTTACATTGTCTATGTGCAGCCTATACTGTTACAGAGTTTCAGGTGTTAGGCTCTGACATGGAGTGTACAGTTAGTTCTTGTATGTATGAGGAAGAATTTTCTCTTTCTCAAGAACTACATTGTAGTTGACATTTTCTTTGACCCACCAACCAGCTCCCAAATAAAGACAGAGACTTATTATTAACTATGAATGCTCAACCTTAGTATAGACTTGCCTCACTATCTCTTTTAACTTAATTTAATCTGTTTCCATTTGTCTACATTTTGATTCCAGGCTTTTTACTTTTCTTTCATTCTGTATGTCCTATGTTCATGCATTCTCTGCATCTGGCTGACTGGTGTCTCCCTGGCATCTCATTTGATTTCTTTGCCAAGCTTCACCCACTGAGACAGTTTGCCTGAGCTAATGGGAGCTCACCAACTCCAACTGGACTGGGAGTGAATAAGCATGGGATCAAACTAGTCCCTCTGACTGTGGTTGACAGTTGGGGAAGACCGAGGGGCCACTGACAGTGGCACTGGGATTTGTCTCTACTGCATGTACTGGCTTTCTAGGATTCTATTCTCTTTGGATGTATACCTTGCTCAACCTAGATGTAGTGGGGGGGGCTTTGACTTTCCACAGGGCAGGGTGCCTTGCTCTCTCTTAGGATTAGAGGAGAATGGGGTGGGAAGATGTGTGGAGGGAGTTGGAGGAGAGGAGGGAGTGGGAATTTGGACTGATATTTTTTAAAGTAATAAAATAAAAAAAATCTCAGACTCATGGCAAACATGAGCAATTGCCATTTGTATCCCAATTTGGAATGTGGTGATTCATCCGTGTTTCAAATGTTATTACAAATAATGAACTGAATGGGCCCTCAAAATCTGCTTCTTCTCTTCCCAGTATCAGGGGAGTGACTTTCCCTCCAGCAAGACCTAAGGAAGGAATCTGTTGGGAAAAGGTGTTTTGTTATTAACACGCTTTTTGAAGTTTTGGTTACCCACACACAAAACATGAAGTAGGAGAAGTTAAATTCAGCACTATGCATTACTTAGAAATTATTATTTATAAAGCTAGCTTCCAGACCACCATAAATAAATACTTACAGCAGTTCCATGACTAGTTCTGCTTCCAAATCACAAACAAGTGGGTACATAAAAAAAAAAAAACAATTAAAAACTGCCAGCTTTCTCATCAACCTCAGGTAGATTCAAATATTATATCTTCGCTTACCTCCTGTTATACTCAGTCTTTTAAACTCAAGTGATTGCAGAAAGTAGAGGTGATATTACTGAAGTCAACATGTTTGCTAACATTGTTTGACTTGCTGAATAAAGTCTTGGGAATTTAAGTGTTACTTAGAAATGTTTCTGGTTCAGGACTAGACGATAAATATTTTTAGATCTGAACAATTTCCTTTGTTAAACCTTTATTCATAATCTCCTCAGTATCTCATAAAGCTATGCTTTCTTTAACTCCTTTAGAAAGCAAAGCCACCTAGCATATGGTGTGTGGACAAAGAGCCTCTTGAGAACGAAGAGGTTAATAATACTTGAGATAGCACAGGTTCTTTTCAGAGAGTTTTTAATTGGACCCTAGGTAATTAGACCTGGGAGAGGCTTTAAAATCTGCTGTCATGATTTGGGGAAATGATTTGAGCTTCAGGCAAGAGCAAGGTCTTTTGAATGATGCAGCCAATTGAGACAGAATGAGATGCCAACTCTGTCTGCTGTGCTTTGTGCTTTGGGCTGGCACCTTTCAGAGAGGTGACAGAATGAGCCGTGACATCTGTCTGTGCTCAAGGCTTTTAAATAGTAATTTAGCTGTGCAAATAGGAGAACAGTAAATATGGACTATCCTTAGTACATATTTTCATCACACTTAGAAATGTAACCAAATTAAATATGACTTACAGTTTAAAAATTAACTGAGAATTTATTTCATTATTGCACAAGGCTTTAGGATCAACCCTAAAATTTCCTTTCACTGACTCCATTGGTCAAAAAAACCACTTATGAAAGGAAAACACACAATATACTTGATCCCCTGAGTAGTGAAATTAGTAAGTTAACTTATTTTCTTACAGGTGTTTTTTAAATTTTCTGAAATGAGAATGTGTTGGTTCCATTCAGAAAGCTAAATCAGAAGAAGAAAGAATATCTTTAAAGTATGCATTTCATAGTTCTTCATACTAGTTTCTCATAAACAAATTATTAATCATAATCCAACATATTAAATCAATATACTCATGTTTTAGGTCTGATGATTCAAAGTCCAAAATGTAGTGCTGGAGTCCATTTTGGGAGACTCAAAATGAGAATTTCTGTCCTTTCCTGTTTAAACTCTATAGTTACAAATCTTATTCTCTGCCTCAGGGAGTTTTCACTGTGTGTGTGTGTGTGTGTGTGTGTGTGTGTGTGTGTGTGTGTATTTGTCTGTGTCTGTGTGAGGCACTGAAATAAACCTTCAGACTAATATATAAGTAAAGTCTCTGAAGGTTTACTTAATGTTAGAGACAAAATGTTCAGAGTTCAAACAATAACAGAGTCAAATGACAGGTGGATCAATGTAGTTATGATGCTCTCTCTAAAGAGTGAAGGCGTGGCATAGACCAAGATGGAAGAAAAAGGTAGGAAAAATCAAGTCAGTTTGTGGTACTATGAACATAGATTGCATTGAGCCACTTATGCCTGCAGGAGCTTTGTAGATACACCAGGCCTGGTCGTTGGCAGTCACTGGGAGCATGGAGAGAGATACCTGTCATTGTAAGGAAGGAGTGTGGTTCCCTCATTTTGAATATTAATAAGATAAATTAGAAAAATCATCTGTCCCATTATACCCAGAAATATGTATGATACTTCACTTTACCTGGATTTAGTTTTTTTTTCTATTTCTGTATACTGTAAACCAAAGATATTCAACATTAATATGTTGGTTTACATAGAATGTGTTTATCTAAGTGTGTATGAATGTGTGTGTTTGTATATGTGCTTATATGTCTTTGGGTGCATTTGTGAATTCATCTGTGTATATGAATGCATTTTTATATGTATATATATACACAATTGTATATAAGTGTATGTATATATCAATATGTCTATGAATGTATGTACTTGAAAGTGTACGTATATGCATATATGTGTGGGCATCCATCAAAGTGTGGAGACAGTAGATTGTCCATTTTAGGAATAATCAAAGTGACCAACAGAATACTGAAAAATAATTACAGTGTAAGTGTGCCCTGGCCATCTTTGCCTGTGTTATCTTGTCTGCAACAAGTCTTGCATTCCTAATGGAAGAACTGCAGCTGCTGCTGCTGCTCAGACACAGATGTGTGGTCCACAGCAAAACGTCTCAGTGCTGGAAAACTGGCTAATGTTGCTGACCTCAATATGGCTTGGCTTCTATTCAATAGCTGGGAAAACATTATAGATCATTCTTATTTGATCATAGCAAGGCTGCTCAGCCCTGTTTTATAATGGTCATAAGTAAAACAAAATAACCAATTTTGCCTGAATGAAATATAATCAATAATTCTGCTTTGTAATATGTGTTTTAGGAAGAACATTCAAAATTTTGCCTCTCTGAAGGTCAGGTGCAAATCACTCTGAGACACATTATTTTTTCGAAATCAAAATAAAATGGACCAAATTTGTGATCTAGATTTAGCGTGTGCTTAACAAGCACAAGGGATTCATCTTGAGGTCATTTTTACAGATGATTTCAATGGTCATACATTGTCATGCTCCTTAAAACAACACAATCTAATTCTTTTCGTGAGCAAGCATAACATAAAATGAGATTTATCTGTGCTCCTGCAGTGTCTATTAGCACTATGGAGATGGAGGGTAGATGAGCTACCTGCTTTTGCAGTAAGACAATCACTGATAGCATTCTGATACTGAGGATAAATGCAGTTATAACATCAGGGCTCTTAAAGTCATCTCTGGGGGGCTGACAATTTCAAAACCTCCAAGTTCATGGCGATGATTATCAGGGAAAAGAGGACCATTTCTCTTGTAGATGTTTAAAAATTCCTTTGTGAAATTGTTTTTGTGCAATGTGAACAACATAATCGAATATAAAGATTTATCAAGTAACAAATAATTAGAAATACTAATCAAGAATATTAAGATGTTGAAGTATACTTTCACTTTTAGTGATGTGGTTAAAAAGTGAAATTTCAAGAATCTTCATTTTTTTCTTTAAAGCAATTAGAAATTTAGGGGAAAGTTTGTATATTATAACATAATCAACAAAAACATTGCCAATAAATTATAATTTAATTCAAATAATTCTGTTTAGTTCTCCAGAGTCTTTGTTGTCCTTTTTTTCCATTGAGGAGGCTAGGAGCAAAGGAAGGAAAATACAGGAGGGAGTTAGCAAGATAAACTCTCACAGACACATCCTTTGAGACCAATTTCCTCCAACAAGACCTACTTCCTATGCTTCACCCTTGCCAATAATACTTACTAGAAATCCTTCAAACAGAGCTCACATGGGCTCACAGGAAGCAGCAAGCACCAAGACTAAAAGGGTCTGCACCAGATTATCTGTTTTTGTATGTCTTAGCTTGGTGTTTTCTGGAGACTTCTCAGGGTGGGCAGAGGTGTGTGTCTCTGTCTCTTTTGCCTACTCTTAGGGCTTGTTTCCTCCTATTGGTAGCCTTGTCCAGCCTTGATATGAGGACTTTGCCTTGTCTTATTGTATCTTCTTTTGTCCTGTTCGATTGTTGTCTTTGGAAGGCCTGCTCTGCTTTGAAAGGAAATAAAGACAGGATCTGGGTGATGGGGGAGGTTGAGGGAGGGAAAACTGTGGTCTGGATGCAAAGTATGAGAGACAAATCTATTTTCAATTTTAGAAAAAAATAAAGAAAAAGAAAAAGAAGAAGGAAATCCTTACAGAGTAAGTCTTTGACCAGAACTCTACTCATCACTTAGAAATTTACCTCTGACACACTGAGGGCTGACTTTCACTTATTTCCTACACAATGTTTCTGCTGCCTCCTTCTCCTCCTCTTCTTATTTATAATGGCAACATTTATCCCTCTCTTTCCTTCCTCAAAACCCTGCCATATATGCCTCCTCACTCTCCTTCAAATTCATGGCTTCTTTTTTCATTCATTGCTATTGCATGCACATATGTATCTGTGTATTAGAGCCTGTTGAATCCATGTAATGTTTTAGTATGTATGTTTTTAGGGCTGATCATTTAGATTGCATATCCATTTTGTATTCCCATCTCTGACCATGTCTCCTGCTCCTAGCTTCTCTCATTTGCTGTAGGTTTTTGTTTAGGTTTGAGAACCCATGGGCTTTCCCCAATATACTTTGACATGTTCTGGTGCCATGAAAGCTAGGGTCCAGGGAGAAGGCTTTCAGGTCAGTTCCATCTCAGGGATCTCTGGGCTCGGTTTCTGAAGTGCAAAGTGCCTTCCACAATAGGAACTTATGTTTTGCCTCAGAGGGATAACCAAGGACAACAGCAATAGGTTTTATGTTTTGAGAATTTCTTAGATAGTCCCAGTCAAAAACTCTAAACAGGTTTCTTATATCTATTACTGGGATTTTTGTTAGGTGGGCTTTGACTCTTGAAAAGAGCAATGTCATCCCAAGTGAGAAAAATTCATTTAAACAGTATGTTTATTTACACACTGACTCAGAAGTATTATAGCATTTTAAAATTAAATAATTAATAGTATGATTCTCTGTGACCTTTCCATATATTCATATTGTTATTTTACCAATTTTCCACATTCAATCATATTTACCCTCTTCTTAAAGAGCTCTCCCTTTCATATTTACACTATCAGATCATTTAAATCCTGCCTTCAACTTTACTTTCTTGTTTACCTGCCTAGCCTGCCAAGAGGAGCAGCTCCTTTCCCATTTCTCTGGCAAGATTACTTGTACCATGCTATAACTATTGCTTCCCTCGATACACTAGCAATGATCCTATTTTACTTCCCTGGTTTCTGTAGTTATTATATACTCACACCTGAAGATTTGGAGTTTAGAGCCTCTAATAAGAAAGAATGGGAGAAGTATGTCTTTTTTAGTCAGGGTTATCTCACTCAATATGATCTTTCCTAGTTTCTCCCACTTAGCCTACAAAGTTCATGATTTTATGTTGCTTTACAGCTGAATGGTATTACATAGTGTATATGCACCTCATTTCATTATCCATTAATCAGTTGTAGTACCTTTAGTGTGTTTCCATTTCCTAGCTATTCTGAATAGAGAAGCAAATATCTATGGAGTGTAATGTCAAGTTCTTTGGCCGTGTTCCAGGAAGTGATATATTTGGGTCATATGGTTTAGTGTTAGCCTTTTTATAGTTCTTAACAATGATTTGAAATCCTGTTAATGAGGATTCCTTTTAGTCACATCCCCTCTGGCATTTACTGTTGGTTATCCCATTGATCTTTGCCATTCTGACTGTGTGGGGAGAGAAATTCTCAGATTGTTTTGATTTACATATCACTAATTGCGAAGGGTGATGAATATTTTGGGGGATATTTGTTAAGCATATTTTGTCTTTTGAGAACTCTTTATTCAGGTCTCAGACCCATTTCAGAATGCATCATTTGCTTTGTTTTGTTTTTTTAATTTTTGCTTTTTTTATGAATTTTTTTATTGAGAAAAGGAAAAAAAACAAGTTTCCGCCTCCTCCCAGCCTCCCATTTCTCTCCCCCTCCTCCCTCCCTTCTCCCCCTCCCCCCACTCCTCTCCCCCTCCCTCTCCAGTCCAAAGAGCAGTCAGGGTTCCCTGCCCTATGGTAAGTCCTAGGTCCTCCCCCCTCTGTCCATATATAGGAAGGTGGACATCCAAACTGGCTAGGCTCCCACAAAGCCAGCACATTAAGTAGGATCAAAACTCCATGCCATTTTCCTTGGCTTCTCATCAGCCCTCGTTGTTCGCCATGTTCAGAGAGTCCAGTTTTATCCCATGCTTTTTCCGTCACAGTCCAGCTGGCCTTGGTGAGCTCCCAATAGATCAGCTCCACTGTCTCAGTGGTTGGGTGCACCCCTCGTGGTCCAGACTTCTTTACTCATGTTCTCCCTCCTTCTGCTCTTCATTGGGACCTTGGGAGCTCAGTCCAGTGCTCCAGTGTGGGTCTCTGTCTCTATCTCCATCCATCACCAGATGAAGGTTCTATGGTGATATGCACCAATTTTTGCTTTTTGAAATCTTTGGAAATTCTGGATTCCAATCTATCAGATGTGCAGCTAGCAAAGATTTTCGTGTATTTTTTGTGTTTGCTTTTCACTGGGTTGATTGTTTCTTAAACTATGCTGAAACATTTTAGTTTCATGAAGTCCCATGTGTCTGCTGGTGGTCTTAATTCTTGGACAAGTGAAATCCACTTTAGGAAGTCCTTTTCGACACCTACATCATGTAGGGTACTGCCTATGTTTTCTTCCAGCAGTTTCAGTGTTTCATGTTTAGGAATTGGGTCCATTTTTAGATAGTACAAGGTGACAGTTAAAGTCCTAATTGCATTCTTGGGCATGTGCACATCCTGTTCTCTTGTACTATTTGTTGAAAATGCTCTTTTGCTAAGCCTATGATTTTGATGGCTTGGTTAAATATTAAGGGGCTGAAATTACATGTGCTTATTTTTGAGTCATCGATTTTTTAACTTTATTTTATTATTATTATTATTAAAAAGTTCTACCTTCTCCCCACCTCCCATTTCCCTCCCCTATCCCCCCACTTCCCCTCCCCCTCCTCTCCAGTCCAAAGAGCAGTCAGGGTTCCCTGCCCTGTGAAAAGTCCAAGGTCCTCCCCCCTCCATCCAGGTCTAGGAAGGTGAGCATCCAAACAGACTAGGCTCCCTCAAAGCCAGTACATGCAGTAGGATCAAAACCCAGTGCCATTATTTTGGCTTCAGTCAGCACTCATTGTCTGCCACATTCAGAGAGTCGGGTTTGATCACATGCTCCATCAGTCCCAGTTCAGCTGGCCTTAGTGAGCTCCCAATAGATCAGCCCCCATGTCTCAGTGGGTGGGTGCACCCCTTGCGGTCCTGACTTTCTTGCTCATGTTCTTCCTCCTTCTGCTCCTCATTTGGCCCTTGGGAGCTCAGTCCAGCTCTCCAATGTGGGTCTCTGTCCCTATCTCCATCCATCGCCAGATGAAGGTTCTACGGTGATATGCAAGATATTCATCAGTATGGCAATAGGATAGGGCCATTTCAGGCTCCCTCTTGTCAGCTGCCTAAGGAACTAGCTAGGGACATCGCCTTGGGCTCCTTCCATCTGTCTACATGCCCATTATTTTGCCAATATCGAAATGTTTTTATTACACTGGTTCTGTAATACAGCATAAGATCTGGAATAGAAATCCCTCTAGCTTTGTTATTTTTTGCTCTTCATTGTTTCGGCTATGCAGAAATTTTTGTGGTTCTATATGACTTTTTTGGTTTTTGTTTTCTCTTTCTATTTCTACAGAGAATGGCATGTGGCTTTGATTGGGACTCTACTGAATATGTACACAGCCACTAGGCTCAACAGTGAGGAGGACTTGGGAAGTCTAGGCATTCCCAGAGTGGGTGGCGTCAGGCACAAAGAGACCTGTGAGAGGACGAAGGTATTGGGACCTGGAGGAAGCTGAGAGGTTGGCTGTACTGTAAGAGGAGGTGTTGGAACCAGGCCAGAGAACAGGGGTGGGACACCGAAGAGGCCTGGAGGTAGGCTGTTTTGCAGGCTCTTGTGGCCAGAGTAGGCCAGGACACTGGCTAGAAGTCCTAGGCTAGATATTGTAGGTTACAGGGGGAAAAGTATCAGGTGGTAGGGTTATTTACCAGGCTACAGCCCAGAAAGGAGGTAGGAGATCTAGGTGTGGAGTGGGCCCCACACCCTTGTTAAATCAGCTAATCTGGTGCTATGAGCCACAAGCATTTTCTAGTAAAAATACAGCTGATGGATCACTAGCCAGAATCATGGGCAGAGTGAGAAAGCCAATTTGCAGAGCTTTGGGAATATGTGTCTTTCTTTCTTTCTTTCTTTCTTTCTTTCTTTCTTTCTTTCTTTCTTTTTTTCTCTCTTTCTTCCTTCCTTCCTTCCTTCCTTCCTTCCTTCCTTTCTTTCTTTCTTTCTTTCTTTCTTTCTTTCTTTCTTTCTTTCTT
>NC_022020.1:19599888-19604466 GCF_000317375.1 Microtus ochrogaster | reverse complement strand
GGTCTCTGTCTCTGTCTCCTTTCACTGCCTGATGAAGGTTAATATTCAGGGGGATGCCTATATGTTTTTCTTTGGGTTCACCTTATTTAGCTTCTCTAGGATAACAAATTATAGGCTCAATGTCCTTTATTTATGGCTAGAAATCAAATATGAGTGAATACATCCCATGTTCCTCTTTTTAAGTCTGGCTTACCTCAGCCATGATAGTGTTTTCTATTTCTGTCTATTTGCATGCAAAATTCAAGAAGTCATTGTAATACCTGTCTTTTGAATACTCAACTCTGTCAAAATTTTGTGCAGCCATAACCTTCCTCCTTTCCATACTGGGATTCATCCCAAAACATCCCACCAGTACATTGACCATTCTTTAAACATGACTTTTTTTTTTTTTTTTACTGGCAACTAGATAACCTTCTCCCACACTGTGGGACCTTGGTGTGAAAGCATTCACTCAGCCAAAACTTATTGACCGAATTTCTGACAATAAGGAATGAACCCCTGCTATGAACCACATGGAACCTCAATAGAGACAGGCGTGTCTGTTCTTACTGATAAACAGGTCTGAGTGTCTCTAAATTCTCTAGCAGCAGACTCAGGAAGGTATAATCTACAGGCCTTTGCTATACCCTAACAAGCTATTAATAATCTCTACTTACCTTCGCCTTTCATTTGACACAAGGTCTTAGTCTAGGAAATTAACTGTTTGTACCTTTACCCCTAAAATATACATAATAAAACCTTGGGTCACCAAACCAACCCCAGAGAAAGAAATTTCTTCTCACCTGCATGCCAGCATATATAGGGCCCCCACAGCACCCTAATGCTTAGCCCAGGGGCCAAGTGTCATCCTAATTCTTTTTCTGTCTACAGGGGAACTTCACAGCCATGCTCCTTCTGAGACATAAGGCATCTACTTTATTAGTCTTTTATCTATCTTGTTAGCCCAAGAAACGCATGATTGGTATCATTGTTATTTATCAGAGAATTGTTAGCTATGTCTGTGTGGGTATATAAACTGAAAATCTTGTGGGATTGAGAGGAGCATTGAAAGAGGAACATAAAAGTGGAACAACCAGGAATAGGGAAAAACATCAAAAGAGCATTGGAGAAAGCATAGGAAAAATAAATGAAACGTGATAAAAAAAGACTAATAAGAGTTAATTTATTTACACTCAGACATTTTTAGTCAGGTTTTACCTGCTATAGTGGTTCTTCTAAATCCTGAGAGGATTAGGGAGGCTGGCATCCCAACATAAACCTCAGTATTCTGGCAATAAAAATTAACCATCAAAGGTTGGTTAATTTATATTTCTATGTTTATTTACTATGTGAGTATAATTTTGGGGAAGTAATGTTTTAAGTCAAAAATACTTTAAAAAAATAATGTGATCACAAGCTGGGGCTTCTCTACAGTTATTAAAGGTGTTTCTCTGAGGAGGTTAAATCTCTGTGGAGGGTGTTATGTGGTGTGTGCTCATCACTGCTGAGTGGTTTTTCATAGAAATATATGAGTGTTTGTTAAAAGCTCCTTTGTGGAAGGTGCTTCTCTCTAGAGAGCGTGCCTTGGTTAAAGTTGATCTATGGAAGTCATTGCTCTGTGTAAGGTATTTCTTTTTTTTTTAATTTTTTTTTATTGAGAAAAAAAACTTCCGCCTCCTCCCAGCCTCCCACTCCTCCCACCCTCCCCCCACTCCTCTCCCCCTCCCTCTCGAGTCTGAAGAGCAGTCAGGGTTCCCTGCCCTGTGGAAAGTCCAAAGTCCTCCCCCCTCCATCCTGGTCTAGGAAGGTGAGCAGCCAGACTGGCTGTGATGTACTCACTCATAATTGGTTTCTAGCCATAAATAAGGGTCACGGAGTCTACAATTGGTGAACCTAAAGAAGCTAAATAAGAAGGTGAACCCAAGGAAAAACATATAGTTATCCTCTTGCCTATGGGAAGTAGACAAAATTGCCGGGGAGAAAATTGGGATCTTGGGGATGGGGTGGGATGGGGGTAAGGGGAAGTGGGGAGAGAAAAGGGAGAAGGGGAGGATGGGGGGAACTTGGGGAAAAAGGATGATTGGGATAAAGGTCAGTGAGTCTATATTTTGATATCCTAAAGAAGCTAAATAAGAATGTGTAAGGTATTTCTAAGTGGAGGGTATTGCTTTATGGAAGTTGTTGCTTTGTGAAGGGTATTGCTTGGTGAAGTATGTTAATCTGTAGAAGTTGCTGTTTTGTGGAGGATGTTCCTCTATGGTAAATGTTGCTCTATGGGGTGTCTTCTAGGAAAGTATTACTGTGTGTATGGTGTCCTGGGTGAAGGGTGTTACTCTTTATAGGTGTCCCATGTGCTGTGAGAAAAGTGTTGCTCTGTGTGGGTGTCCTGTGTGAAGGGTGTTGCTCTGTGTGGGTGTCCTGTGTGAAGGGTGCTATTCTGTGTAGGTGTCCTGTGTGAAGGGTGTTGCTCTATGTAGGTGTCCACTTTGAAGGGTGTTACTCTATGTAGATGTCCTGTTTGAAGGGTGTTACTCTATGTAGGTGTCCTGTTTGAAGGGTGCTGTTCTGTGTAGGTGTCCTGTGTGAAGGGTGTTACTCTATGTAGGTGTCCTGTTTGAAGGGTGTTACTCTGTGTAGGTGTCCTGTGTGAAGGGTGTTGCTCTGTGTAGGTGGCCTATGTGAAGGGTGTTGGTCTTTACTGTCTGATATCAGTGTTAGCTGTTATAACTTGGTATTTTCCTTTTCTTGTTCACCCATTCCTCAACCACAGTGGGCTTGGGGTATGGTGGAATATAAAACTGCCTTGGTTTCAATTTCAGTGAACAGACATTGAAAAGAAAGGTAGTTAGTACTTTCCTCTTGTGTATATTATGAACACTAAATTAAAAGACAGAATCATATATTCTAATCTGGACCCATATACCTAACTCTACTTATAATAGACAAGCTAGTAATCTTATTTGCCTCAATTTTTTTTTCTATAGAAAACAAGTATCAACCTAGAAATTCTTTAAGGCTTCTTTATTAATCCTAATAAATTCCAGATTTCATTGTATTGAAAACTGAGAAGCACTTTCCTTATTCCTGCCAGCATGGATCTTATTTCATATAAGTGGCTCAGAGCTGCAAACCCCTTCCTCACACAACAGCTGAGTGAGCAGCTGACCTCTGTTTTGCATTCCTCTGTCTCTATAGTGGACTGGGTTGACTATTTGCAAGTCAGTCTCCTAGAAATTGATCTTCTCTTTGGATGTTGGTTCAGTGGTTAAGGTAACTCAAGTAACCGGACCATGAAATAAGCACTCCCTGGTTTGGCTTTTTTGCAATACCAGCCTTTGTTGTTTTATGCAGCTGATGCTCAACTTTAGAGAATTTAGGACAGAAATTTACCTATTACCAGATGTCCATGTAGTCTCAAAGGTAGGCAGTAAGCAGCAATGACATTGTCTGAGCAGTAGGATATGCTAAGAAGACCTGGTTATTATTCCTCTTTGCTGAAGCAACTGCACATAATCTCCTCTGGAAAAGCCAAGCCAGCATTTCATTATTAGATGAAAGCAATTTTTAAACCTCGAGGAAAATTCAATCAGATTTTCGATGCTTCATCATTCCTAATGGAATTGCTGTTTAGTAAAAGTATATATTTGTTTCTTTAAAGAAGGCTTAGGAGTTAACATAACAACATATGCTTAAAATCAGAGTAGAGAAACAGTCTATCCATATGCAAACTTCATCATTTATTTTAATACTATCTGGACAGGTTTCAACATCAGTAGGGTTTTGATAAAAACAGTTGTTCAGAAGAACCCAGTGAGGAACTGAACCACCAATTTGGCACTCCAGAGACTACTGAATTATGGAAAAGATTTTAAACAACAGTGTCATAACTTAGACTCTCAGCACTGAGAGAACAAATTTTAGAGTGAATGTCCTCTAAAAATGTATGTCCCACTTTTCAAGAGTCATTGGTTATATTTCTTTCCAGTAGTAACTTATTTATTTCTGATATCAAGTTAAAAATATTTAACTAGACCTTCAGCTTGTGTTCCAGGGGTGCCTCTCTGCTCCTGGATCTCGCACTGCCTGCCCCCTGTTTTTCCTTTTGTCCCCGGATCATTGGGCTACCAGGCGGCCCTGTTTAGGTGCTGTGGAGTTCCACCTGGACTGGTGAGTGTGTGCTATCCAGGGGCGGTTTGTCCCAGAACAGAGCACACACACACCCCTCCCCCAGCTTCTGCAGGACTATCTTTCTTGCACACGACCCCTCCCCCAAGCCTGCGTTTTCTGCTGGGTCCTTTGCTTGGGAACTGTTTTCTGCTCCTACACTGGGGCTGCCCACCCAGATTGGTGAGTGCCTGCCTACAGGGCGGGCCTCAGGGAACCCCGAAAGGGAGCACGGGCACCTTCAGCTTTTGCAACAGGCTGTCCTGTGGTCTATTCGTCCCCGCCCTGCCCCCCTCCCCAAGTTCTCCCTTTTGTCTGCAGGTCATTGGGCTACCAGGCGTCCATGTTTAGATGCCGAGGAGTTCCATCTGGACGGGTGAGTGTGTGCTATCCAAGGGCAGATTGTCCTGGAAGAGAGCACAACCCCCCTCCCCC
>NC_022020.1:19532914-19590763 GCF_000317375.1 Microtus ochrogaster | reverse complement strand
TGTTGGTAGTAGTTTTGTTATTTTCTTAAAAATTTATTAAAAATGAAGTTGATATTCTTATTAAAAAAAAAGTTGAATTCCAAATGTGGTTGGAGGGAAGTGTCGGTAGCATCAGCTGAAAGAAAAAAAATATTTAACTATTAGTTAATTATCTAGGTAGTTAAATAGTTGTGACAAGATCTTATGTAGCCCAGACTAGCTTAGAACTCATTAGTTTGTGTGTAGGGTAACCTTAAACTACTTATCTCCCTGCCTCTACTTCCAATTGCTGTTATTTTAGGTTTGTGCAACAATGTCTTGCTTACATTTTCATGTCAGATACGTTCTACCTTCCTTGGTATTAGCATTAACTAATTTTGATTAAACAACAATTAACACAAAATGAACACCCTGAGTAGAATCAGGTTTATACAACTGCCTAGTATGGCTCTAGGGTTATGTTCATAAGTCTAGAAATTTATTCACTGTATCCAGAAGAACCCAATCTACATAGCTGTGTCTGATAATAGGAGACACGGCAGTGTGGAAACTGTGGGAAGGGCAACAACCAAGGAGTTTCTTCCACTAGACTTACCATTATGTCTTTTAAACCTTGAAATGAAGATTTCTGTCAACCCTTTAAAATGATCTCCATTCTGTAACAACTATATCTAGGGAGTTATAGAGTGAACCTTTTCCCTTCTTCTCAATTAACTGCCCAGAGCATTGACAGGACTACTCTGATATCTAACTGAATGATTACAAAAGAATCAATGGAACATGGCACTGAAGTGGTTTTCACTTCTTAAAAGCCAAATTAAATTTAATTTAAAAATCACTCTAACCAGTAGTTGGCATAAAGATGATAAGCAACAAAATATTTGGGGCAGTGCCTCAAATTTGAAGTAAACTTCAAACTGAAGTTCACAAACAGCCTAGACTAAGCACTGAAAATGACATCAGGGTCTATGGCTACAACTTGAAATGTGTGTGATGCCTTAGCATCATTCAATTCTGGGAAAAAGAATGACAGGTAAATGGACCTGACCAAAATAAATTGTTGTGCTCATTCCCTACAGGTCACATTTAGAAACAGAAAATACTTATTCTTACTATATGAAAGCAGGCTTGTGTCTAAATGGAAACACATCAATTCTTCTGTGAAAAAGGACACACAATTTAATAAACTGCCAAGGTTTTTACTGAATACACCAAGCAAGAAGGCAAGCCTTGGCAACAGAGGCATCCTTTGACTCATGACTCACATGGCTGCTCTGTGGATTTTGAAAGATGGATTTATGTTTTTCATTTTTGGATATCAGAAATAAAGCTAAGAGGTGTTCACGGTCCCAGTAGATGTTCAATATGATGTAGGTCACATGAGGTCATATTTTTAAATCCTTCAGACCTCTAGAGAATTAGCATGCATCATGCATCATTTGTTTCTTATGTTTAACTAGCTATTGTTTGCCAGGAATCCCAGCACTGTAATCATGATATGATGAATGTCACTGTGAGAATAAAATTTCCCTTAACACACATTCATAGTTTTTCTAAAGATGTTTCCATATAACACACGACGGACAGCAGGGTTTCAAATTATATTCATCAGGAGTTGCTGCTTTAATTCATGAGGCAAAACCCTTGAGTGACTGTTCTGAAATTTAATTTGAGTAGTTGTTTTCACTTTGAGAAAATATAGCCATAGACAGAGGAAGAATTTTCTACAAATCCCAGTGAATTGCAGTTGCCACTTACTGAGACCTTCACACTCTGTGGTCCCTTTGAAGCACTGGATGACTGGTTTACCTGAGCTGAGCAGATAGATAACTGTATACTGAGTTTCAATCTCTAGAATATACTTTCAAAGAAATGACCAGCAATTGTATTTTATTTTATTTTTATTTTTATAACCTTGAATATAGTGTGAATTATAGTAATTCACACTCATAATTTTTATTTTATTGTCATTCAAAAGCTTTTATTATCACGTGTTCCTATCCAATCTTGTTTTCTCCCTGGAAGGACAATATCCAAAGTTTTAAATTCTAAGCTGAATACCAAATCTTCAAACTTGTCTTTCTCTATCAAAGAGAAGAAATACATGTGGGCATATGAGTGAACAATAGAACACAGAAAAATGTGAGGGCATCAAGCACTGTTCAACTCCACCTACTCATGCAACTTCAATGTTGGCAGGAGAGAGTGAGTTTATCACTGTTACTACCCATGAGGAGGAAGATATTTCTAATAACCCATAAAGATTAGTTCTTGAATTATGACTCTCAGAGATGCTAGCAATCATATCACACAGTGGAAAGAATCACAACCAAAATGAAGAAGAATGGTTTGAGGCTTTCTGAAAAGTTAAGAGCTGGAGGGATGGAGAAGGCCTATACGAATGGCTTTCTATACATTCTTCTTCAAGGCAGAGACCAGAACAGTGGTTGGCATGTCCAGAAAGTGAGAGTACTTTGGAACTAAATCTTGAGTCATCAAAAGACAAACTATGTCAAGTTAATTTTTTCATCTGAATTTGTGTCAGAATGCCAGCCTTTGTCTCTCAAGTCCATACTTATATCTGCAGTCCTATAACACTGATGAAAGCCTCATATTTTCAAACAGTATTAGAGATGTTACTAGTCACAGTGAAGGGTGAAGATGTGGGTATCAGGTTAGTGATCAAACTTCTGAATATTGTAACTTATTCCAGAATCATAAGCAATAACCTTCTGAGACTCTCTATCCCATTTTCTAATCTACTTGCCCCCAAAAAAATGGCTCAAGGCATATTTCCTCTGTTTGGTAGCTTAAATAAGAATGGCCACTGTAAACTCATATATTTGAATGCTTAGTTAAAAGGGAGTGACAATATATGAGAGAACGAGAAAGATCAGGAGGTATGGGCTTATTGAAAGAAATGTGTCACTAAGGATGGGCTTTGAAGTTTCAAAAGCCCATGTCAGACTGAGTCTTTTTATTTCTGTAGCCTGTGGATCAAAGCTTAGAATGCTCAGCTGCTTCTCAAGCACCATGTCTGTTTGTAAGCTGCCGTATTCCCTAGCATGTTGATAATGGACTAACCTGTGGTGAGCTCACAAGAATTATACAGTAAATGTACAGCTGACAGATATATTGGACTAAACTGCAAGAAGTGTACACATACATATCTACTTGGGCTAACCTGTTTTGGCAGAGTTACGAGCACACCTGTCCTTTGGATAAGTCACTGTCAATTCTGTAGAAATATTGTGAAATCATGGCATTTCTCCCTTCTATTGTATCCCAGCAGTGTATAAACCTGACTTCTCCTATATGGAAACTGAATACCTCCCCCCACACCATGAAGTCTTGTGTGAAAAGGATTCACTCAGTTAAGCCTTTGTTTTCATAGCCAAAATCCACAAAAATAGTCCCCAACAAACCTTAATTGACAGTAGTCACTGATAAGAAAGGAGCTTCATATTGGATGATTCATTTACCTGGAGGCAATAACTTCCTGAGTCTCTAACAGCAGACTCAGGAAGGTGTAATCTACTGACCCTCTGCTCTAACTTAATTGTTACTAATAGTCTGTATTTATTCTTCATCTTAGTTTCAACTAATATAGGATCATAGCCCAGGAAATTAACTGTCTTTGAGGGAAAAGGCCTGAGTTGCTAAAACTAGCTTCAGAGAGAAAAATTCTCATGTGGGCACCTTGATGGAATCAAAAGCAAGGTTCCCAGAAGATATTATTTTTTAACTCAACCAGCAAGATGCTAATACAAATCAAGCCCACAGGTTAATATAGCTATGCTGTGTTCCCAGGCACAGGGGAACTTCACAGCCACATCCCCTCTGAGACATAAGGTGCCTCCTTACCAGATCCACCAGTTTTTATGACTCTGTGAAAATGCATGCTTGATACTATTGTTACCACCTATAGGATTGCTAACTTGTCTATATGCCTATATAAACTTAAAGCTTTGTGGATATCATCCCTTATGTCTTTATGCTTCTTTTCACTGCTTCTTTGTGCCAGGAAGAAAGAACATGTAGTGGTAACAAAAGTGTGTTGTCCAAGGCTGCTAATTCATTTCCTGACTGCCCACATCACCTCCCATTTTGCGTTTAAATAAAAGGGAAGGTTTTAACTTTAACATAGTAAAATTACATATAACAAAACAGGTATCAAACAAGATTTATAGTTACAATATTTATATCTACTTTATGTTTTATCATAACTAAGTAAAACAATAACTTTATCTATTCTTCAACTCCATCTAAGACTCCAGAAGAATGTAATATTACCTAAGTAAACAGGAAGTGCATTGTAAGCAACTTCCAAAACTCTAGAATTGAAAGGGACATCTTGTTGCCTGGACAGTCACCCAAAGTTCTTTTGTAGCATTGTGGACACCCATCTTCAGCCTACAGATCCATAGTATCCAGTAGAAAATACCTTTCTATGAAGCAGTAAATTTCAAAAACAGTTCCACCTATATTGACAGTTTGGCCACCCGTTTATTGACTGAGGCTGCTTGTCCATTTCCTGATTACCCTGACTCAAAATAATCACACAAAAACTGTTTTAATTAATTCACTGCGTGACCTATTACTTCTATCTTCTTATTGGCTATCTCTTATATCTTTGATTAACCCATTTCTGTTATTTTATATTTTACCATGAAGCTTATGGTTTTGGGGGCTACATGGCACAGGATCCTTTAAGCAGAGCCTATTGTGGTGTTCTAGTGGGAACAAGGAAGACCATGCTGAGGGTGATTTGAATTATGGGTGCTCAGCTCAAGAAGTTTCAGAGGGGAAGAATGTTAGTAACAGGTCTAGATATTATTATTCTTATGATATTTTGACTAACTAAGAATGTGGCTTTTTTTTGCCCTGCCCTAAAATTATGCCTGAGGCAAAATTGAAGTGTTTTGGATTAATGATACTATCAGAGGAGATTTCAAGACAAGCCTGATATTGGCACTGTTCTGTGGTTATTACTGGTCACTCATATTGAGATCTATAATCAAAAGGAGTAAGCCATTAAGCTGCACTCCTCAATGACCTCTGCATTAGCTCCTGCCCTTTGAGTTCCTGTCTCAGTTTCCTTCGATGATGACCTCTGACACTGAAAGAAATCAACACTTTCCTCCCTATCTTGTATTTGGTCATCGTTCTCATCACCGCAACAATAATGCTATCTGAGACCAGATATTTGTCAGGGGTGTCCCTTCACGGAGACCTAGAAAGAGAGGTCATTGCATGAAGCTAGGGTGAAACCTGGATAATATTGGAAACCTCAGATGTTGGAGATGCCAGATTCATAGAACACCTGCTGAGGATGCTGCAGGACAGGTATGGAAACAGAACAAGGGAGAGAAGTACGTTTAAGTCAACAAAGCTGAAAGGACTTGGAGAGCTGCAAGGCACTTTGACATCAGACACAGAGATGCAGAATTTTTCAGTCTGTCCAGCTTGTTTTCTGTCTTGCTTTGGTACATTATTTCCTCAATATTCCTTTTTATGGAATGGTAATATATATACCATGCCATTGTGTGGTGGAAGAATGTGATCTACTTTTTGATTTTGATTTTACAGGGGGTTATAGTTAAGAGAGTTCTGTGATTCTCAGGGACTTTGAACTTTGGACTTTTAGACAGCAATGAGACTGTAGTAGACTATGAGAACTTTTGAAGTTGGACTAAATACATTTTCTCATTATTATGTGGCTATCAGCCTATGGGGGCCAGGGAGTGGAATGTGGTGGTTTGGATAAAAATGGCTCCCTATAGGCTCATATATTTGAACATGTAGTCACCCGGGAGTGATACTATTAGAAAGAATTAAAATGATTAGGAGGTGTGACCTTAGAGGAAGTGTGTCACTAAAAAGGGGTTTTAAAATTTTAAAAGCTTTACCTTTCTCAAGTGTTCGTGAATGTCTCTGAATACCATAATGATTAAAACAGAGCAAAAAAACCGCCAACATACAATTTTAAAAATGTCATTTCATTTAAATGATGTGGAAGAAATCACACTGCTCACCTTTCCCTAACTGTTGTACTGAGCCAAGAACCTGTCGCTTTGTTCCTTCTTTGTTCTATGCTTCTGAGCACTTTTGGGGGGAGAGTATCAGGCCAACATACCCAGCCAGTGCCTGTGATGGATGCCCACAATACACCATGAAAGGTCACACATATCACCATTGGCATGGTGAGAGCCAAGATGATGTCTGTTCTCAGAGATTCTCCCATTACACAGAGAAAATTCAAATGCCTTAGGTTATGTTATTAAAATACAGTATCCAGCCAAAGAATGTGCTAGAAAATATTCCAACATAAAGAGGTTAACCATACCCAAGAAAACAAAATAAATAATAACCCCATAACAGCAAATCAAAAGAATAAACACACACACTCACACACACACACCATTGCCACCACCACTACCACCACAACAGCAACAACAAAATATCCAGTAAACTGCTCAATGCTGTATCTCAACATCACTGGTCTTAATTCCTCAATAAAAAGATATAGGTTAGCAGAATGGATACAATATAACCATCCATCAATCTGATATATCCAAGAACACATTTTAACATCAAGGATAGACATCACTCAGGATATAAGGATGGAAACAATATTCCAAGCAAATGGGCCTAAGAAGCAAGTCAGCACAGCCGTTTTAATATCCAAAAATACAGATCTCAAACAAAAACTAGTAAACAGAGCTAGGGAAGGATACTACACACCCATAAAAGGAGAAATTCACCAAGAAAACATTGCAATTCTGAACGTTTATTTCCTAAACACAAGGGAACCCAAGTTTATAAAAGAAACACTACTGAAGCTTAAATTACATACGGACTCTCACACATTGATCTTTGGAAACTTTAATATGTCACTTTTGCCAACAAGCATGTCACCCAGACAAAAACTAAACAGAAAAATGCTGGAGCTAAATGCTGTTTTAAATGAAAGGTCCTAACAAGATGTTTACAGAACACATATTTCAAACACAAAAGAATATAACTTTTCATTTCTTCAAGGAACTTTCTCCATAGTAGATCACATATTCAGACACAAAAACATTCTCAGCAGATAAAAGAAAATTAAGTAACACCCTGTATCCTATCTGACCACTAATTAAAGCTAGATTTCAACAACAGAAAGTTTACAAACTCATGGAAACTGAACAATTCTCTACCAACTAAAAAATAGATCTAGACAGAAGTAAGGAAAGAATTAAAAGACTCTAACATTCAATGCAAATTAATATATAATATACCCAAATTTATGGAACATAATGAAGTTTATTGTAGAAGACAATTTATAGAACTGAGTGTCCACATACCATATTGGAGAAATGTTAAACTAATAATTTAGTAGCACATCTGAAAGCTCTAGGAAAAAAGAAAATATACCCAAAGGGAGTAGACAACAAAAAATAATCCAATTCTGTGTTGAAATCAATAAACAAACAAAACACAATACAAAAAATCAAATCAATGAAACTAGACATGGTTCTTTAAGAAAATTACCAAGATTGACAAAACTTTATCCAAATTAAATGAAAGGCAAAATGAGAATACCCAAATTACCAAAGTTAGAAATGAAAAGGGGCCTGTAACAACAGATACCAAGGAAATACAGAGAATCATAAAGAAATAGGATAAAAACCTGTAGTCTACCAAATTGGAAAACCTGAAAGAAAAGGATAATTTTCTGGGTGTATACCACTTACCAAAATTAAATGAAGATAAGAAGAGCAATGTAAAAAGACATATAATTTATGGTGAAATAGAAGCAGTGATGGAGGAAGGTCATTGGTTAAGTAATAAAGAAACTGCTTGGCCTCATAGGTTAAAACATAGGTGGGAGGAGTAAACAGAACAAAATGCTGGGAGGAAGAGGAAGTGAGCTCAGAAACCATGCAGCTCCTCTCAGAGACGCCATGCTCCCCTCTCCCGGGCAGATGCACACGATGAAGCTCCGACCCAGGATGGACGTAGGCTAGAATCTCCCTGGTAAGCCACCTTGTGGGCTACACAGATTATGAGAAATGGGCTAGTCCAGGTGCGAGAGTTAGCCGAGAAGAGGCTAGATAGAAATGGGCCAAGCAGTGTTTAAATGAATACAGTTTTGTGTTGTTATTTCAGGCATAAGCTAGCAGGCGGCCAGGGTGCTGGGGAAGCAGCCCTGCTGCTCTTATTACAACAAAGCGGTATTTAAAAAGTCTCCCAACCAAACCAAACAAAACAATAACAACAAACCAACAAAAACAAGCAAACTAACAAAACAAAACCCAGAAACAGATGAATTTAGCTCCACATCCTACCAGACTTTCAAAGAAAAGTTAATGCCAATACTCCTCAAATTATTCCACAAAAAACTAAAACAACATTGCCTAATTCCTATTATAAGGCCACAGCTACCTTGATACCCAAACCACATTGAAAACCTAACAACGAAAAAATTTACAGAGCAATTTACCTTATAAACATATATGGAAAGTTCTCAATAAAATAACTGCAAACAGAATAAAAAAAGATGCAAGAATGGCTCAATTTACATATATCAATAAATGTAATCCACCATGTAAACAAACTGAAATATTGAAAGAGCATGATCATCTCATCATATACACAAAAGGTCTTTGATGAAATCCAATACCTCTACATGATAAATGTCCTGGAGATATTAGGAATACAAGGGTCATACCTCAACACAATAAAGGCAATTTAATGCAAACTCATAATCAACAACAGCTTATATGGAGAACAACTCAATGGTAGAACAATTTCACCAAAACAGGAGCAAGACAAGGTTTCTGTATCTATTCAATGTAGTACTTGAAATCTTAGCCAGTATAATAAGACATCTGAAGGAGAACAACTGCATACAAATAGGAAAGAAAAAAGTGAAAGTATCTTTATTGGAAGATGATATGATAGTACACATAAGTGACCCTAAAAATTCCACTAGGAAACTCATACAGCTGCTGAACACTCTCAGCAAAATTACTGAATACGAAATTTACTCACAAATATCCATAGCCCTAGTATGTACAAACAACAAATGAATTAAGAAAGAAAAAAAATCTGGGAAACAACACATTTTACAATAGCTTTAAATAATATAAACTATTTTGGGGTATCCCCAAGAAAGCAGGTGAAAGACTTGTATGATAAAACTTTAAGACGTTGAAGAAACAAATTAAAAGATAGCAAGATCTCCCATACCATTGTATCAATATTTACAATGACTGTCTTAGTTAGGGTTTCTATTGCTGTGAAGAGACACCATTATCATAGCACCCCTTAGGGGGAAAACACATTTAATTAGACCTGGCTTACAGTTTCAGAGATTTAGTCTATTATCTTTATGGTGGCATGTAGGTAGACATGGTGCTGGATAAGGATCTGAGAGTTATACATTTTGATCCATAAGCAGCAGAAGCAACTGTGTGCCATACTATACATAGTTTGACCACAGGGAACTTCAAGTTTACCACCACAGTGACATATTTTCTCCAACAAGGCCACAACTACTCCAACAAAGTCCTACCTCCTAATAGTGCCACTCCCTTGGGGGGCATTTTTACCAAACCCCTTTATAGTGGTATATTACTTGTGTTTTAATATATAAAGCTTGCCTGAATATCATTGCAAAGCAGCCACACTAGTTAGTCATACAGGCCAGTGGTTGCACACACCTTTTATCCCAGCTGCTACACTAGTTAGCCATAGAGGCCCGACAGTGGTGGGGCAGGCTTTTGATACCAGCACTAGAGAGAAATACAGGATTACAGGAGGCAAATATCACATACACTCTCAATCTGATGATTCCTGGAGGAAGGATAGCCAGTTTTCAGTCTGAGGTAGAGGTAAGAGCCAGTGCCAGGTTGCTTTACTGTTCTGATCTTCAGGTTGAACCTCAATATCTGTCTCTGGGTTTATTATTCCTCTTGCATACCAATGGCCAGCCTACCAAAATCAATCTTCAAATTCAATGTAATCTTCATCAAAATTCCAGCAAAATTCTTCATAGATCTCAAAAGGAATACTTTCAGCTTTATAAGCAAATATAAAAAAGTCAAGATTGTCTCAAAGAGTCTTGAATAATAAAATAACTACAGGAGGTCTCACCATTCCCAATTTCAAGTTGTACTAGAAAGCAATAGTAATAAAAATAGCATCGTATTCTCACAAAATAGATACATTTACCAATGAAGCCAAATTGAAGATGCAAATATAATCCATATATCTATGACCACTTGAGTTTTTAGAAAGAAGCCATAAATACACAGTAGGGGGAAAAAGACAGCACCTTCACCAAATTGTGCTGATAAAACATGTGGAAGAATGCAGATAGATCCATTCTTATCATCTTGTACAAAACTCAGCTCCAGTTGGATCAACGGCCTCAGCATAAAATAGGACATACTCAACCTCATAGAAGAGAAAGTGAATAGCCTTGATTCATGGACAGGAAAAGGCTTTCTGAGGAGAACTCTTTTAACACAGGCACTAAGATCAACAATCAATAAATGGGACCTCATGAAAGTAAGAAGCTTATCCATGGCAAATAACACCATCATTTGAACCAAGCAGAAGTCTAAAAAAATGGGAAAAGACTTTTTACCAAGTACACATTCAGTAGAAGGTTAATATTCAAATTCTGTAAAGAACTCAAATAAATCAAGATATTAAGAAAACAAACAACCCAATTAAACATGGGGTATATATCTAAACAAAATTCTTAAATAAGAAAACTCTAATGGCCAAGAAACACTTAAAGAAATGTTCAACAACCTTAGTTATCAGGAAAATAAAATTCAAATCTATTTGAGATTGCATCTCACACCTGTCAGAATGACTAAGATCAATAAAACAAGCAGCATTTCATGCGAGCAAGGATGTGAAGGGCTGTTGGTGGGAATGCAAACTTGTACAGCCATGATGGAAGTCAGTGTGGTGGTTTCTCAGGAAGATGAAAATGAATCTACTTCAAGATCTAGCTATATCACTCTTAGGCATATATACTTAGAGAATTCTTTATCCTCACAGAGACATTTACTCAACCACATTCATTGTTATTGTACTCATAATAACTAGAAATTGGAAAAAATTCCAAATGCCCTTCAACAGAGGAATGAATAAAGAAAATGTGGGGCCCGGAGAGATGACTCAGAAGTTAAGAGCATTGACTGCTCCTCCAGAGGTCCTGAGTTCAATTCCCAGCAACCACATGGTGGCTCACAACCATCTATAATGAGATCTGGCCCTCTTCTGACCTGCTGGCATACATGGAAGGAATGTTGTATACGTAATAAATAAATAAATCTAAAAAAATTAATAAAAAAGAAAATGTGGCACATTTACACAATGAAGTATCACTCAGTCATTAACAAAACCAAAAATTATGAAAGTCACAATAAGTGGTTAGAACTAGAAAACATTATCCCAAGTGAGGTGCTCCAGACACAGCTATGCTATCTATTCATGTATATTTGAATATATGCTACATAGGCAATGATAATCATGCTATAATCATTAGAACCACATAGGTTAAAGGCGAGTAGAATTATGGTTGGATAGAATGGGAGGATCAAGATGAGAGAAGGGTTGACAGAGGGAATATGGGGAGAGACAACTAAAATTAAGAGGCATCTGAGGGTAGTATTAAAAATAATTACAGTAGAAACTTCCTAAAATATAAACATAAATGAAGGGAACCTAAATAAAATTGCCAAATAATGGGAAAAAGTAGTGTCAACTGGTCATCACTTGTCACCCAACAGAGCTTTCAGCATTAGGGATGGGTTACATATAATTGAGTTGTTGGTGAAAGGGGTCCCATGGGAATCCCTAAACAATCTAGGCTGTTTCCAAAAGTATAGGTTGCTCTCCACAAACTGATGGCAAAGTCCCACAGACGAAGACAATACCTACACAATTCTTTGAATATGTAGAAGTCGAACTGGTGCCAACATAGAAATCTCTATGTGCTAGCATTTTTGATATAGGAAGATACTCTCTAAGCTACCTAAAGAGAAACATAAACACAAAACTACCATGAAACTTTTGGCTTCTGATGAAGTCTTGAATGCCAGATATGCTAGGGCACTGGTGACTCAAAAGTTATGGGAGTAACCAACCAATATTTGATTTGGCTTTAGGCCCATTCTGCAAGATGGAATTCATACACCCAACACTACTTGGGTGACCAAGAACCCGAGACTAGCTACCCCAAGGACCTAGGATAAAACCAAATACTACTATTCTTAAAAAAATATATGTAGCAATAAAATTATTCCTAGTGATATTCTGCTATACTCATATCAGTGCCTTGCTCAGCCAAGAGAAACTTCCTCCTGCAGCAAGTGAGATCAAATATAGAGACTCACAGCCAGATGTTATGCAGATAATGAGAGACTTGGGAATACTGGAACACTCAGGTCTAAAGGGAATGTCTCCATCAAATCCCTCCCCTCCGGAATCAGGGAACCCCACATAAGAAATAGAAAGAGTATACGAGATAGAGGAGGTTGAGAAAACAAAGACAACAAGGCCCCTATATCAACGTGATTAAGGTCACATAAACTCACAGAACGTGGGGAGCACGCATGAGTTATTCATGGGAGTTTTCTCTCTGTGCGACCTCAGCTCACTCATTTTGCTCACCAGTGGCCTTGGGCTCTACGTTTCTGCTTGCTGCCTCCCCTCTCCCCTTTACTGTAAGTTCCTTCTTTCATTCCACCTTCAGAAAAGCTAACTCTAGGCTGAAAATCTGACAGGAACTTTCTAATGACTTGGGAATGAGATAAGGAACACTACTCAGAATTTAGAGACTACTGGATACCTTAGACATTGATCCCTAGTTTGGTAGCCATGGTCTCTCTGCCAGAGACACCTACTGACTTTCTCCCATAACCTCCAGCCTGCCAGCACACTGATATTTCATATCTAGCTTTGTACTTTTATTCCTTGTATTAATGGAGTTGATTCCACTCAGCTGCCAGATTTAAAATTACAATGGAGCTATTTTACATCTAGAAATATTTGGTGTTCTTATTCACCAAAGAACATTGTGGTCATTTAATTATAGATGTTTTTCAAGATGCATACACAGAATTCCTCCTTAATGATTTTGGTGGATTCTTACGTAAATTATTCTGTAGCATGAAATAATTAGGCCAGTATGAAGATTTCGCAACTCACTGGCACTGTGACATGTCAGACAGAAAGACGAATGGGCATTATCTCAGATTTTATTACAAAGCGAAGGAGGAGACATGGAAACTGTAAACCCCAGACAATGCAAAAGCAAAGGAGACTGTGAATACAATGGCCAAATACATCCATGGTGACATTGACTTGTTGAAAAGGTTGGATGGATTTGAGTGAGAAGCCTGAGAAACAAAAACCCACAGGAAACTTACAAGGGCAAGGGAAGATAAATTTTACAGGTGAGAAGAATGAAGAAAATAAGCGTTTGTTATTTTCTCAGGCTTAGAATTGGGGTGTCATGGTACTGATAGGCACAACAGAACTTAGCAACATCCTGGCCTCTGCATTTAGGTAATGTCCCCAGTTCTCAAGGAAGTTCTTCCTAAGAGGAGCTCCAATTATTGGTTTCACAGTCAAATTCCATTTTTTTTCCCTGAAAGTTGCCAGTACTTAAAATTAACCAACAAATGAATGTTATCCTTACTCCAAGCATAAGATGCTTCCTCTGTGATAGGTTCTGGGATTCCACTCTAAAAATAATGAGGCATTTTATAAAACACATACCTGTAATCCAACAACCAGAAGGGCAAAAGGAGACCAGTAATTCCAGCTAAGATGCAGATTTGACCACCTTGTTAGTTTTCTCAGGGTTGGGAAGCAGCACAGACAGATGTCCTGGGCCATGTGGCTGGGCAGAGACAAATCACCCACATGCAGCTGTGTAGACATCTGTCTAAAACGATTAAAAAATAGATGCATCCACTCTTCTCGGTCTCTTGAGAGACTCTGGGGTTATCACGATTTATATGCTAGCCCCAAATCTGTCTCATACGTAATAATAGAATGTAGTGCTTTCCTAGTTCTGCATTTTTTAAAGCTCCTTGTTAAATATAGGAGCAATTTTTTAAGACTTTAAGGAGTAGGGTAGAATTGTCTGGCTATGTGGATATTTAAATGGATTGGAATATTATTTTAGTTAATTAATTAGATCTCTAAAGCATGCTTTCAGATGTGTGACCTGTGATTTTATGATGGCAGCAGGGACTGCAATAAAGATGTTTGCCCTGAGCCTTACATTCTAAGTGACAGACAGAACGAGGCTGTTTCAATTCTGGGTTGGATGCTCTGATGTTTTATCTCATCAACTTCTCTGGACCAGGAAATCTAGAAGTGTGAAGCACTTCTGGGTGTGTCTGTGGGGTGTTTTCAAATAGGCTTAATATGTGTGACAATAGAAGGAACAACCACCCTACGTGTGAAGGTCACTGTCAGGTCCTTTGCCCATCTAGGAAACAGGCAAAAGAATAATGTGTGCTGAAAAAAAATAGCAAAATATAAATATCTAAATCCATATATGCCTTTGAGTTCCACCAAGTGGAATAAAGATTTAGAAACAATGGCTTCAAATGAATAATTTCACTAAGAGGTAGATAATAAATAGGAGAAGTTATATTGTGAGTGAGCTGGCAGTATCTTTGGTGCTGGGCAGTAAGAATTTTTCCAGAAGGAAAAAAAACCAGCTATATTTGTAGCATAAATTGTGCCTGAACAGCAATCTAAATCAATGCCAACTTAGCAAAAAATAAATGAGCATGGAGACTATAACAATAAACTTGGTTTAAAGAACCAATTCTCTTAGAATCAGGAGAAATTGCTGCAACAAAATGCACTTTTTCTTTAAAAAAGAAAACCACCACTGAGCATTGCAACTCATATTTCTACTCAATTTCACTCTGTCATAACTATATGACTAAAAGCCAATCTTCACTTTTATTCTAAGCAGGTATTTTTCCACTGTTCACTCTGTTTAGTACGTCTGTGAAAGCTGTACTTAGCTGAACATTTGTAACATGCAATTTACTCATAATTTTACATAATTATGCAAAACTGTGAGTGAGGGAACCATTCAAGGTTGGCATATTATTTACTTACAGAAACTCTGCCAGACTTGATGATTTAGGAACGGATCTTCCTGAGGCGTCTGTGAGACATAATGGTATAACGCCAGCGGAGAGAGAGGCATTGTGTTGGGAAAGGAACCACGTTTTCACAAACGAGAAAACATCATTAATTCCAGGCGTTTTCATTGGAAGGAATGGGTTTTTTTTTTCCCCATTCACTTTAAAGACCTTCTTTGTTGACTTTCAGACCAAACCTATAAAACAAAAGAAATTTAATAAGATTTTTATTTTGGCTAAGTTGACCATTGACTAATCCTTACACCATTTTAATTCTGCTTTCCTTTTATTTTATACTGCTGGCTTGTTCTATTTCGACCTCAGAGCTTCTGTGATGTTTTGACTGTGGGCTTAGTTGATGGACAACTGAGATCACAGTCTGTGAGCACAGCTTCAGGTATTCCTCAATCCTTGCATAGTCTGTTTCCCCTCAGTTCATATAATATATCCTTTTGCTATTTGATGGAGTGTCGAATAAAAGCATTTAGTAGGCTCAAAGATTTGAAACCAAAGTGAGAGGCTGGAGAGATGGCTCAGCTAACAAAATGAGAGACCATAAAATACAAAGTTATTTCTCCAGAATTTCTCTAAAATGCCAGGCATGAAGGTGTATGCTTGCAACCCTAACACTGGCAAGGCAGGCTTAGACAGATTCAGGTGGTTCATAGGCCAGTCAGCTTAACTTGACTGGTAACTCTCAGAATAAAGAGACCTTATCTCAAAATGAGTTGAGGGGTGCTTCTGAAGAATGTCACCCAAGGCTACATCTTGCTTACACACACACACACACACACACACACACACACACACACACAGTATTTAGTGGTGGTGGTTTGGTTAAGAAAGTTCCCCATAGGCTAATATGTTTGAATGCTTATTCACCAGGGAGTAGAACTTTTTGAAAGGAGTAGGATTTGTGACCTTGTTGGAAGAGGTATATCACTGGGGGTGGGCTTTGAGTTTCAAAAGATCAAGCTAGGCTCCGTGTCTCTCTCTGCCCGTGGATCAAGAGGTAGATCTCAGCTACTTCTCTAGCTGCTGCCATATTCCTTGCCATGATGACAATGGACTAAGCCTCTGAAACTGTAAGCAAGTTAAACACTTTCCTTCATATGGGTTGCTTTGGTCATTGTGTCTCTGCACAGCACTAGAACAGTGACTAAGATATAATTCTGTGTTCATTACAGGTTCTAAGGGTACTCATGCAGGCCTTCCTGCATATATGGCAAGGACTTTACTGATTGAACCATCTCTCCTAAATCTCCAGAATTTACTTAGGATCTGCAAAGGCAAGGTCCTAATTGTGTATGTGTGTGTGTGTGTGTTGGATTATGCCTTTGTTTATTTGTTTGTTTATGCACCTATTTATTTTAACTGAAAACAGATTTTTTATACAATATATTCTGATTATGGTTTGCCTTCCTAGTCCCATAGATTCTTTCCCTACCCCCCATCTAACTCCACACTTTCTTTTTCTCTTTCTCTCTTTAGAAAAAAAAATAGGCAAATAAGCAAACAAACCAGAATAGAGCAAAACAAAGAAACAAGCAGAGAAAAAGGAAAAAGTCTGAAGAAAATACACATCTGCAGATAGACACACACAAATTCATAAAAACAGAAAACTGGATGGGATGATTTATAAGCAAAAGGCCAATAAGGCAAAATAAAACACCCAGACAAAAGCATTCCCCAAAGGACTATTGATTTCATTTGGAGTTGGCCATCATTGCTGGGCATGGGGCCTGCTTTTAAGTGTGTTTTGAATCTCCAATGAGACTCTTGAAGAAAACTAATATTTCCTTTGTGAGTAGTTGTCAGTTGGCGATAACTTCCTGGCTAGGGGTGGGAAATTATGTTCATCACCCTATCAGTGTGGGGACTCCAACTGTCTTGGACTTGTGCAGGCCCTATGCAGGAATTACTGTGTTTGTCAAACTGGGATGACACATTTGTTTCTGAGCCAAGAGATACCGTCCAATACCTTCTACAAACTATGTTAGCTTGAGCATACAAGAATATTATATCATATAATTTACATGTACTGTATTTCATGTGTTCTAGGACTAGAGACATATTAAGCAATTAAAAGTATTTGGTATGATTAATTAATTATATTAAAATTTTAACCATATATTTTAAAGTAATTGATGCCTTGCTAAAATAAGATAATATAAATCTCATTTGCTTAAAAGGAGCTGTAAGTGTACAGAAATGAACACTGTATATAATACTCAAAAGAAATTAAAACAACTCAAAAATACTCAAAAATATTTGTGCATAGTCACTACAATAAAGCCAAGAAAATACAAATAGAAAGTTCTTAGATCATGAGAAACTATACAAGGAATTGCCCTGTCAGACTATTCCAGCAATGTAACCTATCCGGTTTATAAGTTTTTCATTCCCACTGAGTGTTCATGAAGCTATCAAGAATGAATTTATAACTAGCTTACATTCTCTGAACCCTCTTACCAGCCAGCTTGCCCGCTCCCAAGAACTGTAAATGCCAATAAGCTTTCTTCCCCAAATATTTCATAAATTTCTCCATATTAATAAGCCAAAGCCTCTCCCTTATTCTTCATACACAGCAGAGACAGCTCTTGCCTGTGAATATGTGTTCTAGATTGTGATTCAGTACTTTTGTGTATGCTGCAAATAGAACTTCCTTCATTGGAGATTCATCTCTCTCTTTAGTTAATGTTGTCTATTCATAGCAGGGAAGAAACTAAATGGAAAGTAAGGAGGGATCTTTTAAACCACAGAGAATAAAAGCCACAAAGTAAAAAGCTTTACCTATACTTGTATTCTCTCCTAATCTCATCTTTTCTAAATTTCTTGAAAATGCTGAAATGGGTCTAAAGTCTTAACAAATGCTTTGCGTAAGAGTCAGGCAATAAGTGTTTGTTGTTGTGCATGTCACTGAATAAGTCATTAACCACCTTAGTCCATGATTCTCCAATTATCTTTTAATAAATGATGTGCAGGAAGAATCCAGCCAGAAGGTGAAACCTTAACTCTCTGACCTACTGGTGTGAAATTGATCTCTTCCTTTGTTCCGAGTTATGCCTTAAAAAAAAAAAAAGCCAAATCAATTTAAGTGCTGAATTGAAAACCTGGAGATTCAAGTGCCAATAGATATATATTTGCTAAGAGAGCGTAAGATAAAGCCAGTGGTAAAAACGAAATTAAAATGCATTCAACAATTTGTTAACTAAAGCCAGTGTTCTTAATTTGCAGTGCTGCATACCCTAGCCTCACCCACAAATGTGAGGTTGCAGATTCTAAGGTGCAGAGTGGTCCCATTTAGGACACTCCCTCCACATTTACTATGGATTCCTGCTTCTTTCTTAGAGCACACCGCAGATTGATCAATGCTAAGATTCAAGTCTTCTTGTTATACTTTTTATTGGAGATAATAGTATCTGCAATACCATTAATGAAGTAAAATATTTTATCTCTGCATGAATGTATCATAATGTTACCACAGTATAATACAGAACAGTTAAGGAGAATGGTCAGTGGTGTGACTCAGTGGTACCTTGACATGTGAGAATTCCTGGCTTCTATTCCCAGTGCCAGCTAAAAGAACAAAGATATGCCAAAAAAAAAATCAACCAAGTCCTTTCTTTGAGGTTTTGTTTATTTGGCACAGCATGCATTAAATAAGCAGTATGTTTGCCCACTATTCACTTTTTTTTTATTTACAAAAGAAACTTGTAAAAAATTAGAATCTTTATATAACAGTTTAAAATAATGCATAAGATCAAACAAAATAAAGAGTCAGGAAGGTAAATTAAGTGTTTGGCTATAGATAAAAGACAAATCAACAAAGGGCTCAAACTGAAAACTGGCTCACTTAAAGGTCACACAAAGAAAATCAATAAGTGCGGTTCTCAGAAGGGTGTGGCTCTCTACTGCCTACTAACACCCACTCCAACAGCTAATTGGAGGAAACTCAAATCCAGTCAATCCTTTGGTGAGACTGGTAAGAACATTTATTCCAGACACAAAAAGACTTAAGACTATGGCCCTGTCTTTAAATAGCGAGAAAATAGTTAGCATTTATTAAATGCTGTATAGTGCTTTGCCATGCTACCTCAACAATAGTATTAAAAATGTATACCATTAATGGTGCAGTAGACAGAACTGTGGGACTTAATTCTATTATTAATCTACACTGTTTAAGAGAGAGAATTCAGGAGAAAGATGATAATGAACTTTCTCAGTGCTGAAATGATTGCCACAGTAAAGAGAGATTAAAGTCCTTCTAATTAACTAAGTAGACTAGAACACAGACTAAGAACAGCAGTTGTGTCTAGGCAGAATGCTGGTATATTGAAGGCAAATGCCTGGCCCTTTGAAATCGTCTAACATGTGATGTGTTATTTTGACAAGGTTGTTCAGGAGTGTGTGAATGGTGAATGAGAGGAAATGAGATGGTTGAAATGTCTGTGTCTGGTCTTTAACGGTTTTCTAACTTCTGCCCACAAGGTAGTTTTCTATGAGTCTCATGGAGTCTTGAATATTTTGATGTGACATAAATCAGTCTGTTGCCCAACCTGTGGTTTCTGGATTCAAAGCAACAGATTTCCTAGTGCGCCTCTCTAATTTTTATGGAGGGACAGGAAGTGTCATGAAACCACACTTTGGTGCAGGAACTCAGAGACACTTGACATCCAGCTCAAAATAAAAACATACCCTCTAAATTTTGCTCTTCATCTGCCGTGAGAATTCAACCCTTTCCTATGAATGCCTGATATACCTATCACTCTTCCATTTCTCACAGTCTTATTTTAAATTAAATAGAAATAGACATTCCTAGCCTGGGGTCAGCTTGACAATGTCATGAGCAGGCTTTGGGCTCCAGAGAAGTTTGGTGGCAAAGAGAAAAACAAAATCTTTCAAAGGAGAACAAAAGTAACATGCAGTTTCTGTACACTTAAACAGAAGTTCTTTTATGATTTTAGCTGTCTGGGTGCTGTTATTAGGTGTGATTCATTTAACAATTATTTCCTTAACACCATAGCCTCTGGTGACTACAAGTCAATATACATTAATAAGAAATTCTAATTTTATCTAAAATAACTGCTTCTCAGCAAAGCCAAGCTCCCTTTTTCCATTTAGTTATTTATAAGAATTTAAATAACTTTCATGCATGTGTTCTCATATGTTTTTCTTTGTTGTACAGCAGTCAGTTGATAGGGGCCCTTCCTATTGCCCGACCTCCATTCTCTTGGGACTCCACCTCTTGGTGCAGACCTAGCCTAGCTCTTTCCCACAAACACTCCCAGCCTTCTTTTTAGTCCATCTCCATTCCTTTGTGTCAACCGCTAATCCTTAGAAACATTTTCTACTAGGCATCCCCAGTGGCAACAATAGACTGGACTCAGGTAGGTTGTTTTCACTATCCTTCCTATCTTCCATTATGATCGCTCTAGACTTACCCATAGTCACTTAGAAACACACCTGGAACTTAAGAACAGTAAGAAAAAATAACATCTGAAAATAGGAGTTGGGAAGAAATATTCCATCTCAGGACTGTAATTGATAGGAGGAGAAAAGGAAGAAGAAGATACCAATGGAAAGAACTAAGGAAAGGAAGAGTTGGTTCTTTGAGAAAATGAACAAGATTCACAAAACTTTCATCAAATTAAGCAAAAGACACAAATAGAAGAAACAAATTGATAAAAAAGAAATGAAAGAGAAAAACAGCAACACTGAGAAAAGACCAAGAAATTTCAGTGAGTAATAAGGACATATTTTAAAAGATTATACTCTATTAAATTGGAAAATCTAAAAGAAATTGGTAAATTTCTTCATATCTATTCTCTATACTATTTAAATTGTGACTATATAAGCAACTTTAACAGACATATAACCCGAAGAAAAAGAAACAACAATTAAAAATTAGAAGTCTCCCAACCAAAAAAAAAAAAACCCCACAAAAAACAAAAAAACCCGATTCTACCAGACCTTCAAAGAAAAATTAATGCCAATATTTCTCAAATTATTCCACAAAATAGAAACTGAAAGAAAATTCCCCAATTCTTTCTACAAGGACATATTTGTCTTAATACCAAAACCACACAAAACCAAACCAAAAACCAGATATATTATAGAGCAATATTTTTTATGAGCACAGATTCAAAACTTTGCAATAACATACTTGTAAACTGAATCCAAGAACACATCAAAAGGTTATCCAACATGACCAAGTAGGCTTCAACTCAGAGATGCAGGGATGGTTCAGCTTATGTAAGTCAATAAATGTAATCTACCTCTTAAACATATTGAAAGACAAAAATCATATAATAATCTCACATTAGGTTCAGAAAAGGTCTTTGACAAAATCCAATATACTTTCTTTTTTTTTTATTTTTTTTGTTTATTTTCTTTAGTTGTTGAAAAAAAATTTCCGCTTCCTCCCCATTTCCCATTTCCCTTCCCCTCCTCTCACACATTGCCCCCTCCCCCTACTCCTGTCCTCCCCCCCTCCATTCTCCCTCCCTCTCGGGAATGAAAAACAGTCCAGATTCCCTGCCCTGCGGGAAGTCCAAGGTCCTCCCACTTCTATCCAGGTCCAGGAAGGTGAGCATCTAAACAGGCTAGGCTCCCACAAAGCCAGTTCATGTATTAGGATCGAAATCTAGTGCCATTGTCCTTGGCTTCTCATCAGCCTTCATTGTCCGCCATGTTCAGAAAGTTCGGTTTCATCCCATGCTTATTCAGGCCCAGTTTCGCTGGCCTTGGTGAGCTCCCAATAGATCAGTGCCACTGTCACAGTGGGTGAGCTCTTAAGATCCAAATGAGGAGCAGAAGGAGGGAGAACATGAGCAAGGAAGTCAGGACCACGAAGGGTGCATCCAATATACTTTCATGATAAAATAGAGATTAGGGATACAAGGGACAATTCTCACCAAAATAAATGAGATTTTAACAGGTTCACAGCCAATATCAAGCTAAGGAGAGAGCAACAAAGCATTTCCACTAATCAGAAACAATAAAAAAGGATGGCCACTCTCTCCATACCTGTGCTTTGGAGTACTTGATGTCTTAGATAACCAAAAGGACAGCTTAAGGAGATCAAGAGGATTCAAGTAGGGAAGAAAACTATATTGTTTGCGTATTGTGTTGGTTTTAAAAAGAATGGTCCCCACAGGCTTATATATTTGAACGCTTAGTCATGGGGAAGTGATGTTGCATGAGAAGGATTGGGGGATGTGGCCTTCTTGAAATAGGTGTGGTCTTAGTGGAGGAAGTGTGTCACTGGGTTTGGAATTTGAGTTTTCAAAAGCTCAAATCAGGCCTAGAGGTTCTTTCTGACTGCTACCTGTAAATCCAAATGTAGAATTCTCAGCTACTTCTCCATCACCATATCTGTCTGTGTTGCTATGCTCCCTGCCATGATGATAATGAATAATGAACTAAAACTCTGAAACTGTAAGTAACCTCAGTTAAATGTTTTCTTTTATAAGCATTGCCATCATCATGGTGCCTCTTCACAGCAATATATCACTGATCAAAACACATAGGAAATTATACACAAAAGACCCTAAAACTATAGCACGAAGCTTCTGCAGCTGTAAACAGTTTCAGAAAAGATCAGGATGCAAAATTGGCACATAAAAATCAGTAGTTCTCCTATAAACCTACTGAGAAAGAAGCAATACCTTTCACAATACCCTCAAAATATACCTTGAGATAAATCTAACCAGGACAATGAAGGATTTGTATATAAAAGTTCAAGATAGTTTTTGGGGTCACTAATGTACCCCAAATGTATCATATCATCTGCAAATAACGAAAGTTTGACGTCTTCCTTTCCAATTTGAATCCCCTTGGTCTCCTTATGTTTTCTTATTACTATTGCCAGAACTTCAAGCACTATATTAAAGTGGTATGGAGAGAGTGGACAGCCTTGTCTTGTTCCTGATTTTAGTGGGATGGCTTTGAGTTTTTCTCCATTTAATTTAATGTTAGCTGTTGGCTTGCTGTATATTGCTTTTTATTATATTTAGGAATGAATCTTGTATCCCTAATCTCTCCAAGACCTTTATCATAAAGGGGTGTTGAATTTTGTCAAATGCTTTTTCAGCATCTAATGAAATGGTCATATGTTTTTTTTCCTTCAGTTTATTTATATGATGGATTACATTGATAGATTTTCATATGTTGAACCAGCCCCGCCTTTCTGGGATGAAGCCTACTTGATCATAATGTATATTTTTTAGATGTGTTCTTGGATTTTGTTTTCCAGTATTTTATTAAGAATTTTTGCATCAATGTTCATGAGTAAGATTGGTCTGTAATTCTCTTTCTTGGTTAAGTCTTTGTGTGGTTTTGGTATCAGGGTAGCTTCATAAAAAAAATGACAGCTAATACAACTTTCAATAATGAAAGAGCAGTTGGAAGCATCAACGTTCTAGATTTTAAGTTGCGCTGCAGAAATTTTGTAATGAAAACAGCTGGTATTGATGTTAAAAAATAGATGCTGATCATTTTAATTTAATTAAAGACCTAGACATAAGTTCACATATCTACAGGCACCTGATTTTTTAGAAAGAAGCCAAAAAAATACACTGGAAAAGATAACACCTTCAACAAGCTGTTCTGGTAAAACTTGGTATCTCATATAGAATAAAGCAAATATACCCTTATTTATCACCCTGAACAAGAATCAAATCAAAGGATCAAGGACCTCAACATAAGACCAGATAATGTGAATCTGATAAAAAAAAAGTGAGGAATGGGCTTCAACTCATTGGAACATTGGTGTGCTTGCTGAAGAGGCTACTAATAGCATAGCACAGGAACAAAGACCAAGGATTAACAAATGAGACCTCATGAAGCTGATAAGCTTTGTATGACGCGGGGTACCATCATTAAGGCAAAGAGATAGCCTACAGAATGGGAAAAAGTCGGTGCTGAGAGAAGACTAGTAGAACATATTAAGAACTAATAAAACTAACGACATAAAATAACTAAGTGGGTATCTTGGAACTCAGCACAAATTATTCAAAAGAAGAAACACAAATGCCTGAGAAGAAATCAACACCCCATCAGGGAAATGCATATTCAATCTACATTAAGGTTGTATCATATACAAGTCCGAACAGCTAAGATTTAAACAAAAAAGCAAAAACAAACAAACACCAAAAATCAAAACCAAACCAAACCAAACAAAAGCTTGCAGCATGGTTATTGAGAATGGGAAATGTGGGGAAAGAGGAACAGTTACTCTGTGCTGAAGGGAGTGCAAATTGAAACAACCACTACGAAAATCAGTGTGGTATTTTCTCCAGGAAGTTGGGAATAGATATACCTCAAGAGTCAGCTATACTACTCTTGGGCATATTCCTAAAGGATTCTATATTCTACTACAGAGACATTTGCTCCATCCGTGCTCACCAGTCCTGAGTGAGGTAACACAGACCCCAAAAGACAAATATTGTCTTTTTGTCTTATATGTGGATTTTAGCTTTTAAATTTTTGATATGTGTGCTTTAGTCTGAGATTAAGTACATTCTATGGGACTACGTAGGAGAAGAGGATGTTGGAAAGGAAGTGTACCAGGTGGAGTTAGCACATACCTTTAATCCCAGCTCTTGGGAGGCAGAGGAAGGCAGATCTCTGTGAGTTCAAGGCCAGTCTGGTCTATGAGAGCTAGTTCTGTGACAGGCTCCAAAGCTACACAGAGAAACCCTGACTCGAAAAACCAAGAGAGAGAGAGAGAGAGAGAGAGAGAGAGAGAGAGAGAGAGAGAAAGAGAAAAGAAAGAAAAGAAAAAGAAGTGGTCACTAGCCACCACCTGTTGACAAAGGAAAACTCCGTTTTCTCCAAAGGAATCTCATTGGATATAGTCACAATACTCTAGGGAGGCCCCATACCTAGAAGTAGTAGCAGGCTAACAGTAAATGAATTCAATGGTATTTTTGTAGCCTTTTTTTAAAATCTCATTTTGCTTTGTTTGTTTTTTGTATATATGTGTATATGCAAGCATGTGTGCATGTGTGTGTGTGTGTGTTTTACTGGCCCTTTGCTTGTTTATTTTGATTTCTGCTTTGGATTTTGTGGTGAGATATGTTTTCCTTTCATATTTTTTGTTTCATTCTGAGGATATCACTAACAGAAGAGCACAGAAATTTTTAAAATAAAAACTAAAATATTTAAGAAACCTACATGAAATACCATGTTGCTACAATAATATAAGAAGAATTAAAGAAAAACAAGTCTATAGAGATGATATGGAGAGAGAGCACACTGAGGACAACTTTACAAGTTTTGTTAGGTTATAAATTATTATGGGAAGGTCTATTTAATGATTCTTAGCAAAAACAATATGAACTAATTAGTGCTTTAGAAAGGTCTTAGTGACAAAGTAGAGAATATTCTTAGAGAATATTCCTAGAGATAGTTCTCAAACTGGGAGGCTGTTATGATCATCAAAGGGAAACAGTGAAACTTGCCTTAGTGTAGAATAGAGAAAGAACTGTGAGCAATGAGTCACAGTGTGGGCATGAGAACGCAAGAAAGCCTCAATTGTGTTCCGTTTGTCCAAAAGCTAGCTTTCTCATTAGAGTCACAAATGAGTGGTTTACATTGAAAGTGGAAAAACAATTTAAAATGCAACAGCAGCCTCTGTGAGATGGAAAACAAAAATGAACTTCATCTGATTTTGGGCACTGCAAAGCAAATAATGTTCCACAATTACAACAGTCACTGGGGGAGGAGCACACTAGAGGCGAGGGTAAAGGATTGGAATGCTATGGGTTGGCACACAGGCACACATCCGGTTTAAAATTGCTAGACTCTAAAATTCAAATGATTACCACTTCTAAACTGAGATACAGGTCCTGGGTAAAATTTAGAGTGTTTGTTTTGAATTCTTAGTAAAAGCGCAGGATGTCTGCCATGTTAATTATAAATCAATGGTAAGCCAAGGTTTGATGTGCATACTTACATTAGCTCCAGAGTACCTTAGGCTCTACAGAGTCATTGCTGCCCATCTTAAGTCCTTCTTATGGGTCTTATTGCTACCAAGGTTCCTAAGTTGGTGCTTTAAGTCATTCCTGAGAAGAGTATGAACCAAGTAGGAGAATTAAAGTGTTTGAGTTTTCAGTATGTCACTGAGGCTTGAAGCTTTGCTTTATTGATGCTGTGCCTACAGGACATGCATGTAACCTTGCTTTTTCTCCCCTTGTAGCCTTAGGATAAGCATAAAAACTGAAATTCCCCAGGGTACTAGACTGTGAATGCCTATTTGTGCTGCTCTGTAATCTATTAATCTGCCTTCTCAAAAGTCCTGCAAATGCATTCTCAATGCAATTATAGCATGTTCACCATAAGGCTGATTGTGTCTATACTCAAGAAAAATAAACAACAAACAAACAAAGCAATTTTAGGGATTTTTCATGAAGAACTCTATAGATATCAATGATGAGCTTCTATAAAATGAATATATAATTAGGAAAAACTAACTGCATTCCAATAACTAACATAAAAAAGTATTTCCATTGGAACAAAGAATATATATGTATGTTCTAGTTTGAGTTTTCCCAGAAGTAGGCAAGGATTCAATAATCCAAGTACAAATTTTATTTAGAAGTAAATGGAGTACTGGTTTGGAGGTAGGAAGTTAAGACTGAGAGCAGAGGCATAATCAAGCATAGGCCAACAATCCTGTGTTGGTGAGTGAGCATGCCCTACTAAGGAAACCTGTGGTGATGCCAGCAGAGGACTCTGGAAGACAGTGCACCTCATACCCTTGTAATCATCTTGCCACAGGTGCTGTGCTGTGGATTACAGTGACACAGACTGTTGAAATGTAGCTGAATGTGTAAAAGGGATGGAGGAACGCAAATCAAATAATCCCAAGATAACTCCAAAAGAGTCCAAATATTATTATTTATTGTAAGGGAAAAACTTATATCTATGCCAATGTAAATTGTCCATAAATAATAGCTCACAAGTATTCACTCTATTGCTCATTATTATTATTAGTAGTAGTAGTAGTAGTTGTAGTAGTAGTAGTAGTAGCAGTAGTAGTGTAAGTTCACACTAATCTACTATTATCCCATTCAATTTTCCTTGTTTTTTTTCTTAGCATTCTCTAGGCCTACATAATTTCCACCTTAACCCCCAAACCTATACAAGTAATAATCAACCCCTAAATGGTGTCCCTAACCCTGAGCATTCCAGAATATCTGCATGACACCACAGCATTCCTGGGATTATGTGCCAAAGTATCTTTCCAGAATCCCCGTAAGAATAAGCTTTTTTCTTTTTACCACTCTCCCTCTCTTTGCTAAACTGAGAATGTAGCCCAAAAGTCCTCTTGATACAACTTATCTGTTCTATCATAGCCAATGCCTAAAGATGCATTTCATTCTTCTAGAATGAGATACTTCAATAAGTTTCTTATGGGTGACATCTCAGCCCCTTCTCTTTAAAGATAATCATAGTTGATTAGCCCTAAAGCTGTGTGATATGATCCGGTTGCCAACAAAGATATGATAGACACCAAAACCTATTTACTTGTTTGTGAAAGTTTCTACCAGAAAATAAAATTACCGACAAACATACAAAGAGATATATTATACCCCAAACAAGATATATAAATAGATACAAATAAATGAATTGGAATACATTTTAGTATCATTTCCTTGGAGAAATGTCATATTAAATGTTGAGTAACTAAGCAAAAGCCTTCTCTTGCTACAAAAATTCACAATATTCTTGCAGGAAACAGGAGGAGATTCTTACTGCAGAGTACACACATGCCTTGGTGTGTGTTTTCAGCTCAGCAAGGATGCAGAAAGGATGAGAAATAATGAATATTCTCAACAGGAAGGGTTGGTATAGATCAATCTGCTCTTTTGAAAATATTATTAACAGAAGGAAAATTGTCCTTTAATCATAACAATTAGAGGGCAGCAATCTTTTCTGAAGTACAGACTACATGTCATGATGCATAGTCTTAGGGATTCTGTAGAGTGGGGAATGGTAGTTTCCTTCCTTGGAATGGAAGTTTCCATTTGCAATTGCATCCTGTCGCCTCAAAAATGGTACAACCAACAGAGGTCTGTATGTTGATCTTATCAGAAGTGTCCCAGATTCTAACAGTACACAGAGGTTACCAGTTAAGGCATCTTTCCTGTCTGGAGTGTTTTATCTCACTGGGAGGCTTTTAGGTTATTAACCCATCATTACTGACCTTTAAAAAGAAAGAAGATGGCATATTCTCTCATTAACTGTTGCCTATGAGAGAATGGAGGGTGGCTTAGACTCTATCCCTGGGATCTAGGAAGGGACAGCTCCAGTGGGCTTTCTATAGCAAGAGAAGAGTTTAATTATATCAGCTGTGGTGGGTCATGTGGTTGACTGTTGGAGGAGGGGCCGCTTGTTTTTTCCGACTGCTCAGAACCAAAATAACCACACAAAAAATATATTAATTAAAACACTGCTTGGCTCATTAGCTCTAGCTTCTTATTGGGTAGCTCTTATATTAATTTAACCCATTTCTATTAATCTGTATATTGCCATATGGCAGTGGCTTACCAGGAAAGATTCAGCATGTCTTACTCTGGTGGCTCCATGGCATCTCTCTTACTCTGCCTTCTCTATCCCAGCATTCCACTTAGTTTTCCCTGCCTACCTAAGTTCTGCCCTATCAACAGGCCACTGCAGTTTCTTTATTCATCAATAGTAATCACAGCACACAGAGGGGACTCCTACATCACCTCCCCTTTTCTGTTTAAAATAAAAGGAAGGTTTTAAGTTTAATATAGTAAAATTACATATAACAAAACAGGTATCAAGCAATAATTACAGTTACAACATTTATATCTACTTTATCTTTTATCATACCTAAGGAAAGCTGTAACTATAATTATAAATTCTTCAACTCCATCAAAGACTCCAGAAGGACATAATATTACCTAAGTAAAGCAGAAGTAGGTTGTAAGCAACTTCCAAAATTCTAGAATTGAAAGAGACATCTTTTTGCCTGGACAGTCACCCAAAGTTCTTCTGTACCATTGGGGCATCCACCTTCAGCCTACAGGCCCATAGTATCCAGCAGACTTTTCCATGAAGTAGGAAATTTTAAAGACAGTTCAGTCACTTTCTATGTATCCTGTAGAATGTCTCGCAGACTCTTTCATGAAGCAGGATTCCTGAAGGATCATCTCACCTTTAGGCAAGTTCAGCAGTCATTTCCCTGTGGATCCTGCATGTCCAGTTAGACATGCAAGACCAGTTTCTTGCCCAAATGGCTAAGGAGCCTCTTCAATGCCTATTTTCTTTTCAAAGTAATTGGTGCTGCCAAGAGCAGATGTGTCTTGTTGTCCTTAAAAGTTCTAACTTATTAAAACATTTAAAATGCCATATTCTGAAGGTCTCTGAAAGATTTGAAGAAGACCTATCAAACTGAAATATATATATATATATGTGTGTGTGTGTGTGTGTGTGTGTGTGTGTATATATATAGAATACCTAACTAACATGTCTATAATCTTGACTATTATAGATAACTATTAAGCTATATTTCTTAATTATACATTACATTTTTAAATGAACTGCCATCACAATACCTTAGTCAACAGCAGAAATATACATATAACAAAATTGACCTTAAATTTGTATCAATAAACCAAGGTCCATACTGATGCAAATAATACATCTCTATAGCATATTTCCCTTTAAATGTAAACAAACGGTTATAAACAATATTTGGGAATATGGACATAGTTCTTTCCATACTATTTCTTGCTATTTGGGGACACTGTTAATCAGGTCTTTCATGGTGTATCCTGTGTCCTAGGTTTATCTCAGTAAGCAGTTGGGCAAAGTATTTTCTTTGTGGGGAAGTTCACAGAAACCTTTCAGGGGGTTTTGTTCCATCAAACCATAATGGTCTGGAAGCAATCCACAGGTTCCCATCTAGGAAAACAAAAGAAGAACCTCTTTTCCAAAGCAATATTTCCTTATACCCAAATTTTGAATTCATGATACCTTTGAAATATATATGTTGGATTAGCTTAACAGTACCCAGAATCAAATGTTTTCTCTGCAGTCAAAAAATTAAAAAATAACAAATAATATACATAATCCAGACACTCTGTGAATTTTCCATCTTTATGTGTCTTATTTTTCTTTCTGTAGTCTGTCTCTTTAAAGACTTTACCTTTTTTAAAAAAAAATTTACTTGTTTTCATAACTGTCTATATTATTTTTCTTCTCTCTCAGAAGCCTACGTACATTTATCCAACACTGTCCCATTTATAGGTCTTTGTATCTGGATTTGTCTTTATTGCATATCTATCATCATCTAATGTCCAGGAGTGCTTTTTAAAATGCTAAGTGCGTCTTAAAACTTAAGCTGTGCCATTATTATGATATATATGGTACTTCTTGCTTGCCTGCCCATTCTAAAACTTAAGCTGTGACATTACTACGGCAATATGGTGCTGCCTGCTAGCTCCGCCCAGTCCAGCATGGTGGAACCACTTTGGAAATCAGTGTGGCAGTTTCTCAGGAAATTGGGAGTCAACCTACCTCAGGATCCAGCAATACTACTCTTTGGAATATGCCTAAGAGATGTCCAATCATACTACAAAATATTTGTTCAACTATGTTCATGGCAGCATTATTTGTAATAGCCAGAACCTGGAAACAACGTAGACGTCCCTCAATGGAAGAATGAATAAAAAAAAAGTGTGGAACATATATGCAAAAAACTGTTAAACTCTGCATTTTTTTTTTGTCTAGAATTCCTTTTCAAGCCCTCTCAGGTTTTACATGGATTTAGCTGGCCACGTGGGTGCTAATTTGTGTCTAGGAGCACTTGTTCGTCCCAGCTGCCCAGAACCAAAATAATCACATATAAACTGTATTAGTTGAATCCCTGCTTGGCCCATTAGCTTTAGCTTCTTATTGGCTAACTCTTATATTAATTTAACCCATTTCTATTAATCTGTATATCACCACATGGCAGTGGCTTACAGGCAAAGATTTGGCATCATCTGACTCTGGTAGCTCCATGGTATTTTTATGACTTTGACTTCTTCTTCCCAGCATTCCATTTAGTTTTCCCTGCCTACCTAAGTTCTGCCTTATCAACAGACCACTGCAGTTTCTTTATTCATTAATGGTAATCACAGCACACAGAGGGGACTCCCACATCAGTTGCCATCCTATGCTCTTGGGAAAACCTCTGGACACTTTTAATTAGGCAGGAGGTTATCATGAGTAAAATGAGACCACAGATTAGGGGACTTGGTAGGGAACCTAGCCAATGTCCTAATATGGACCTGCTGATGGCACTGATTTGATCCAGGAGGAACTTCTATAAGTTTAAAAAGCAGGGCAATAGTAGAATTGTGGGGATAATATGGAGGAAAGGGGTGACAAAGGAGAGGAACCAGAGTGGGAGAGAAACAAGTTATATAGGAGGAGGCTTGTCAAGGAATTTTTGTCTAATCTTTGTGTCTTATTTCAAACCAGTTTGAATTTGGTGCATTGCCAAACTGCTGTGTTCTGGGTCTTTGCCATCTGTTAGGTTTTATTGTTGCCCCCGATGGACCCTTCTCTTTCTACATCAACTCTTTTGCCAGCTATGGAGAAGTTAGAGGAATCTGAGCCCCCAAATCCCTTAAAGCAGTTCAGGTAACCTTTGAAAAGGGGACTAATGGGCCATGAAACTCATCCGTTTTCTTGCCTCTCTGGGGCTCTGGGCATTTTTTTTTCAGGACTCAGAACTAAAAAAAGCAGGGCTGAAGGATCCTTTGTATCAGGTAATCTCTTTGTTTCATCAGCTCTCAGAAAATATAAAAGCAATTTTATACTTGCTTACCCAAAATCTTTGAGGACCAACTTGGTTTTTGGCTGCTGAAATACTTCAAAATTAAAGAGAACCAGATCTCCTGAATATTGCTAAACATGGGATTTGTACCATCCTCCAGGAATCTGCTCATCTTTTAATGTGAATTCTCTCACAGTTTTGTGTGATTTCCTCAATTAGTGAGTCAAAGGTGTTTTCATGATAAATATATCTTTCAGCATTAAGTTATAAATTCTTATTATTATAGATTGGTAAATATATGTTTATGGCAAGTATCAAAAGTACCGTTTCTATGTTTATTCAGAATTGGAATACATTTTACAAACCTCATGTCAAGTATCCTTCTAGAACCATCCCTAAAATCTCTTTGGAGCCAAGCATTTTCTTTTCTTCCCATGACAAAAAGATCTAGAAGGGAGGACAAAACAAAAAAACAAAGCAAAAAACTGGTACCAGAAATTTCTTGCTGGATATCTCAATATATACTGAGACTAACTCATAGTTTTGGAACACCTACCAGGAACAGATCATAGTTGTAACAGCTCCCAGTTCAGATATTTGTTTAAAAATATAAAATGGGAAAACTAGGCAAGAATAAAAACCTAGCCAGTGACCAAACAAAACCCTTAAGCTTTGGGAAAGCTACTAGAATTATTAATAAGGAGAAAAGCCTAGCAACATTTAGAAATGTATTATTTATTAAGGAGCTGTCAGTGGGGCTCATAAAAAGCTGGCTGTGAGTGAAAAATACGCTTGTTTGGGTTGAGTCTATTATTGCCGACAGGCCTACGATGAGCCGGAAACAATGGGGGCATCAATCTGACTCTCAGGAAAGCATTTGTTATGACAGCAACTATTGCAGTGACTTTAAATGAATGAATCACACTATGTGGTAAGAGAAACCAGGAGTAATTAAAAAACAGGGTTTGCTCACAGTCGGAAGACTGGATCCCCACTCACTTATCTTCAGGACTGTCAGGGGCAGGCTTGCACCACAGACTGGTCCACCTGACCTTCTCTTGGGAAGAAAGAATCCAAACTACTAGTATTTTTCTAAACCCCTATAAAACTTCCTCCATGATTTCTCTGAAAAGTTTTATCTACAATGACAATTATTCATAATAATTAGAATAATTATTCAAGGTACCCAAACTATACTAATGCTGTAGAACATTGTCCTCTGAACAGAAGTGCTGGTACTATCTTCATCAGTTCAGTCATGATTATCTTTGAGAGACTGGACCCTCAAGATCAGGCCGGTTGATTGGCCCACAGAAAAAACTTGGAGTGAGGAGGTCCACTTTGTGTCTTTCTCAAACGTGTATACAGTTCTGCACAAACTTCACATTATCTTGTGGTCCTGGGAGATACACAGGTATATGGAGTGTGAAAAGTTAACTGAAGTGAAAACTCCATTTATTGAGCTATGGGGAAGGAATTACCTATGCTGAAGTGGACTTCTTGGAAAGGCAACTGCCTTGAATCACCCATGTTTTTGTAAATAACACCTCATTCATGCTTAGTAATTTTAACCTGGTGTGTCATTGGTGCTCTATGTGGTATGAACAGACATTTGTTTAAGTTTACCTGGGAAAAGTTCATTACATCCATTAATAGTTCCACTGAATTTGGGAGATAGACCTGAGAGACTGCCACTATATCTATGCCCATTTTAGAAAAAGAAGCTGTAGGTGGGGATTTAAATGACTATCCAGTGTTGCAAACCCAGAAGGTTATAAACCCAAGTTCATATTGCAGAATCATTAATCAAGAAACTGCCTCCACAGACATGCATCAGGTCAATCTGATGGAAGTATTTTCTCTATTGAGGTTGTTTCTTCCCAGATAATCCATGCTTATATCAAACTGACAAAAAAGAAAAGAATGAAAGAAAGAGAGAGACCATTGAACACATGTGCTTCCACTTTATGGACTGAACCTTCTCTACAGTGTTCCTTAGCTTCCTTATATCACTCTTATTTTTAGTGATTTGGTGTCCCTATCCATAAAATAAAGATCATTTAGAGTTGAGGTAAGAATTAACATAAAGAAGGAATCTGATGTGATGAAAATAAATTTTAAATGTGAGTTCCTTTTTCTTTGACTGAAGAAAATTGACCATCTGAAGCTTTTTGGGCCAAGCAGATGTGATCTAAGAATTGACATGATCTTAAAACCTTATCTGAAAGGCAGTTTCCGGACTCTCCTTGTAATGCACAGTTTTATGCATTGGCATTTAAAAATGTTAAGTTAATGGCTGATCAATTCTATGAATTACCATCTTTGGGGGTGATGCTAATCAATGAGGGGCTTGGCAGGATTGGCTTAATGAAGGCATTATTTGACATTGAGGAAGATGTGATAATAATGGCTTAGTATTTGTGATTTTTACTCATTTATCATGTCATTACCAAAGCAAACTTAATAGCTCTAATTGAGCTCCTTGATGCTAAGATTTCAAACAGGCTGATGGTAATTATATTATTACAAAGATTATGTTAATAACAAGGCTGGGCATTTTAGACAAAAAGAGAGTTAATACCAATAATAAATTAAACAGTGACTATCTCCATGTATCACTGGAGAAGGTGTGAGGTGGAGCAAGGGCTTTATGAGGGAAAAGAAGGCTTTAAACAAAGCTAACTGGATAAGATTCCAAAGAAAGAAGCAGAAGAAGTGGAAGACAGTCCCTGTGAATAGAATTATGAGCCATCACATTGCAAGCATTCAGGTACAGGATGTTCAATTTAGTTAGATCAAGATGAAATATACCCACAAGAAGACCATGATCAGAAGAAAATAGTACAGTGTTGAAGATCTTTTCTTCTAAGGTAAACACATAAGGAAAAAGATATAAGTAAAGACTGTAAGTAGCAATTACAAATTCAAGCTAGAGAATTTGCATCGAATATGTGTAGAAGAGATAAAGACAGAGATAGAAGAAAATGTCAGAAAAGGCAGAGGGAGGTGGCGGCTAAAAGATGAGGAAGAGAGAAAGGGATAGAGAGAGCAGGGACTTTAACAAGACATAAAAAAAAAAAATACAGGGTGTTACTTTTACTGAGTCCCAAAGGTAACAGATACAAATTTGAGCATGGAGTAGATCTGAGAAAGAGTAAAGCATGTATGCTTCTCATTGGCTGTGGAGTATGCTTCCTGGTCTTATTTTCATAATACAATCATGCAAAACTGACAGCTGTGGGAAAGGGACAGGTATTCTACTGCGGCTTTCAGTGTGGCTTGCTAACAAGGTGAGAGCCATCATACATATTCAAATTGGTGCCAGTGGTTGGAATCTGAGCCAAAAAGCAACAAAAGTCAATGTGACATGAGGCAAGTGGGAGCTTCATCATTTTATAAGTGATAGATATCAGTACTTCCCTTCAAGATATGAATTGCACGCACTTGTCAGGTTGGGGAACCTATAATTCTAAATAAAGTTAGCTTCAAATCTTCAGTTCTTTCGTTATTTAGAGACACTGTATGTCATAAAGGAATTAGATAAGCACCCCAAAAGTGAAATATTGTTTGCATAAGTACTGTACTTACTACTACTATTCTCATTAACACACATGATAGGCAGAATAGATTAGCATATTTGTGACTATAAGGATCAAATGAACAGAGCACATTCAAGCAGCAAGTCAGGTTGAAGAATGTCATATACTAAACTTATTAACTTTAGATCAGAAAAAACTTAGCAAACTACAAAAGTACATATGTAGTAGTGTCTGACTTGGCAATCTTATGGGAAAACATGACTTTCTAATTCTTCAAGCTCTGTGAAAGCAAAATTTGAAATCGGTAATTTCTACCATGGTCTAAAATTATCAGATCATATCCAATTAATTATGGGTCATTCTGGTTACCACATTTAAAGAGTAAAGTGATGAAATGAGCTTATGCATAAATGGAAGATTCTGATTACAAGCTAGGATCAGAGAATTAAAGAACCTAAAAATGCATAGAAAGTTCAAAAGAATGTATAAGGTATTTTAGTAAAGTCAAAGGCATTTAACACTGCAGTTGTCTAATTGTTTCCTTAAAGGAAATGATTGACATGAAGGATTGGCCAAGCAGTTTACAGTTTTAAATTCCAACAAACTCACTTTCATTAAGAATTTTACAGGCATCATTTAGACTGTACATGAGATGTGGTCATTGTCTCAGACAAAGTAGAGGTTGTTGGAGCTTTATCCTAAGTGCAAAAGGAACTTGAGCTCTGGGTTTCCTAATTCTGTAAATTTATGATTCTGTGCACAAATATAGGACATTAAGATTAGTGATGTTCTTTGTTTAGTGTGTAAACTGCAGCCCACTGGCCAGTTCATTTTCAACTACCCTCTAAGAATTTGTTGGCTAGTCAGACATTTGCATACAGATTACACAGATGTCACGATCACAGAAAAAAAAATATGAACTCAGTCAGCGTAAACTGTTCTATTGAAATATCAGGTCTACCCATAATGACTTTGCTTAGTTATGAAAATGAAGGTTTTTGTTTGCCCATCATAAAATTATTTCAGTCAATTTGTTTTTCTTATGTTTGCTATGATTTATCCCTGTTTCTAGCTCTATGCTGCCTAAATTAACTGGTCTTTACAATTCAAAATGAGGAAAATGTGTTTATCTTCTGAGAAAATTGCATAGATAGTGAAGAATTGAGTCTGGTTCTTTGAGTTTTCACCAACTGAAGTTAAAATGTCTTGTGCTTTTCTATTTAAGGCTTTAATGTTTTTCAGATAAAGCGATTACAAAGTTTTGTGTGTTTAATTAATTTACAGCTAAATTACTGCAAGCCATTCTCTTTTCAGGAATGGGGATAACTAATGTTAAAACAGAGGGAAGATTTTCTTTTTGGTCATTAGACAAGAAAGAGACCAATGAGGGTATTGATTTTAATTTCATCATTTTAAAGCCAAAGAAATGAAACCTGAATGAGTTATATAACTTATCTAAAGTGCCAAGAGACAGGACCCAAATATCTGTCTTCTAAATCTAATGCATTGTTCCTTGTCCTCATCAATAACACCTCTGTGCTATAGTAATTTTCAAATTCCTTTCAACTGAAAGATAACTAATGAGGAAACTAAGACTTCAAGATTTTAAACATAAGCCAAATTGGGTTCAAAATGTTCATATAAATCAAATCACTTGGCTCCTCAATTTTGTCTTCTGTCATGAACCAGCAGAGGATACAACTCATGTCCCTATCCAGCCTCACCACATACCAAACTGCATGTATTATTTGTATCTCAATATGCGAAAATAGGAATCTCAGTTTCTTCACCCATTCTGTGGACCCTGGTTCTGAGCATTTAGTTGTGAGCTTATCATCTGGTATAACCACAGAAACCAGGAAAGGAAAAATGGCACCAGTGGGGGAGGAGCTATGAGGGTAAGGAGGTAACAGGACAAAGGGACTGTGAAAGGGGACGTGAGAAGCTAAAGTGGGGCTTTAACTGGGAAGGGGAGAGGTAGAGAGCAATACCGAGAAGAAGAAAAAGATAGAGAAAAACAATACTAAAGATGTTTGAAAAAGCCAGAGGTAAACATACTTTATGTTCATTTTAAAATAAATAAATAAGTATATATACATGCATATATTAAGTGAAGTAATGTCATCTGAGGTGATGATGCTCCCCAAAAGAACTAAGACCATTTAACAAAAACTTCAGTGTCAGACATGGAAAAAAAATCTCCCTTAGAGAGGTTCATTGGTCAGGGGAGTCTAATTGACTCGCAGAACAGTAAAGGCCACTGGCCTTGCCTTTGGTTACCTCCTCAAAGATGTTTGTTGTTATTTTTATAAAATTTATTTATTTTTGTCTATCAAGAAAGTTGTACCAAAGAAGTAAAATGACTATTACACAAGCAAGCAAAGCCACCTTTTGGCACTCCTCTCATTTTCAAAGTGTAATTTATATTATTACCTCTTCAGGTTGTACCTGCTGTCCTCAAGTCCATTGTCATTTCTCCAAGAAGAGCTGTCCTTGACAAGGGACTTGGCCCTGGGCCCTGGCCTGTGGCCAGCCTTCTGCTTATTTTCTCGGACCTGCTGGGTGATGTATTGTTTCCACATTGAGCATTGTTTAATGTTCATACACCAAACACTAATTGAGGCTTCCAGGAGATTATTCTCCAGCCTTCCTCTGTGCCAGTTCCAGGCCCAATCTGTTCAAGGCCCCTGGGAAACCATCCATCCAAATGTAAGGATGCTTGATCCACAGTCTGCCTGGAAAATCAGAGGTTCCCCAGAAGCCACTTGGCCTTGGAATCTTTGGTCTTGGAAGTCCACATTTTAGAGGAAGTCCATCTGTTAATGAAAAGATTTAGGCATCTAAAAATCTCTCCTAAGGAGCTGCTGGTTCTCAGTGCAGAACAGATTTTAGGATCAAAGCAGCCAGTAATCCAGGTTAATGCTCTTCATGGTTGCACCCCTGACAAGGACCACAATGAATATCCATTGAGTAAATGGGTAACACAAATAGTGCTAACATTTTCTGTGTACATTCAGTTTTCTAAAACATTGTTTTTCACATACCACCTTTCAACTGTTAAACCTTGGGAGATGAGGTTCACGAAATGCCCTTCATAACAACTTCATCTTGATCACCTGTAAAATGAAGAAATGGCTGACAGAAATTTTGTGAAAATTCCACAACTAGGGTTAGAGAGCTGGCCCAACAGTCACATCTCCATTTTGCTCTTGCGATTGACTTGAGTTCAGTTTCTAATACCCATTTCCAGAGGCTTACAAGTGCTTCTAACTCCTCCTTCAAGGGAATCAGAGGCCTCTGCCCCTCTACAATCACACATACTAGTGTATGAAAACACACACATGCTAAAAAAAAACCCACAATTTAAAATAAGAAAGTATTTTTTAATTCTACAACTGCATGTATCCTGCCTAATTTAGTCATTAAAAAACAAAAACAAAATATGTTTTATGATGTTGACATTATTGAGAACAACTTTGATACAGATAAAAATAGTACATTTTATTTTGAGAGAAAAGGTGATTAGTTGACATGCATATTACAATTGTACCTACAAGGACAAACTGATGTTCAGTACAACTGATGAGCGAGATTTACCATTTCTTAATGGCCAAGCAAGAGTAGATTTGTAGGTTTAAGAATGCTTCTGAAATTTTTCCCAAAATGACAGTTTGTGCTGAGTGTATATATTGCAATATAAACTTGAATGTTCTCTATATCTTGAGTTTATTATCTGTAGTAAGGAGGCTGCTTGTTGGTTCCCTGCCGATTAGCCCAGAAATAATCACAGAGAAACTGTATTAATTATATCATTGCTTGGCCCATTAGCTCTAGATTCTTATTGGCTAACTCTTACATATTAATTAACCCATTTCTATTAATCTGTGTATCACCATGTGGTTGTGGCTTACAAAGTAAACTTCCGGCGTCTGGTCTCTGGTGGCTACATGACTTCTCTCTGTCTCTGCCTTCTTCCTCTCAGCATTCAGTTTAGTTTTCCCTACCTATCTAAGTTCTGTCCTGCTATAGGTCCAAAGCAGTTTCTTTACTCATTAATGCTAATCACAACCTACAGAGGGAAATCCCATATCAATTATCATTTAAGTTCCATACTTTAATTTTTAAAAAAGTAAAACCACAAATGTAATGTAAAGTTCTGCTGTGTTCAGCACTACAACCTTTATGTTACTGTTATGTGTTTAAGGTATTGATAGTTATTTGAGGTTTATAACATGTTGAGAGTTTCTTATTTGAGACCTATCACCAGTGTTTATGCATCATGGAAAGAAGTCTGGCCAGTGTTCCAGCATTGTCCATCAGAAGCCCCATCATGCTAAGTGCTCTCAATATTAAACATTATGGAGAGATTAAAAAGGCAGAATGTGATTTTCATAGCTATTTCTCATATCAGAAATCAACAAATAATCTTAAAGACCATAAAATTAAATCTAATCAAAAATGATACTATGATTAATTTATTTTTAAAATTTTATTTATTTATTTTTATAAAATGATTTTTTTTCTTATTTTATATACCTAGATCACTTCTCATTCCCTTCCCTCCTTTTGCTCCCCTTACCTTTCCTCCCACCTCCACCCACCAACCACTCCTCAGAGAGGGTAAGGTTTCCTATAGGGAGTCAACAAAGTCTGACATATCACTTTGAGGAAAGACCAAGGCACTTCGCCCTATATTTAGGCTGAGCAAGAAATCCCTCCAAAAAGAATGGGCTGCAAAAAGCCAATTCCAGCACTAGGGATAAATCCTGGTCTCACTGCCAGTGGCCACAAAGACTTTCCAAGCAGCACAACTGTCACCCACATTCAGAGGGTCTAGTTTGGTCTATGCAGGTTCCCTCACTATCAATCCAGAATCAGTGAGTTTCTACTAGCTCAGCTCAACTGTTTCTGTGGGTATCCCCATCATGGTCTTGACCCCTTTGCTCATAATATTGTTCCTTTATCTCTTTGACTGGTCTCTGGAAGCTTGGACCAGTGATTAGGTATAGATCTCTGCATCTGCTTCCTTCCTTCAGTTGCTAGATGGAGGTTCTACGATGAAAATTAAGGTAGTCATCAATCTGATTATAGGGCAAGGGCAGTTCAGGCACCTTCTCCTCTATTGCTTACAGTCTTAGCTGAGGTCATCTTGTGTATTCCTAGGAATTTCTTACCAGCATTGGAGGAGTGTTCCCCTTGTTCTACATCCTCTCCTGCAGAAACCATTGTCGATGTTTTTGATTTTAGCCATTTTAACAGGTGTAAGATGGTATCTCAGAGTCATTTTGATTTGCATTTTCCTGATGGCTAAGGATGTTGAACAATTCCTTAAGTGTCTTTTCAGCCATTTGAGATCCTTCTGATGAAAATTCTCTTTTTAGATCTGTAATGCCATTTTTTAAAAATAAATTGTTTAATATTGTGACATCTAGTTTCTTGAGTTATTCATATATTTTGGAGATCAGCCCTCTGTTCACTGTGGGGTTGGTGAAGATATTTTTACACTATGTCGACTGCTATTTTGTCTTACTGACTGCATTCTTGCCTTATAGAAGCTTCTCATTTTCAGGAGTTCCCATTTATTAAGTGTTGCTCTCAGTGTCTGTGCTACTGGTGTTATATTTAGGAAGTGGTCTCCTGTGCCCATGCATTGAAGGCTACTTCCCACATTCTCTTCTATCAGCTTCAGTGTGGTCAGATTTATATTGAGGTCTTTAATCCATGTGGATTTGAGTTTTGTGCACGGGGATAGGCATGAATCTATTTTCATTCTTTTACATCCAGTTATGCACCATTTGTTGAAGATGCTTTCTTTTTTTTCCATTGTATAATTTTACCTTCTTTGTTGAAACTCAGGTGTTCATAGGTGGATTATTATCAGGGTTTTTGAATTGATGTCATTGGTCCACCTGTATGTTTTTTTTATTCCAATATCAAGCTGTTTTCACTACTATAGCTCTATAGTAGAACCTGAAGTCATGAAAGGATGGTGATGCCTCCAGAAGTTCCTGTGTTATACAGAATTATTTTGCTGTCCTGGGCTTTTTTGTATGAATTTGTGTATTGTTCTTATGAGGTCTGTGAAGAATTGTGTTGAGATTTTGGTGGGAATTGCATTGACTCTATAGATTGCTTTTGGTAGGATTGCCATTTTTATTATGTTGATCCTACCTATCCAAGAGCATGGGAGATCTTTTCGTTTTCTGATATCTTCTTCAGTTTCTTTATTCAAAGACTTAAATTTCATGTCAAACAGGTCTTTCACTTTGGGTAGCATTACTACAAGATATTTTATATTATTTTTGGCTATTATAAAAGGTGATGTTTCTCTGATCTCTTTCTCAGCCTTTTTACAAAAAATGATACTATAATTTATAAATGCTTAAAGAGGGCAAAGACTTTTAGTGGTATTTAAAAGGTGGTCGTAGAAGAGAGCTTTTCCTTTAACATAAAGCTTCATACTAAAATATTCACTATGGGCTTATTTTCAATAATGCATCTCCCTTCTACCTCTACCTCATTTGGTTCGCAGAATATTTTATTCTGACACTGATTAAGATCTTAGCTCATAAGAAAGATAGACCACTTGCCTTATTTCATCTCTAAATTGTGGTAATTTGGTGTCTTTCCCACATATATGATGGGATTGGAATTTCCCTCAAAATGATCTGAGTTGGTAAAGGTACTCATGTTCTACACAAACCTCAGGATCCTCATGAGCATCACTACGTCAGCCTCCTGTGTACACAGCAAGGCACAGAGAAGAAAACAATCTGCACTGAAATGATCTTCCCGATGTCTATGTCTGGACTGAGTTAAAATGCAAATGTGAGGAAGAATAAAACATGAAGCACAACAATTTATAGATAACTAGTTAATAACATTAACTTTTCTGTTTTAGGAAAACTAATGGATTTCATGAGAGCAACAGGTATCTCAGGGAAATCAGGAGACAGTTTTTTTCAGGAGAGAGATAAGCAGGTTTAAGTAAATTCTATACAGCAGCTATATATATATATATGTATATGTATATGTATATGTGTGTGTGTGTGTGTGTATGTGTATGTGTGTGTGTGTGTGTGTGTGTGTGTGTACATGTTTATATATGTGGATTAAGTGGGCAATTTGTAATAGTCTCTTTCCTCCTTCTACCAAGTGGATTTCAGAAATCAACCTCAGGTGTACTGGTTTAGTGGTAGCACCTTTACCTTCTGAGCCATCCCCCTGGTTGTATCTTCAGTTTTATTTCACATTAAACTATAATCTAATCAGAGGCTACGGTCAAATTACATTATTTCTTATTTGTGGACAAAGACATGCTATTTGATTCAAATTTGCTTTCACCAAGAAACACCACTCCATTTGAAGAAAATGATAGGAAATCTGCTTTCACAAAACTATTATGAAATACCTTCCCCACTACTTTTCCAGTTAATGACTTATTCTTTCTTAATTATTATGTGTTACATATATACCATTGTAGAGTCCACTTAGTGTTGTTTATATGTATTTATAATTAGGATGAACCCCTTGGGATTGGATAAACTATTAGGGGTCTCATCATTGGAGAAGACTGATTCTCCCTCTCTCAGTAGCCACTAATTGCCTGTAGATCTCCATTTAAAAGAAAATCTTGTGATATTCCTTCAATCCATGCTGTTATCAACTGGTGTTATCATTATGCAGGTCTTGTTTAAGTAACTATGTTGCAAAGATTTCATCTATAGAAGTCAACCTTGTAGGAGGTGTTTACCCCACTTCTCCTGTCATGTACTATCCAGGTGTACTTGTACCTTTTATAGGGGCAGAATCTTAATGCCCAACAGTTAGGGTTAGCCACTGGAGAAGGCACTGGAGACCATCCTTTGCAAACCCAAACCTTATAATCGCTTCTTCCCTTCAAAGCATTTTAAGAAACTTCATTTGGGAATGATCTTTCTTAGAACAGAGGGAAACACCTCTTGACTTTGGTTCTTACAAGTTTTCTTTGCTTTTATTTTTATTTTGTTTGATGCAAACCCTGGGACACCAATAACAAAAGCAAATATAGGTCTCCAGATGAACAGCATTGCTTCAAACAAAAACTGCAGAGGAAATTTTTAAATTACAAAAAAAACCCCATGTAATAGAAGAAAATATTTACAGGTGACACACACTTGTGTTTCCAGTACTTTACAGGTTGCAGCAGGAAGATGACAAGCTTAGAGGCACCAATGGCTTCTTAGCAAGACTTTACACCCCACACACAAAATCTAGGTAAAATATAATTCAATAGTGGAATGTTTGCCTAGCATGCATAAGTCTCTAGATGTGATAATTTGTACCACAACAAAAAAATGCTAACAACACAGCTAATAAGGGATTAATATTAAAATATATAAGAAACTCATAATAGCTTAATAAATAACAAAAAGTGACAAATTTAAAAATAGAGGACTTGATGACATTTCTCAAAAGAAGACCAAGAGATAAATTTAAAGATATTTGAAGTCTCTAATTACCAGAAAAACACAAATCACTCCATTCTGCCTACATACTACTGTCAGAATGGCTACCATCAAAATGACAGGTCATAGGAAATATTGTCAAGAATGGAGAGAAAAGAGAAACCTTGTGCAGTGTTGTCTGGCATATGTATCAGTTTAGCCATCCCAACAAAACAGAATGTTGGTTCCTCAAAGAATGAAAAATGAAACCACCATATGAACAACTATGGTACTCTTGGTGCATTTTGGAAGAAAATGGATTTGATATTTCAAAGAAATAGTTGTATTGCTAGTGAAGCTGTTAATAACTGACATCAAAAATGTTAATATACTATGTGTGTGTGTGTGTGTGTGTGTGTGTGTATCATCGATTGTAATAGAATTCTATTCATATGTGAACCTGGTGTCATGGTGTTAAACAAACTAAGTCACACGGCCTTACTTACATGGGGAGTGAAATAGATTTGTAGAGACAGAGAGTAGGATAGTGGTTTGTAGCAGCATTAACAGAATGGAGCAGGGCTAACAGACAGGACAAAGGTGAAGTTCTGCAAGGAAAAGCAAGTTCTGCAGCCTCTGTGCAGTCTGATGACTGCAGTTAGTCATGTGCTCCATACTTAAAATATGCTAAGAGTTCATCTTACCTGTTCTCGTCATGCAAAATGCTGTGTGAAGTGAGGATGCTAATCAGCTGTGGAGTGATTCCTGTTTCATCCCATCTCTCTGTGTGTTGCTTGTATGCACTTAGAACAGGCTATAGACTTTATTTTTATTTGTCAATTATGCTTATAAATATAAGACATGGAACTCCTTTCCTCTGTGATAAAAATAATTTTCCTTTTAATTTAGTTAACTCAAAAATAGAATGTTACTATAAGAAACACATCACTTTCAGTTTTTGCAATTAAGTTACTTTTGGGTGACTCTGAAATGTATCATGGCAGAGGAAAGGTAACCATATAGCTAAAAATGTATCACTTCCAGAGTTCTAGAAGTGGGGTGTGGTATGAAACACACAGAGATAAGATCAAAGGTGGCCCTTTCTGAGGGGCATGTTAAGTATTTTAGAAGAGTGGGTGTGTTATAAAGGGAGATTTCCATTACATTTTTTCTTTTTCTTCATTTTTTTTTCATTAGAAGTTTGTTTCTACCAGATTGGGATTCAAGAAAGAGAAACATTTGTGAGGAGCTAGCTCCCTGACAGTTTCTACAATCATATGAAATGCTTTTCTTAATTCATACTGTTCTCAATTGTGATTAAGTGATTTCTTGTGGAAATGGTTATTCCAGGACTGGCTTGGTTTTAAAACAAAGGGACTATGCAAATTGTGACTATTTTGCCCCATTGGCCAAGAATTCTAATAGGCTACATTATAGTAAGCAAACATTAAGTGTTTGATGATTGAAGAAATGAAGAAGCGAGCATGCTGTCGGTGACTGTTTAGTTAAGGATTAGAAATTGAATAAGCTCAGAACTAGGGATGCATTCCTGAATATGGCACAGGAATGTGCAAAGCACTCTTGACAATCTAAAATAGGAACTCATGTCAAGAAGACATAGGCATAGGTCAATGCGTGCAACACAGGCTTTTTTTTTGGCATTAAAAACAAATTCTTCATCTGTAGACAACAGGGATGAAAACATTTTTCATAAACAACTGGAAACACAATACATACTAGTATTATAGAAGCAAGATGACCTGGAATAAGCCAGGAAATGCAGGCTCTAGCAAGCCTGATATTCATTAGCTTCAAACAAGTCATTTTTAAGTCACTGGATCCCCCTTTTCTCAATGTAGGAAGTGAACAGTAGAGTGTTTGTAAGTACTCTAATGTTTACTCTAGTACTTAAACATTTCAATACCACATATAAGTTAAAAATATTTTGGAATTACTACTATATCAAGATGTATCAGTGATTTACTTTTTTTACAAATAATAAAGCAATTCAGAATATAATTCAGCTGTTTCTCTCACATTTTCATAGGTGATGTAAGACTTGGGTAGTTTTGCTATAGACTGGGCATACCAGGCTTTCTGCAAACATCATTTGTTAGCACTGTGCAAGCTAACCCACCAGATTAGGTTATATTACTATGACTCAGACATGTTAGCTTGCATGTGTGCAGTGTTTCAACCCCAACAGACCATCTTCATTCAATTGGTCACCAGAGGTCCAAGAATAGAAAGTGGGTAAACCCGTTGAAAAAGACTTAGCGGATCTGTATCGCACCTCTTCCAGCCCACTGTCAAATAAGTTATAAGGCCAAGTTCTGAGTAAATTTGGAAAGAAATAAATCAAGACACGGATGGTAACATTGCCACAGAAATGGGATCTTGTGTCACAGGAACAGTAGAAATGAGAAAAGAGCTGATTGAATAATTCAGAATTTTTTTAATTACAGGAATAGGATGGGAAAGAATACATGAATCTGACCATAAAGGACTATGATCTGAAAAAAAAAAGAAATGAGACCAAGCCATTTATAAATAAGTCAGTCAAGGCTATTATATTGAAATCTCAAATCAAGGCACTAGTAAGAGCTGCAGGGAACATGTGCTGGCCAGAGGTATCCAGGGTGATCATAGCTTGTACAGATTTTTATGGAGGAATGGGCTAAAATTTGGGAGTTTGTCCATCAGTCAAGGACTTGATATAACAAGGTGTTTCTCTTCATGTGTAAAGGTATTTTACTCTGTTCTTGATAAGTTGGCAAGCAGTTACAGTTGAGAACTTTTAAATCCTTCCAGTTACCGGCATGATTGTTTTGTGTAAATGTCTTGTTCAAATGAGTCCTTAGCGCTGAGAGTGGTGAGAAATTACAAAGATGTAGCAGAAAAACATGCACAAGCTCAGAGACAGCAGAACCATTGACACTGCTCATCTTGATAGACTACCCTCTAAGGATCGATGCGCTATTGCAAAATACTAAGTACCCTGGAGATCTTAACTATTTCCCTTTCCTGGAGCCCTCCATGTGTTCCCTCTTAGGGTCCTCCTTTTTACTTAGCTTCTCAGAGGCTGTGGATTGTAGCCTGTTTATCCTTTGCTTTACTTCTAGTATCTACTTATGAGTGAGTATACACTGTGTTTGTCTTTTGGAGTCTGGGTTACCTCACTCAGAATTGGTTTTTTTTTTTTCTAGTTTCATTCATTTGCATGCAAATTTCAAGAAGTCATTGTTTTTTACTGCTGAATAATACTCCATTATGTAAAGGTACCACATTTTCCTTATCCATTCTTTGGTTGAGGGGCTTCTAGGTTGTTTCTAGGTTCTAACTATTACAAATAACGCTGCTATGAACATAGTTAAACAAATGTCTTTGGGGGTATGATTGTGCATCCTTTGGGTATATACCCAGGAATAGTATTGCTGGGTCTTGAGATAGATTGATTCCCAGTTTTCTGAGAAACCACTATTCTGATTTCCAAAGTGGCTGTAGAAGTTTGCATTCCCACCAGCAGTGGAGATGTGTTCCACTTACTCTGCATCTTCTCCAGCATAAGCTCTCATCGGTGATTTTGATCTAGTCATCCTGACAGGTATAAGATGTTTTCTCAGAGTCATTTTTATTTGCATTTTCCTGATGATTAAGGATGCTGAGCAGTTTCTTAAATGCCTTTTGGCCATTTGAGATTCATCTGTTGAGAATTCTGTTTAGATCTGTATCCCATTTTTTAATTGAATTGTTTGGTATTCTGACGCTTAGTTTCTTGAGTTCTTCATATATTTTAGAGATCAGTCCTCTGTCAGATGTGGGGTTGGTGAAGATCTTTTCCCAGTCTGTAGGCTGCTGCTTTGTCTTATTGACAGTGTCCTTTGCCTTACAGAAGCCTTACTGCTTCTCAGTTTCAGGAGGTTTAATTCATTAATTGTTGTTCTCAGTGTCTGTGCTACAGCCCATTCCCTGTAGTGGGATATTTTGCTCAGACTTTATACAGAGGGAAGGAGATTGGTCTTGTTTCAACTTAGTATATCAGACTTTGTTTACTCCCCAAGAGAGACCTTCCCTCCTCAGAGGAGTAGATGAAGGGTAAGATGGGGAGAGATAGCCTTGGCTCTCCTAGAACTCATTCTATAGACCAGGCTAGTTGAACTCAAAGATTTGCCTGCCTCTCTAGTGGTGGGACTAAAGGCATGAACCACCACTGCCCTGCCTTGAGATACTCTTTACCTGTTTCAAACCTATGACAATATCAGTATTATGAATTAATATTATTGTTATTCACTGAGTCATTGCAAAACAAAATGTATGAATTTTTGTCATTGTTTTTGTTTCATTAATGCTATTTTCAATAAGAAAAACTCACTAAATACATTGTATTACTTATGCATTTATTTATATGTCAGTTTAAAAATAAAAATCAGCATGTCCAGCTTAGCTCCTTATATTTTCTTTTAAAAATATGATTATTGGCATTATTCAGTCTCTCAGGATGTTTCTAACTGATCTCAGTTGGTTCTACCACAACACTTCATTACAAGGCACTGTGTCATTACAAGATATTTCTGAATAGTAAACTGATAAGACTGGCTAGCTAATCCAGTTAGCAATTGACACCTCTAAGTCACAAAAGGCAAAGTCCTTATCAGCAGTTTTGGGAGCTCCTGATTAGGGTTATAACATCAGCAAAAAAATATTCTCTTTCTAAATTATTCTCTTAAAATGTGTCATATAAAGTCACTATACATGTATCAACATATATATACTATACATATATATGTCCAAACAATATACATGTACACTATACATATACACTATACACTATACATATATCCAAAATTTGCTATTCCTGAACCTATATACTTCATTTCCTTCAGCTTGGGGACAAATTGACCATAGAGGTCATATGAGATTTTATCCTGGATGAAAGCTGATGTAAAGGGCTCCTCTGCCTTGGCTGAACTCTCCACACAGGAGGAAATTATTTAGAAAAAGGAGGGATAAAGGGGTCTTTTTCAGTGTCGCGTTCCTGTCCCCAGGTGAGATCAGATGCACTTGCCTACTCAGAATGTAATTAGGTAATTAACTTATTTCACCCACCTGTGGAGAGGGATTTGTCAGAAGCAGAACACATGTGCTATCCCGAATGGCACTTGTGCATACCAAGCTCAAGGTAAATTCCCCCAAAAGCTGGAGTTGCTCTCTGAGAAATGAGTGATTCAGAACCCTTGCTCATCTAAGTGCCTGCCTTCCTCCAGAAGTTAAGACTTGTTGACAAGGGCATCCTGGTTTCTGCTTTTGGAGTCAGAGTGAGGATTGTCTAACTGCAGGGCCCTATGCAGACAGTTAAACAAGTTAGCACTATTTTAAAATATTAGTGCAGTTCCCCAAACTTAATGACTCACCTTGAATTGGTTCTAAAACACAAAAGCAGATAATGAAATTTTGCCTAGTGAATTTGAAACAGAAATTAATGGTCACCGACTCCTTGTTTTTAAATGCTGTCATTTTTCTAGCTCCTTTTCTCATTTAGAATGAAAACCATGCCTTTTATGCCACATGTGGAATGGTGGGAATGAAAGTCTATGAATGAATCAGTTTCAGGAACCAACAGGAATGCTAATAGAACATGTAGCATTGTGCTGCGAGATTTGTATTTAATGGGGCCATATATCAATAAACTTGTTCCTTTCTTTTGGCTAAAATAAAAAGAAGCAGGAAAAGCAGTATATAAAAATACACTTGTTAGGAAAACTCTTAAAAAGAGCCTCTCCACCGATGCAAAATAACTCCAATTAGACCAGATTAGACCAAATCAAAGATGCCTACATTTAATGAATGCAGCGTTCTTGGGTGGCTGGGAGCATGGGGGGTGGAGACAGAGAGAGAGAGAGCACACACAAAACCCGAAGACCATGTGTTCCTTTATCCTGCAGGAGCCTAAATAGCCTGTAGGAGTGGTCCTGATTCTCCCTGGGGAGGGGTCAGGGTTTGGCAGGCTTTTCCGGAGGTGGAGTCCGGACCAAGGCAACTCCCAGGCCAGGGGCTGGAGTAGTGCTTCTAACTTAATATTTCAGTAACTGAATATTAATATTACAATATTGGATGCGAAGACCTCCAATATGTCTCTGTGGTTGAAAAATACAAAGCATAAATGCCTGTTAAGAAATGCAGGACCAGGGCATCAGAATTAAACTTCTCAGGCATGATGCTCACCTGTTTCTGAGCAGCTCTTCTCATTGCCTTGATCATCCCCAGATATTATCTTATCATTGATTCATATTTAGGTTCTTTCATTTGCAGCAATCATATGAACAGGGCTTCTATTTATTCCCTTCTTATGCTCATTGCCCTGAAAGAAAACTTTAGTATTCTCTCCTCTTCAAATCTCTGTATATATTACCTTATCATTTTATATAGCCTACATTTCAGAATGTAACTATATTCACAATATTAGACTCCAGCAACTTTCTCCCAAATTATATCAAAGCATGATTTCCTATTTTAATCCAAATCTTAGAGATATTACCATTTTGAGTTAATGACTTTAAAAGGAGCAGTTTGTCCTGAGAGACAAAGAAGGAATTAAAATGCAGTGTCTGGCCTAGGGATGCAGATCAATTGGTGGAATGCTCACTTAGCATGCATAGCACCCTGGGATCCATCCTCAGTACTCTGTAAACTAGGAATTGTAGCCTGCCTGTAGTCCCAGGATTTTAGAAGTAAAGACATGAAGATTGTAGCTAAAGTCATCCTACCCATTATAGCATATTTGTGCCAGCCTGGAATGTACAGAAGACTTTGTTTCAAAAAAGTTTAAAATAAACAAAGTAAGATAATAAAATAGAATAAATACAGAGTCCCTCTTTGTAGTGTTTTTTTCAGAATTAACTAGTGGAGGAAATGGTACTACTATTTCAAATATCTACTTCTAAGACGTGGTTAGAAATAAATGTTCCGTCTATACACTGATGCCAAATCATTCCCAGACCTAAGTGAAAACCAGAATGCCTCTCTCTTCTCCCACATACACACTCAGATTTCACATAGCTTCATACATGCCTTCATATGAATTAAACCTAAGCAGTAATTGTAATGGTCTGCTCTGTCCCTTTAAGAGATAAGCCACACCTACTCCCTCCCCCATCAGTAAGGCAAACTGATCTTTAGCTTCCAACCTGAGTCCCTTCTCTTTTCCATCTCCCTCTTAAAGAGGCAGCCTTTGTCTCTCCCCACTTCTCCCCTTCTCCCCTTCTGTCTCTCTCTCTGTTGCTCTCTCCCCCCCTTTGTTCTTCTCCCCTCTCCCCATCCCTTCCATAACCCACTAAATAAATATTCAACCTCAATCTGCATGGTGTGCCTATCCATGTCTCTGTCTCTTGCCTGCTGCCTGGCTCCCTCTCCTGCAACAGCCACCTTCAGAGACCTGTGGCGTGGTCTCGTGGCATGCCCATCTGTCTGTCTCTCCTTATGGGACTCGCTGCCCCTCGTGGCCCACTGCAGCCACTTGGGGAACTGTGCCATCCCTGCCTGGGACTGGCTGCTCTCATGACCCACTGCCCAGTGCTGCCGCTTGGGGACCTGCAACATTTCTGACTCTGCAGCCACACAGGGTTCTGCAGAATTTTACTTGATCCATTACAGTAGCTGTACCCAGAAATGAAGGAAGATCGAAGGCTCCTGGATCTAGGTTGACATCAGAATGTGAAAGACCCCTGGAGTTGGGAGACTCTCGTTCAAGTCTCAGGATAACACGATCTCCCAAGAACTCACGAGAGACCATCCTTGCTGTAATCACGTGAGGTTTATTGACAGAAACCTGTGCTCTGGGGTTGAGACTCATATCCCTTGCAGAGGTAGAGGAATTAGACCCTGAGTAGCTGGGAGAAGGGGTATTTAAGGGAAGAAACCACAACCCAAAGGGGGTAGGGAGGGCATCATTGGAAATTTTCAAAAATATCAGTGATAATCACAAGGGGTAACTCCCTGTTTCTCAAGATTTTCTTCAAGATTATAATCTAACTTATGGTCAGCCAGTTCCTGGAAGAGAGTCACTGAACTGGCTAACCTAGATTTTTGGCTCTACTCTTCCTGCTAGGGAGTCTGGATTTATCCTGATCTTTCAAATAAAGGCAATAGTCCCCTTTGTAAGATAAAAATTGAGCATCTTACTTTAATATGTCTTTTTTTTTTTTCAGAAGAAAACTGATGTAGGGTAAACCTACAAATGTGTGTTAGTCCCCATGAGACCATAGCTCTGGGCATTCTTGACTTCATATGCAGCTCCAGATGATCTTCAGAGCTTCCTAGACCACCTTCAAGGCTCTATTTCATAGACGCACAACCGAACTGTGGCTCTTGATTTTATCGTCCCTTCAGATTTCAGGATTCACCTGATCTACAGAGCTAGTTCCAGGACAGGCTCCAAAGCCACAGAGAAACCCTGTCTCGAAAAAAAACAAAACAGAAAAACCAAAAAAAAAAAACAAAAAAAAACCCTAAAAAACAGATTTCAGGATTCAATCATCCATCCTTTTCAAGTTATTAAAATAAACATGAAGTATATACACAACAGTATGGATAAAAACATCATGACCTTGCTTGCTGTGTACATGGTTAAACTGTCTCTAGGAGAACCTTGAGAATTAGATACAACTTGCAAATGTCTTACTTGGGAAAAACTCACTGGAGAAGAAACAATGTAGAGTATCTGTGGTACTGGATACTTGTGAGAAAGGACTATGACCTGATGCAAAAGTGGCGTAACATCATAGCTAATCTCACCTGTCCTGAAAGACATGTATGAACCAAGCAAACAAAGCTCTCAGCATCCAGATGGTACCCTTGGAATTAATTTTTTTTTGTTGTTGTTGTTCATTCATATAATTGTCTAAGAAAACTTCTATGGAGGTCCAATCATGTGAGCCTATTTCCACCCTGTCTGAAGGTCAGAGAGTTTTAGTTTGTTATTGACAACAAGTGTGGCTACACCCTGACCTAGGGTGTGGTTACTTGGTGTTTTTGACATTAAGATGGCCCACACACGTAGATCCACTCCACCCTCACCAAAGTTCAGAAATTCTAGCATACTTCTGCTCCTTCTTTTGAATTATGAGGTCTGATCTAGGGAGTGGCTGCCTTCAGGATACTTGGTCTAGTGTGGGTTCCCTGCCTAAACAACAAGAATACTAATGACTTGATGTCTCAAACTATTGAAGCAATTAACTGTTCTAGTTGTCCTTTGTATCATGTTAAAGTAGTCTTTTGTCTTCTTTCCCTGTTGTTTTGGGGTATAAAAGTGTACAGATTAAAAGCAGGTGATTACAGTATACACTGTAACTCCCTCCCGGTACTATCCTGGGTTTTCTGTTTTATTATTTTCACTCATGTCTTCATTCTCTTTACTAACTTTTATAATCCCCATGCCCCTACCCTGGTAAGTGGTATCTTGGTTGAAACTGGTCTCGGACAAAGTTCTAGCAAAAATATAACCTAGTATTTTAAAACAGGTCATTCATTTGAAGTAACTGCTGATGTGTTCATGATCAGAGGCCAGGTGTCCACGCTTGCTTTGTGACTAGATCTTGCGTTACAGAAGAGCTCAAATGCTGCAGCTACAGCCAGTTTGCTGCTCTAGCTCTCTTTCCACTTAGTAAGTATCCGCCTTCCAGGCCAGGCTAGCTCATCACAAAATCATCCTGCAGGCCGTTTTCCCGTGCTTCTGACCTGCTCAGCACTATTTCTCATCTCTCTGCCTGTTCTGCTCCAGGTGACCTGGTTTCTCCACAAATTCAAGAGCTAGCTGCTTCCATTCCCGTTGCAGCTATTATTGGACCAGTGAACCTCATCCAAGTCTATCCCTCCTCTATTCATGCGACTTTAATGTATAAAATATACTCTAAGCCTCTCGCTTATACAATAGCTCAGACTCTTCCAGCCCATATCAATGGCATATAATGACTAGGGAAATACTCTGTGCAGAATATCATCTTTTGATAGTCACCCTCATTGTGGACATTATTATGTCATACGAGAGAAGAAGAAATTGAGGTAAAGGAAGATTGGAAGTGAGCCCACAGGGTGGATGAGCAGTGGAACCTGGGATGCTCAAGAGTCTCATTGCAGGGCTCACTGCCACACCCAGATCTACTTCTTCCCCAGTATCAGTAATTGAATGGCTTTGGTTTCAAGTAGGATATTTCACCTCAAAGAAACGCCAAAGCCAAAAGTGAGAAAATGTTTCCTAATTTGCTGTAAGCATATAGAACACATACAAAATAAGTACTAAATGAAAATATTCTAATTTCTCTTAACTTGATTTACTGACTTTTAATTCATTAGATAGCCAACAAAAGGAATTAAAGAACAGAAAAGCATGAACAATATAGTATAAACTCTATCCACCTAAAATACATGTTTTAACATATGTAATAGGCTTCAAAGAGCATGAATTCTCAAAATGCTGAACAATGAAAACATATTAACAACTATAGCTTATGGGGAAAACAATGTTTTAACATTCATACACATACACACGCACACATACCCACATACCCCTTTCTTTAGTGCTGGGGATCAAACCCAGGATTCATTCATACAAAGCACTCAACCAATCGAGCTCTACCTCCAGCCTCTACTTCCCCTCTTGACTCTGAGAGAACCTTGAGCTTCAGTTCTCCAACACATTATTTGATTGGCTGTGCTTATCCCTGTTTACAAGTCATATGGAGCTCTAGGGAGACAGCATGGCTAAGGAGTCAGACATCAGACCCACAGTCTCAGGATAAGACCTCGCCTGTCTGTGTTACTTTGAACCTTCACACTCTTGGGTTTCAATATTTGCACTGAAAAATCGGTGGTAACTGTCCTGCTATCTAACAGGGAATGTAAAATATGTCGGCTCCAATGTGCCCAAAGTAGTTTCAGTCATTCAAGAGTACCAATAACTGTGTTAGTAGAAACTCTTCTGACACCTTGGAAAGGCACAGAGCCTCATATTGCACAGCTTATTCCAGGTCATGAGGGAGCTTTTGTTCAAAAGAGTTCTCATGCACAATCACTGGAAGTCTCTTCTCCCTTGAGGGTGGTTTATCATAAGCACTAGAGAATAATCATCTCATGAGCAAGAGCAGAGGATCACATTTTGAGGTTTCATTATTTTTCGTATGGGCTAATATGAATGATGTATACATATTGGCAAGTGGCAAAAATTGAAGTGAAAGGAAGTATACCAAAGGTTCCTGTCCCTAAACCCTGGGCACATCTTTCACTGTCTCAATCTTTGTGACATGCATCACCACTGTGCCCATATATAGAATTTACATACTCTGTGAAGGAAGACTATGAAAGCAGCACATTGCGATTCTCTAGAAAAAGATCCCCAAGCCCCCAATCCCAAGATCATCGCTTTGCTTAAGAAGTGAAGTTAATGGAGTTTTAATTAAGTGTGTAAGCTGTAACCTGGAAGATGCTGACTTTCACAAGATCCTGATTGATTCCCTCATAAAAATCATCTAGATATGCATATACCCACCCTTTTCTGGAGAAAATGGAGGCATTATTTAATTTTCAATTTAATAGAAAACATAAACATGGAATAATACCTGATGTTATCATAGAGTTTTATAAATGCTGCTTTTGAGCTAATGCTGATGAGGCTCCCAGGAGGAAACTTTCTATATCCCCAGAGCAAGAAGAGCATCAGAATAATTGATACTGCCTCTTCATTTTCCAAACCATGTTGTTGGAAAGAATAGTTAATGTAGTCATGAAAACCAAGCCTGTTTTATTTTGCTATTGAAGAAAAAGATACTGAAGGTGTACTAGGATATAGTTCTGCAGTAGGTCACTTGCCTAGTATATGTATATATCCCTGGGTTCAATCCCTAATATTGGGAGGAGGAGGAGGAAGGGAAGAGGGGGGAAGAAGGTGAAAGGAAGGAAGGGGAGGAAGGTGAAGAGGAGAAATTAAAATTACAAAGGGGTTCTAAATTTCCTCCTTGTTCAGTAATTGCTTGTGTATTTTGAAGTGGATAATTATGGCTATTAAGTCCAATAAAATCAATACTGTGCGAAATGATTAAGCTCAGTCAACAGTGTCAAGTATCCATTATCTGGATAGTTGATTCCATTTTCTTCCTAGTAGATATTAGCAAGTAAACTAGGAAGACAACAAAGGTGCAGGATGATAGATGCTACTAGGAAAAAATATGAATAGTATTAAAAGATAAGCAATACTATATTTGTATCCCAATGATTAAGATTCTGATTAGAGTCCTACAAAAACTCCCTATAAAAGACTCACTTTCTCTCAGTGCGTGGCATTCCCATGCAACCATAGCCAGCGATTCTTGGGACTGCAGTTAAGACTTCGCTGGGCAAATCAAAGGATTTTATTTACTAAGGCATATCACAGACTGAACTGATAACTGCAACTCATGAATTCAGCCATTCTTGTGTTTAATTCAGCTGGAAGATCATTTTTTTTTAATTTTTCAATTTATTCTTCTCTTATATATTGCATTTTGACTGCAGTTTCCACCTCCTCCCTCTTCCATCTGCTTCCTCTGCTTCTCTTCAGAAAAGGGCAGGACTCACAGGGATATCCACCAAACATGGCATATCAAATTGCAGTAATACTAGGCACCTCCCCTCATTAGAAGCTGGATGAAGCAATCCAGTAGGAGGAAAAGGGTCTCAAGATGCAATCAAAAGAGTCCCAGACAGCCCCTGCTCTCACTGATAGGAGTCCCACCGGAAGACCAAGCTACACAACCCTAACACATATGGAAAGGACTTCTGTCGGACCCATAAGGCTCCCTAATTGTCAGTGACTGGTCACTCTTTGTTTTCAGATGTTGGACATCTGCTTCACACACCTCAGAGTGGCAAGGGATGGATTGGTACAGAACACTTTCCCCATTTGGTGTGCAGCAAGCCTCTAGCCAAGGATGTTAGGTTTTCCTTCATTGTAGACTCACGGCCTAGTGGTTTCCTATAGACTAGTTGTTCATCTTTGCTTCTGGTATGAATCAAGCAACGTGTTTCAGCTGGAGTGAGTAGAGCAACATACCTGGAGTTGGGCACTCACCCGCTCCATGACAATGACAGAAAAATCAAGAGGCTCTATCACAGGCCACTCTTTCTCCAGGGCTGAGGGTGCTAGAGCACTCCCTGAGATGTCATAAGATTTTATTGAGGACTCTCATTCACTTCCCTCACATCAGAAAGAGAAGGTGCATTTCCCACAGTAAATGCCAGGCATTTACACAATTGAGAAGGACAGAGGAAATCTTGTAGAATGCATCTTTGTAGTAAGAAACTTTTCTTCTTACTTTTCCCTATGATAGGCATTGACAGAAAGAAATTAAGTGCACATTAATCTCAGTAAATTTCCTGTAATTCTGCAACATGTAAGTTATTTTTGCTTCAATATAGCAATGCATGAAAGAAAAATACATCAATTTTCAAGAGAAGCATGTGAATTCCATTTAGTTTCAGAAAAGGAAAAGCACTTATGTAATCAACTTTCAAGCTTAGAGCATCCTCCTTTTTGTGCACCATAAAGTCATGAGTCATTCCTCACCCTAGCCAAGGAAATGTGATGATTTCTATTGTTGTGGATACCCATGACTTCCTGGAATGTGTAAGTATGGAACCAAACTGGATAACCATTTGTTTGTAGATTTGTTTACTCAGTGATGTAGCTGTGAACTCATCTACACTGCTAAATACACCTGAAGGTTATTTACTGTATTTTTATGTAGTATTCTACTGTGTGGATTTAGGTATTCATTTATTTTTTATAATCTTTTGGGGGCCAGTTGCTAATAATGCTATTGGGAATAGTTGTTATGCATTTTTGGTTACATAAGCAATTCTGTTTTGATTGTATTTCTTTCTTTCTTTTTTTTTTT
>NC_022020.1:19514631-19526609 GCF_000317375.1 Microtus ochrogaster | reverse complement strand
CAGTGACCTTGCCAACAAGGGGCCTACCTCTTTGATCCAACCGCAGTGGGATGTCTGCTCTCCTTTTTGCGTGCCCTTCCCCGCCTCGTGCCAGCTGTGCCAGTCCCCGCTGCTGCCTCGCCGGACCCCTCTGGACCCCGCCGCTTGCCTCTGCCTCCACGCCGGTCCCCGCCGCTTGCTTCTGTCTCTGTTCCAGGATTTTGTCTGTTTTTTTTTCTGGGGAAGACTTTTCATTTTCAGGTGTAAGTTTAATTATCCTGGATACAGATCTTTGTTGAGTATGCTTTAGTGTTGTTTTCTCTCCATCTGAGGCTGGATTTTTATTAATAATCTTTTTCAATAAGAAGAAATTTTTATTCTCTACAACAATTATTTTATTATGTCCTGAGGAATCTTCCTTACAAGGTGATAACAGTGTTTCCCTATACTTTCTTCTACACGGCTTACTGTTTCAGCATTTCTTCTGGGGCTCTGTGGTGCTTTTCACAGTTTGAGGTGCTGTTGCCTTAAGGACTAGCCTTCTGAAGCTCAGGAATTGAAGGGGAGTCATGGAGTGGTGGACTAACCATTCAGTTGACTTTTCCGTCTGAGAAAGTAAAACTGAATTCTCTGGAGCTGATGAAAAAAAGAAACACACACACACACACACACACACACACACACACACCTCCAAAGTGTCAGGATCTCACCTAGGGTGCTGATGAATGGCAAGCCTTCAGCAGGTCAGAGAAACTGAAGGGAAGGTGCAGAGCAGGTGAACTACTGGATAGACAAACAGACACATGAAGACCTTTCTGAGGGCCAAAGCTTAGTTCTTCATTTTATTATTCTTTCTCTCGCTTGTTCTACTCTATCCATTTTCTGTTCTGTTTTTCTACCCTGATGTTTCCCTTCTGTGTCCTGACTCCCTTCCACACTACTTCCTGATGTCTTCCTTCTAAGTTCTTTATTTTGTTGCCTTACAGCTTATAGATCCCAGGGGAATCTTTCAAGCAATGTTAAAATTACAATATGGTTACATTATATTTTTTAAGTGAATGATTGTAATGAATACAAGTAAAAACAACATGTTTTCCATTTCACTTACATGGTTAAACATTTTATGTGATACAGGCAAAAAAAATTATCCCCAGAACCCACATGCAGTTAAACACTTACCCTGTAGACTTCTCACAGATCAGGAACCTTTCAGCCACAACTGTATCCATGGGCAGTAGTTTTTATAATTGCCAGTGAAACAGATTACTAGTTTCACTTTTTATATTTTAGAGTCCTGTCCAATATCTTAACTAATCATCCAATTCTTTGTTTTTTTAGTTACATGAAGTCATTCCTTCAAGCTTGGTTTTAGCTATGATGAACAACAAAACCTGTGAACACATTTCCAATGTCAGAAAGAACTTGAGCTAACTCCTGGGACTCAGTTGTTTTCCTTGGTCATTAATATAAACCACAGTCTATATGGCTCCTCAAGAGAAACTAACGCCTCGCTTTGTGACACTGTCTTGTTCCTATTTTCTATCCTCTGCATTCCCTGCTTTATCAGGGGTGGAGACAACAGTATATCCTAGCTTTACTTACATTGATTTTCTCACTAAACTAGACTCTGTCATAATCCCTTACCACCTTTGTTATCATCAAAATTTTATTTAAATTAACACTATTATTATATAAAACCATCAATTCAATTAAGCAGTACAGTTTAAGAGGATATTAACTTAATAATAATCTACAGGTAAAAATGCCCAGTAGAAAGTTATATTTCCAGGAGACCATAACACTAAATTAAAGTCAGTGGGGATTCCCCCATAATCGTTCCCACCATGCCAGATACCAGGGATGAATGGTATTGGCAAATATGTAAAGGCACAGCAGTAGCAAGAGACATTCTGGAGGTGAAGCCCTTGGGGCCTTGCCCACCTGAGACCCATCAGTGCCTTGCTTTCTGGTGGGCCAAACCCCTGAAACTCAAGTGCCACTTGCTGTTCCTCTGACACGGCCATTGGCACCGAGGGCATGCTGTGAACCACTCTATTGATGCTCACTTGTGACTCTGATGTCATTGGGATATTTTCATTTTCATTTTTTTTTTTGCTGATATTGGTGAAATGTTCTAGAATATTTTCCAGACTGGACTCTATGGATTCAACTTAATTCTTTTTTTATTTTATTTTTTTAAAATTTATTTATTTATTAAAGATTTCTGTCTCTTCCCCACCACCGCTTCCCATTTCCCTCCCCCTCCCCCAATCAATTCCCCCTCCCTCATCAGCCCAAAGAGCAATCAGGGTTCCCTGCCCTGTGGGAAGTCCAAGGACCACCCACCTCTGTCCAGGTCTAGTAAGGTAAGCATCCAAACTGCCTAGGCTCCCACAAAGCCAGTACGTGCAGTAGGATCAAAAACCCATTGCCATTGATCTTGGGTTCTACATAGTCCTCATTGTCTGCTGTGTTCAGCGAGTCCGGTTTTATCCCAGGCTTTTTCAGACCCAGGCCAGCTGGCCTTGGTGAGTTCTCAATAGAACATCCCCATTGTCTCAGTGTGTGGGTGCACCCCTCGTGGTCCTGAGTTCCTTGCTCGTGTTCTCTCTCCTTCTGCTCCTGATTTGGACCTTGAGATTTCTGTCCGGTGCTCCAATATGGGTCTCTGTCTCCTTTCATCGCCTGATGAAGGTTAATATCCAGGAGGATGCCTATATGTTTTTCTTTGGGTTCTCCTTATTTAGTTTCTCTAGGATCACTAATTAAGGCTCTTATTATTATTTTATTTCATTTAAAAGAGCAAACTTTTCAATCAATTTTTGATTTTAAGGAAATTCAATTTTCTTCAAAATTTTTTCTTGAAAACTATGTCAACTTCAATTACTAATGGTCAGGTTGTACAATAAAACTCTGATTTAGCCAGGCAGTTGTGGTGAATGCTTTTAATCCTATCACTTGGGAGGCAGTGGCAGGCAGATCTCTGTGGGTTCAAGGCCAGCCTGGTCTACAAGAGCTAGTTCCAGGACAGGCTCCAAAGCTACAGAGAAACCCTATCTAGAAAAACAAAACAAAAAATAAATAAACAAAACCCTTCTGATTTAATTTTAAAAATCTTGTGCTTTGTGTATGTCATTTTCATTATAATTAATTTCTCTTGATCCAACTTCCATGAATCTAAATTTTGATAAAAATATTTTCTATCATATATCAATAATTATATTTAAAACTGGCTGTTTTAATTGTCATAATTTAGAACTTTCAAGGATATTCATAGTTTATTTTGCTTATTAATATAAGAAATGTGAGTTTCTGCAACCAAGATAAACAGAGAATAACTGGCATAGCTAAATGTTAGAGACCCAGCCCCACATTGTGAAAATGTTGTAGTAAGCCTCTTTTTTCCCTCATGAAAGTATTCCTAAGACAGAGCCCAAGGCCACCTTAAGAGTTCTTGGTGCATGACACAGTAGGGACGATCTCAATTAGGGAAATTAGATTTTTCAGTCTTCTACTAAAACGATGGCACAGAGGACGTAAGGATACATTTCACACTAAACTGGGTTGAGTATGATGCATCTATCCAGCCTGTCTCGCATCTACATATTTTATGGATTACACCAAGATTTACTAGTGAATTAAAAGGACTTAATTGCAAAGAAGATTGTGACTTTTTAAGAATAATTCTAACACCTTATAAATTCAAAGATAAGAATTAAAATCAATAGATGATATGCAATTTTAGATGGTATTTCAGAGAAAAGTAAGAAAGCATAAAGTACTTGACATATAAAGGAGATGGGGAAATGGCAGTAAAGGGAGTCGAAAGTCGATCCAGTGCCCAAGGTCCCTTCCTGTCTCTTCCTGATGCCTGTCTCGCTGGAGTAAGAACCCCTGTGGTAGACTATCTTTCTACCTAAAACACACTCTAGCCAACACTTTGTTCTATCTCCATGCATTCATTTTACTTGACAAGCAGAGATCATGTCTCTAGATTAAGTAAGTGTTCTTTGAAACAAGTGAGGATCGGGGAAACAACGGGTAGCAGCTGGCTGTTTGAGTTGCTTTAGGGAACCTTAAAACTATTACACATTTTTTTAACCTTAAACGTATTTACCTTCAGATAGCTGAGATCCATTTATCTACCAAAGCTTCTATGGTTAAAAAAAAATGCTTCAAGTTGAGGCATCGCCAACTCTCACTGAAGCCGGCTGGGAAAGCAAGCTGAAGAGCCGAGTGAGCAAGTGCTGTTGATGGGAGCTCTCTCCTGAAGGAGCCTGAGACTAGAGAGAGGTGGGTCAGACCTGACCTCAGTCACACAGGGAGGAGTATTATGGGAATGTGGGTGATTGATGGGAACTTGGCACAAGTCAGAGTTACTGGGAAGCCAGTCTGAAAATAGTAATTGCCTTCTGCACTTTTAATTACATTTCTCCTTAGTATCTCAAACATTCACTTATGATTAATGAAGCAAACGCAGCCAAATTTGTCTTTTATCATCAAAATCATAACAATTGTATCATGTAAATTTATAGATGCAACTACCCATTAAAATGATTTTTATCACATGAGAATCATTTTCAAATGACTGCCGTTCTAATTGGGTTAATACATTCTTATTATTGAACAACATGCCAATTTGGATTTGTTTAAGAAAGCAGTAGTATTAGAAGCCATTTCATCCTGACAGATGATGTCAATGCTGCATCTCACTCAGGGTCCGCTGTGCCCAAATAATGAATGCGAAAGGAAGCGTTTAGCAGGATTGATAATGCGATTTCACGGTGCTACCGTGACAACGTCCAACGATGGGGCCTTGCAGAGAGGAAAACCTGGCATTTAACTCGAGCAGTGTGAACCCTTTCCTCCCCAGGCAAACATTTATTTCCACCTAAAGCTTGAGGCTGTTTTAGAATAGATATACGTGACATAAAAGCTGTAACATTTTGTGAGTGAGTAGGGGAGGGGGATTTATCGCTTCCAGTCATTCCTGGCATCATTTTTCACAACTGAAAAGCTGTATCCTCATTATGTGATACCCTGTTCCTAGCTATAAAAATGAAAAATGCCTTTTCCCCCCTCAGAATTGTTTGATTAAAAAAAAAGATATAAGCCACTTGCCTTCAAGTTTTGGTTTTCAGATACAAATTGTGCATTTTATTACTGAACCCAGATGAATGCTATCTTTCCCAGGAGGTCACTGTTCAGAAATACATAAACAAGAGTTATTGATGCCATAAAATGACTTGATGCATTTTATAAAAGTAGAGGGAATAAAAGCCCTTTAACATAGCCAAATAGTCTTCTCACTGTCTCTGTGTTCAAACTCAAATCTAATCCTTGTGAAACATTGAACTAACATGGTGCCCCTTCTGTAGAACCCCCTTGTTCCCAGGATTTTCTTTCCTGATCTTCTGTTTTCTCAGTGGACAAATGCATGCAGGACACCATCCTGGGTCTCGGTTTGAGTCTTCTCTCTCTCCACACTCATTTTTAAAAATAAAAAAATTAAAAAATCATCATAAATATAGAGAACATGAGTTCTATCCTGTAAATTTTTATGCACATGGCACAGTTGTTAGCTTAATGCTGTTCCTAAGGAGATGACATAAAACATACCATTCTGCTCTTAACATCTCTGCAAAAAGGTCCTTAAGTTATGCTATCCAGCAAAGATCTCTCTGGGCCTGGAGCAATGGTTCAGTGGTTATGAGCACTTGTTGCTCCTGCAGAGGATGAGAGTTCGATTCCTAGGATCCATATAGTGGCTCACAATCACTGTAACTCTGTGCCAGGAGGTCTGATAGACTCTTCTGATTTTCACAGGCAACAGGCATGCATGTGGCATACATACATACTTGTGCAAAATTTCCATGAACATAAAATAAAACAAATACATCTTTAGAAAAGAGCTACCCCCTCAAAAATGTGTCCCATTGGCAGCACATAAAAATCCTCAGTATTTACAACTAGAGAAAAGACATACAAAAGCAAAGGACAGCTTTTACACTCTTGTAAACAGTAGAATGTTTTCTCCATGTTGAGCCTAGATTCTGGTAACGGTTTGTGGGCCTCTGGTTCTTGGCCTCTATTGTTCTTCATATACAAATGCTTGGTTTCTGCAGAGGTTTCAGTCACTGTCAGTGTTCATCTAAACCAGTAAGTCCTATCTTTACCCAGGGACTTTTCCAGTCACCCATAGCTCATACTTATTCCATTTTTCTATGGAGTCAAATTGAATAATTAAAGTAAGTACTCAATGAGACTCTACTAGCAAAAGACCAAAAATAGTATCTCTTCTGGACCTGCCCTCAAAATAACTCCTTGCTATTGACAAGCTAAGAAAAGTGGCAGGTTGGCAGTAGGTATGCTCATCATATTTAAAACCAGCACTAAATGGACTCAAGGGTCTCTACACACACACACACACACACACACACACACACACACACACACACACACACACACACAGAGAGAGAGAGAGAGAGAGAGAGAGAGAGAGAGAGAGAGAGAGAGAGAGAGAGAGACTAATAATAATAATTTTTAAAGTTATGAATTTGAAAGAGGGTAAGGGAATACATAGGAATTGGAGAATTGGAGCAGGGAGAGGGAGGTGGAAATGATGTAAATACAATACTTAAATATTCTAAAATATAAAGCTTAAATTTTAAAAAGTTTTATTGATTTCAGATACCTGTTTCTTGTCTTTATTATTTTTTCCTAGGGAACATTGTCGCCACTCTATTAGCCTTCCTGACAATTCCGAGAAGCATGTGGTCTGAACAGAAAAGTGGAGCACCTGTTTAACTTTAGAGGAGGCCACTGTTGGAAACCAAAGATTGCCTCAGTGACAGGAGTTGCATCTTCCTTCTTGGGTACCAAAATGGCCAGGAATGCTTTCCTAAGTCATCTATACGACATCTGAAAGAATGAATTCCAGAATGAAACACTGACTGAATTGAGACTATGGCTCCATTATTCTAGTCACATCCATGTTACGGGTGCTGACAGGAAGTGAAACAGCTGACAGGAAGTGAAGCAGCTGCGATTTAAAGGAAATGATTTATTGTCACTCAGAAACAAATTCTTCTCTCTTTATCATCGTCAAAACTCATTTTAGAGACTGGTTTCTAATAACCATGACACAATGTGAATATTTTAATAGGGAACTAGTCTTCAAGCTGTTCCTAACTTTTCTTTTAGTAGTATCTTATCCCAGCAGTGATGTCTGGCTCCTACAGTCAGTTACGGTGAATTTATCCACCAGTACACTGGTAGAAGGGAGGCAGGATATATGTACCATGTTCAAGTACATTGGTAGTTCTTAGAAAAAAATATCTTTTGTTCTGGTATGAAATCACATGCAAAGAAAAAGTATTAATGTCCATTTGTTTTCTGTTACCTCCTTCTGTCTTCCATGCTTCTACCCCTGCACTGGGTGACTTCTCATGCAGAATTATTTCCTCAAAATTTCTGTCTGCAAATGGTATCTCATTCACCTATTAAGTCATTTATTATTTTGAAAGCTGTCCTATGATCTGGCTTCATCATTTTCACAGTAACATTTTATAGAACGCTCTTGTAGTTACTCTTGGTTGCAGCCTGGACTCCATTAGTCCTCTATAGGTCTTCCTATACGAGGGAGGGCCTGGCATGAGAAATGTTTGGGGCCTTGTAGACCCTGAGCTGTGAAAGAGGAGGCAGGTGAGAGGATTGAAAGCTGATTATCTGGTGACTCCTCTGGCATCTGCTCCTAAACTTCATCCATCACGGAACTTGACAACCAATCTCTGGTTTCCGTGCACTCACCTCAATGCCTGGGACATCAAGCCTGGAGGAGAATGTGGAAGGATATTTGAAAAAAAAAAAACAAAAACCAAAAAGTAGAAGTGAGAAGGGAAAAAGATTACATGGAGCATTGTAAATCTACTTAAAAACAAAATCTAAATGTCACACCATGTATCATCCTGTAAGGAATGCGCTGCTCTGTCCTTCACCATCTCCTTCTCACTTAGGTGCTGTGTTGCTTGTATGTATTTGCTATCAGCAGTGATTAGTAAGCTGGATTTTATAATAAAGAAAAAAAAAACAAGTCTTTGCAAAAACTGATAATTAAATCAGCACCCTTCAGATCTGTGACTTTCTCCTCTCCTAGTTTTTAATGGGACTCCTGTCCTCATTTTTCATTAAGGGTGAGTATCCATAGCCTAGTTCCCTTTGGCTCACTAACAATTGTGCTGTGTGCAAAGCAAAGGGAAATCTCACTTACCAGGATGTCAGTAGCCAAAGGATGGATGGTCTTGTCTACGGCACTGACTGGAAGTTCTAAGCGAGAAAATGTTGTCAGTTATGAAGTCACATGCCATGGCAACACTTTCAGGAAGATTCTAGGCAAGTTAAGGAGCAGAGCTACTTTCCAGGGAAAATGTCTCTCAGTCACTCGTTCTAGAATCACACCGGACCAGGGTAGAGGGCTGAAGGCAGGAGGCAGGTGATTTCCCGGGATCATTCAACAATTCAATCACCTGCTCCATTAGCTTTTAGGTACTATTCTATGCACAAAGCTAAACACAAGTAAAAATAGTAAAAATCAAACTTTACCTATTAATTGTTGACAACAGAAATTAGGTGATCCATTCAAATGATAGTAAAGAGCACTTTTTCTGTTCTTTGTTGTTGTGGTTTGTTTGTTAAGTGGTGAGATGAATAAGAAGGCTAACGCTGCATATATATATATATATATATATATATCCTCCCCTCCCATTTTAGCTCCTGGCCTTGCTAATAGGAAAGGTTGGAGTTGAGGTTGACAAAGGGAGAAGCATTCTGAAAGGGAAGAAAGAGGAACTCTGACATCAATAATAGATGAAGAGGTTGTGGACAGGATGCCAAGGGCAGTCCCAGACCTCTAATGAGACCCCTGCAGCTGGAAGCCCCTTGATAAGAAGCATCCTCTTTCCCTGTGCCTCAGGACTGAACATGGAGGTGAGGAGCTCAATGCATCTGATTTTCTTGACTTTCCATGTTCCACGGGGCTCTCATTTTCTCCTTCTGGCTTCATAATGCAAGTCTGCATTTGGGGATTTGTCTGAAGCAGGCAGCATGCAGTCTTAATACCCTTTATTAGAGATCAAATGAAAACATTAAAAGAGAAGCAGCCTGAGGAGTTTGCCTATGGTAGGTGTGTCCTGTATTTCAGAAAAATGAAGTTCCATTTGCTTATGCTGGACCTCTTTGTGTTAGAGACTGCTGGAGTGTGTCTTGGTGCTGTGTATAGTTATATAACTCGCAGCAGGGCCCTGTAAGAAAGAGTTTTCTTTAATGAAAACAATCAGGTCTGCTGGGAGGGGCAACAGCTAAAGCAGGTTCCTGATGCTTAATGCATAGATAGAAAGAAAAACATTTCTTAAACCTCATGTCCTCTATGCATAGTGGGATGACTTACTGTCTATGCTTTTAATTCTACACTTTCAATGAACTTACTAAAAAGAACTTATTAAATATATGCTCATTTCTGGTGAATATTCTGCTTCATTAGCAAACGACATCAAAAAAAATCTTATGTTAAAGGAGACTTGTTCTCTATGATGACAGTTTGCAAGGACCTTTGTGGCATATCTGGTTCTAGTCTTTGCTGTATCTCTGTAATATCTGGTACCAGAGAGTATAACCTCACCAATAGTAATTAATGAGAAAGCAGTAACTATATTTAAAAAAATATTCTTTCCCCTATTGTTTTCTCCTTAGCTTAGACTCAGCGTATTAGATGGACTGATCTTTTCATCTCTATGCCTGCACTGTCTCCCTGCCTTTCCACCTTTCTTTCTTCTACATCTATTACTACAGGCCCTAAGTAGTAAACTATGAACAAAATGGATCTAACTACTGACTTACAGAGTTTATATGTGAGTGCAGAGGAGTCATTGAAACAAATGACTCCAAGAATAGCTTAGAGATTTAGATATAGAATTCTCAATAGAAGAAATGAAGAGTCAAAGAATATCTCAAAAGTGTTCATCCTCCTTAGAAAAGTTTAAATTAAAGCAACTTTGAAATTTCTGCTCATCCCAGCCATAATGGCAAAGTTCAACAAAACAAATGACAAAAAAAATGCCAGTGAGGCTGTGGAGAATACAAATCGGTGAAATCCTTCTGTAAGTCCTTACAAAGGATCCTCAAAAAGCTAAAATTAATGTGCTGTGTCATTCCTCAGCATATGCCCAATGGACCCAATAGCCTACTCCACAGATACATCTTAGCTATGTTATTACTGTCTTACTCATAATAGACCAGAAATGGAAACGAAATATCTTCCAGTGGATGAATGGATAATGAGACTGTAGTGCATGCACACAATGGGGTACTATCTAGCTGTAAGGAAAAATAAAAATATGAGATTTATAGGTAAATGGGTGAGACTAGAAAAGATTATATTGTGTGAAGTAACCCAGACCCCAGAAAAACCAATGACTCATATCCTCTTTCATAAGTACCTCACAGCTCCAAACCTTCCAGTGTGAGTACACAACATAGCACAATCAGCAAAGTATAAAGGGACCATAGGTGGGGGCTTCGGAGGGAAGTAACAGGTTATAGATGAATGGAATGAAGATATGGGGCTTCAACTAGGCTGGAGAGAGGGGGTCAGTAAAAGGAAAAAGGTAACTAGGGGACAAATAACCCCAAGGCTGTTTGATAAATAAAGTCTAAAAAGAGTTCAGCCACTTCACCAGAGAGTGCTCTGCATAAGAACAAGACTTAACAGAAGCCTCAGCAGCAGGGATGAGAAAACTCCCTTTGAGTGGTTGTTCAGGCCAGTCCATGCAATTACCCCCAAAACAGATTATTAGGGTGACCCTTAGTTGCCTCTCAGAAGGTAATGATGGGTCTATGTTGCTGAAGATACCACGGACTTAAGACACAGGACTTGGATGATTCAAGCTGGATCTCAGCTGAAAATTTCTTTTCTTTGGTCTAGACTTCATTGTTCCAGAAAATGTTATATAAGCTGCTAAGGGAGGGAAGCAATTAAACAGTCCCACCCAGATGCAACACATACAAATCACCCAGATGCAATACCTACAAATCATGACAATCAACAGCATAACAAGATATGAATAGAGGTGCAGAAATGGCACTCATGAATAAGTAGCAACCAACAGATATCTAATTTGAATCAAGGCACACTAAAAAGGAGGGGTGAAATCATTTCACTGATAATCTAGTCAGCTTCTTGAGGCTAATGAGGTCATGGAACTCCCATGCGAAGCCTTACCCTATCTGAACAAAGACAGAGGAGGAGTGGATGGGGGCATAGACAGGAGGCAGGGGGAGGAAGCTGGATGGGAGGAGGGAGGGAAAACTGTGTTTGGTCTGTAAAATAAATAAAAAATGATGAATAAAAAAAGACTATTGTGGTCACTACTATACCGGCATAATCCTTTACGACAGTCTAAATCTTATATACTCACAGATAAGTGAAGCTATCGCAGAAAACCAAAACTGGATACGATGTTGAGATCAGCAGATTGCGGGGAGCCCAGTCCCATTGGACACATCTACATCACAGCTTCTGTGTCTGTGACACAATGAACATCTTGGAAAAGGGAGGAAAGACTGTAAGAGCCAGGGTTCAAGATGTCTGCTATAAAAGAGTCTTTATCTAGAAATGGCTATAAAGATAAGACTGGAACAAGGGAAATACCAATGGACATGCTATTGTGGAAGACTGAAAAATATGTAGGATCCCATCCCTGAACAAAATAAAAACAAGAATGTGGAAACTAATGACTGCAAGAAGAAGTCAACTTAGCCATTCCCATGGATGAGGCAGGCCCTTACTGGTTGGCCAGTGTGGAACAGGCATTCATGAAACCATATACATTAATGACAATAAATGGACTCAGCAGGTTATATTTATATATGTTTATGCATACACATCCATCTACACATCTCCATACCCCAATAATATTGAGAAAAAGAAACTGTCGCCTCAAGAG
>NC_022020.1:19502126-19512126 GCF_000317375.1 Microtus ochrogaster | reverse complement strand
TGATAAAAGTATATGTATACAATATACATCCATACACACAAACACACACACACAAGAATGGAATTTGGAATGAGGTTACTGAGTTTGAGTGCTAGTGTCCTTGGCTCTAAGGCTTTAAGAAAACTATGATTTCTCTCAGCCGCAGTTTTCTGAGATTTGTGAAATTAAACCATATTTTATATACACATATACAAACTACATACCAAATAGTAGCTGCAGACTTAAAGAAAAAAAACTTATACATAAAACTCTAAAGTTACTTTGTGCACTTTGTATTATTATCAGGACCTAGAAAGGGAAAATACAGTAATAATCAGGCACAAGCTCCAGCAAACATGGTAGGAGCATACAAAATAAAAATTTAAATATTAAAATGTAAACAGAAGATTAGAACCAGTCTACATTAAGAATGCTAAGTTCTATAACTCACTTTCTCTTAAAATAAGAAAAAATAAGTAGGGATAGCATCATTGCCGATGTAGAAGTGAGAGTGACATGGGCCAGCTATCCCCAACTCAGACTCACATCCTGTTGCCAGACAGTTCATCTTTTGATGTCTTCTCTCAGATTAGAACAGGATGATGCCTCAGATGGCTCCCTGTTTATTCTTTCTACACATTCAACAATGTTAAATTTCTGTGCTTACAGCTTTGAATAATTCAAACATTAAACAGTTGCTTTCCAAAAGGACAGCATTTAGCACGTAAAGATGCATGATAGAAACATGCAAGAATTCAAATAACAGAATTTGACAATAAAACACAGCTCTGTGTGCATTAATGAAATGGACAACAAATAATGGACCACAAACAGACAATGCCATGACACAGGAAGGCTTCAAGCAGAGCACTGAAGTGGATGGGGCTGGGAGAGCCATGAATTTAGGCAGTTTGTTATCTAAGGTTTGCAGAGGCACTCTGAAATGCTACATACAGAGGAAGTGGGCTGTGCCAACTCCAATCTGCTACAGACGCCTGTCATTAGTAATAAATGAGTCTGGTCAGCTTGAACATGAATAGTAGCCGGGGTTGTGAGATGGCTCCGATCCAGATGATGTTTGTTTATGTGCAGTAATTAGAGCCCAGCTGCTAGAGGGAGACAATCATATTCCCAGCTGGATTTTAGAAAACATGGCCTTGCATTAAAAAGACTGCCCTCAAGAAATCAGATTTGCTCAAACTGAGAGAGTTAGACCCCATGAAAATGTGTCAACAATGTTGCCTGGAGTCAGGCACCTTTGCTGGCTCATCCCTGCTCTGCAATTATGACGACCTCAGAAGTAGCACACTTCATTCATAAAACAAAATGGAGACCTATTGGAACACCACAGAAGAACAAAGAAAATATGCAAGCTTTCCAGAACACCACCATGGACTCACAATAGGAATAGAGTCCTGTCTTTTTGAAGAGTTTCTGTTCTAACACCTCCCATTCAAAGTAATCTTGATACAGTTTGAGGCTATGAAGATATCAGGTGAATGGAAGACATCAGAAATGGGAAGAAGGAATCTTAAGAGAAAACAGATGGAAGTTCATCTGGGAAATAAACTTTAGATACAAGCAGAGAAGTAAATAAATAAATAGGATGTTCTCCCATGGTTGCATATCTGAGCCTCAGGGGTTCTCTTTGTAGCCAAGCCCACAGAAGGCTTTATGTTTTTTCAGAACTATTTTCCCTCTGTTTCAACACTCATTCCTCAAATATGTCATACTATGATCTGCAGGATGGGAAATGTCTTTGCCAAAAAGGGTACTGGACATTGGTTGGAAAGGAACGCCTTCTGAGAAAACACACTCATCTTTTTATTTTGTAACTTTCTATTGATACTTTGTGGCTTTCACATCATGCATCTTGATCCCATTCATGTTCTTGTCCCTTTGTATGTACCCTCTGCCCTTGCAATCTTGTCAGGATTCAGGCCTTGTGTGGCCCCTGTCACCTGGAAGGATGCACTCAGACAGGATCCTGATCAAGCCAGGGTCCTATGGCTGCTAGGCATAGTCTGTAAGCAGGTGCAAAAGGTCCCTTTAAGAGACGAGCTCCGCTCATTCTCTCTGTCTTCCCACTGCTCTTCTGAAAAGGCAAACAGGTCTCTCTCTCTTCCCCACTCCTTTTAACCCAATAAAACTCCCACTTAAGCTTTGTCTACATGGGATGTCTGTCTGCCACCCATGGGCTCTCACCTGCCATGGTTTGTATCCACCTGCCAAGGTCCCTGTTGCACAGAATCATATCAAACCTCACAGCCAAAATAATGTAAAATTTAAGAGAAAAGGGAAAAAATCATCATGCAAGCTGTGGTGCAACACAGTAAGCCGATATATCTTTACTTGCAAGTGTTCATTGCAAAGAGTCATTGGTCTAGTTTGAAGCTTCTGGTTTCTGCTACATTATGGATGTTAGGCCCTCACTAGGACTCCTCTAGGATACAGTGTTGTTGTCCAGTGTTGTGTAGATCCTGCAGCTTTAGATCTCCAGGGCCAGCTCCTTCACGGGCTCCTGCAAATCACAGATGGGATAGATATTGGGCCAACTCATAGTCCTGGCTCTGGGCCTGGGTGGTTGCAGTGTTAATCAGTCCACCAACTCTCCCCCATTCTCACCAGCAGGGTGCGCTCTCCAGGATTCCCCAGTTTTCATGCCCTCAGGCTTGGTCACCCACACCTACACCGTCAGGGTCAACTCTACTGCATTGCCCAGTTAAGGTGCAGGGACCACTCTCCCGAGTGCTGTAGCCGGTTAGGAACAGGGACAGCTCCTGTTCTCATGACTTCAGGGCCAGCTATCCCACCTGCCAAAGGCAGTGAGGGGTAAGGGAAGGCTTCTTTCCCCAGCCCTCATCACCCTCTACATGGCAGATGAGAGGCGGGCTTTATCTGCCATGATCAAATTCCCAGGGACTGGCTCACCAGTGCTACTGTCTATAGGGATAGCTCAACTGTGCTGCCCAGGATGGGTCCGTTCTCCCAAATACTGCAGTTGGTGAAAGGCTGAGTCAGCCACACACCACCACCACCCCTACCCTGTTCACTGTAGGTGTCAAGGCACAAGGCAGGGAAGACATTTTTTCCTTCACCAAGACACCACTTGGCAGATGGTGGGGGAGGGACCGGCTCTCCTTCTCTCACGCCCTCAGGGCCAGCTTGCCTATGCCCTGCAAACAGAATCAGCTCTATTATGCTGTCTAGGAGAGGTGTAGCTTTCCAGAGTGCTGTAGTTGGTGTGGGTCAGGGCCAGTTATCACAAGTATTACAGTCAGTGAGAGGCGGGACCAACTCTGTGCAGCCCTATCCTCCTGACCTTCGTGGTAACAGGAGTCACAGACATTAGCACAGACTGTGGCTGAGGCAGGGCTATGGATACCCATGGCCCCAGGTTACAAGCAAGCCACCCATCTCCTTCCAGCTCCTCAAAACTTTACCTCTTCAGATCTGTTCCTCTTCACAAGACATGAACCATTCTATCTCTCTCTCCCAGACACCACCACATATTTTCTCACCATAATAGTGCCTTAGAAGCTGGGCGGCGGTGGCACATGCCTTTAATCCCAGCACTTGGGAGGCAGAGGCAGGCAGATCTCTGGGAGTTTGAGGCCAGCCTGGTCTACAAGAGCTAGTTCTGGGACAGGCATCAAAGCTACAGAGAAACCCTGTCTTGAACCCCCCCCCCAAAAAAAAATAGTGCCTGAGGAGAACTGAAGACAAAAGTCTCAAGGATGCCTGTGGATCAGACAAGGTTCTGGGATGTGTGGAGTATAGCAAGCCCTATATGACAACAAAATGCCCTAATCTATTTCAAGACACTTACCAGGTGGTTATTCAAGATTTAAAGATGCATGGGAACTTAACAATACCACAATTATCAACATGAACCATGAGGACCATAGTTCTCTGGGCCTCCCAGGTACAGCAACAGTAAGCTGACATGCCTCTTGACAATCTTGGGAAGCATAAATCACAAATGACCTGACATAACATTACCCACAAACTTAAGCAGGTCAGATTCTGGGGTAGAGAAACAGCTGATTTAAGGAAATAAATTATATACGTTGGTCTCAGGCCATAAACAAATCAAACTGGTAATGATCAGGAGGCCTCCTCCCTCTGGCTAGATATTCTATTATGGAAAGTGCAACACAGGCTGCAGGGAGAAGATGACATCAACAGCTTTACGTAGATGTCATCCCTGGGCACTCCAAAAATGACCAGTGTGGAAAGATATGACCATATTTGTCCTAGTAGCATGTATGGGTTTTTTTTGGGGGGGTGTAACTAACCCATTTCTGAATGGATTTAAAAGCTGGTACATAGGAGAACATGAACTTTTGATACTGTAAACCTGGCCAAGAGACCATAGTTGTGGAGCTCACAGACCCACGGAAACCTACTACTACTATTCTGCTAAATGAACATATTTCACATACCCATGCATTAGTTCAGCTCTCAGATCTCATCACAGAAGTTTCTCTGTGCGATGGACCATAGTTAATGTGGATGCTCACTACAGGGCAGAGGGCAGAGAATACGTGTCAGTGGTGTGCTCCTCTGTTAATAGGACATATGTATCACTCCTACTCCAAAGCTCAGGGACCAGCATGGAAGGGAGAAGAGTATAAAGATAGTAAGATCCAGAAGGTAGGGAGAAATGGACAAAAACGGAGTCTTCTGGACATGATGGAAATACTGTGTACATGCCAGCATGCAGGGAGAAGGGGTTCATGAGCTCCCACCCCTAACTGAGAAGCTATGGACAGTGATAGAATCTGGAGGAGGGAGGGGGTATTTTCTCTAAGGATGTGGTTCCTGGTATTCTGACCACACACCAGTGGATAACTCCACACCCATGAGCAGCACAAATTAGACTCAGTTTATTATTAAAAGGATGAAAAGGCCACAAAATTGTGGAGGTGTTGGGAGATTAGTCTGGGGGAAATTAGAGAGAGGAATGTAGGGTGAATATTATGAAAATAAAATATTATTTTAAAAGTAAATATTAAAATCTGTATCTTTTACAAACTGAATACATTACTTAGGAATCATACCCACCACAAACAGGTTAAGAAATTGAGAGAAAAGAGTTCCATTTCTGTGGGCCAAATAAAATACTAATAATATCTTAAAAAAACATATCTCCTGAACAGCTTTAAAAACGTATTTATTGTATTTGTTTCAACAACATTGGATTTATTCAAACAATCCATTGTTTTTAAAATAGCTGATTGGAGGCTGGGAAGATAGATAGCTCGATGGGTAAAGCACTTACCATACACTTGTGAAGACAGTTGTTCAGACTCCCAGCACCCATGTGAATGCTAGGGGGCCATGGTTGCCAATACTCAAGAGACAAAGACAGTTACCTCTAGAGTATGCTGGCAGGCTAGACTAGCTGTGTCAACAAACCCCAGGTTCATCAAGACTAGTTATAAAAGGCGAAGAGCAATTGAGGAAGAAACTTGATGTCAATCTCTGGCCTACGCATGCACAAACACAGGTACAACTCAACTCAAGAACACAAATACAGATAGATAAGCACACACAGGGAGGGAGGGAGGGAGGGAGGGAGAGAGAGAGAGAGAGAGAGAGAGAGAGAGAGAGAGAGAGAGAGCGCACTAATTGGGATATTATATCTTAATCTTTAGGACTAAGGAAAATGTCTTACTCTTTTGACAGTATGCACAATGCCTTCTTCATGATAATGAGTCAGATACATTTGTCTTGGGGACTCTAGTCATACAGAAATTGACACAGGTGAGATTGGGGCCTCCTCATCCCGACTAACAACTTCTAGAGTGTCAAGTGTAATCAACCGAATCAGACACGCTGCATTGGATTAAACTAGTGCATTCCAGCACAGCCTTTGAAACTCCCTTCCTTTTTCCCTGGTACTGTGACCTATAAATGTGCCTGCTGGTGTAAGTACATCAGCTGTCTGTATATGCCAAAGCAGATAACCTTGCAAAAAAGAGTACGCTTCTATCTGATCTGATCACATTTAAGTTGGTTTTTCTAAGAAAAAAAAATCAAGATTATCCTGTAAATACTTGACAAGTTACACTCAATCCTCGTCTTTGTGAGGAAATATGAATGGGCGCTCTCAGCACTCAGTATCAGCTTGAAGGTCTGCAAGTTATCAAAATAAGGGCCGACTCAGCCCAGCAGCAAACTCAGTTGCACGTCACTCTCCAGGCCATGCTGTGATGCAGTTCCTTCCACAAAATGGCTGCTCGGGACATTCTCATTTCAAATTCATGGGAGGTTTTACACATCTTTGTCTTGACTTTGAGGCCCTGGAGATTTCAGGCCATAGTTTATGGGAGAAGATCTTAAACTGAATGGGAGAAAGGTTTTGTTGCTGAGGTTCAGGGCTGTGGGGAACCTAGGAGGCTACTGTAGAGTTTCCATTGCAATAAAGCCTATTACGGTCCCAGTAACACGAGGGTGCTCGCAAGTCTCTCTAGCAGGACAGCAAGGAGCAGTGAGGCAGAAAGACAAAGAATGCTTGCAACTAAGTGAGAAACTCGGTCTCTGCAGGCCCTTCTCATCTCAGTTATGCATCAGAAGCAGAAAGGACAGGTACTCGAGACCTCTGTAAAAGGTAAACACCTATGTATATAATTTCATAACTAATCCTTAAGCCATAAATGTCCTTATCTAATTTTAATCACGTATTTTCTGTTCTTTGACATAAAGACCTTGATCTTTCCAGATGTGTAGGAGTTAAACATTGGCTTAACAGTTTTATTTTTCTTTCTATTTTTGTTTACTTTTATTTTTTTACTATTTCTCATTGCTTAATGTCAAGTACAGGCAACTCCTGTGCCAGAAAGATCTACGCCACTGGGCTGTCACTCCAGGCCCTCATCCTTGTTGGTTTTAAACTAAAGATAGCGCTAGCTTTTTTGGATAAAATGACGTAATGTGGGTAGGATGCATCTATACCAAAAAAGATGAATGGGCAAAAACCTGAATCATGTACAGCAAAATTTCTAACACAATATGTTAGGTGGTTTAGTTTATAAATATCAGTAAAGATCAGTGGATGGACCAGTGACATCAACAGGCTTACTACTTATTGTTCCCCAGTAGAGGAGGAAAGGGCTGGGGAGCCTAGTTTAATATTAGAACTCTAGCTGAGATTAGGAGAAGCCCTAAACTCAATTCTCCATACATCGAAAACCAAAATAATGTAAAGAGGAAGAATCGATTACATGGGGGAGCAGTGTGAATAAGGGGGAGGGGAGAAAGAAGGGAAGCATGGATAAAAGCCTACTGGTGTGGGAGGTTGCTAGTGAGCTGTTCTCGTTCATTCTATTGTGGTGATAAAGCACTCAAGGCAAGAGCAATTTAGGGAAAAAATGGGATTACTTCAGCTTCCATGTTGCAGCCCATCTTCCAGGGCATTCAGGCCAGTAACTCAAGTAGGAGTTTGAAACATAAACCATGGAAGAATGTTACTTGCTGTCTTGCTGGCAGATTTGTACTTAGCTAGTTTTATACAGTCTGTACTACCTGCTCAGGGAATGGTGTCACCCGCAGTACACAGAGTACTTCTTCATCAATTAATAATCAAGACACTCCCCAAAGGCGTGCCCACAGGCCAGTTTGTTCCGGGCAGTCTGGCAGATGAGACTCCATTCTCAGGTGATTGTAGACTGTATCAAGCTGATTGTTAAAGCTAAGCAGGATAGGGACATTCACTATTGAACAGACCATAAATGAGAGACATGGAGGCTGTGGTTAAAAGAATTTTAAGTGGTTTTCATGAACCTGGGAAAGTACAAAGCATGATGGTTATAAACAGCTTTGAGAAAGTTTAACCTATGCTCCTAAGAGTTCCCAGAATTACAAAATATTAAGAGTAGTTATTATAACCAATAGATTTTATTTAAACTATTTGAAATCATGTTTGTGAATTTTTTTCTTATCAACATCCACAGATCTACATTGAAATAATTAGATATCGTCCCAACTTTCTTTTTTACACCTAAATCAAATCGATTCCATTAAATTCGTTTTATTTTCTTTAATGTATGAGGAGATGATTGATGTTTTCCCCCTGGGTTAGCATTCGTGTGCTTGTTCATGATCTTATTACCAACCATCTTGGGTATTATCAAATCATGTAACCTTTTTTACAGCAGTGAATTACGCCTGATTTAGGTACTGGAGAATAATTAATCTTCAAAGAATACTTTGTGCTGACAATAGCTAGCTAGCAACATTTAAAACATTATTGTTTTACTTCAGCAAGGTTGAGGGTAGGCTCTGATTAAGCATTAAAATTAGTGTTGGTGTTTGTTGACATTCTGAAGAGAGGAGTATGTGTATGTGAATGTGTGTGCACCTATGAGTATGTGTTTGTGTTTAAATGGTTCCATTGGTATTCTTTGGCAGTTTTTCCATCACACAAAAACAGCATCTAAGCACAGGGCTTGACATCAGAATCAATAATATACTGAGCATGTAAGTGTCACAGTAAACATCAATAGGCCCAAAGCCATCTGTGTTGGGGAAAATCTAATTAGCGATGCAGCCGGATTGACTGATTTGTTTCTACACCCCTTCTTTCAGCGCTCTGCGCATTTCTCCTACCCCAACACTGATGTTTCAGAGTCAGTGTTTTCTGTGTATGGGCATGTGCTAGGAGAGTTGCAGGTCACCCCACCACATACGACTAAAAACCAAGCTGGCATCCTGAGATTTGATACTCTTTGTCCAAGCCTTTATTGTTCTTCAGTTTTGTTTGTATTTAAGATGTGATTTAAAGAAAAAGACTGTGAAAAATAAAATCACACTAAAGGGTATGTAGCACCAAAACTCAGTAATGGCCAAGTTAGATGAAGATGTTAGCAGTAACTTATTCAGGCTAAGCAAGCATTCCAGAAATAACCTTCAATGATTCCGACATTCCTGATAAAGAAAAGGAGGTTGGAGTTTGTGATGAATAGGGATAACGACACAGCTATCATGCTGCCACTCTCTGTGCCTCTCTCTTCCCTTTCCATCTCTGATATTGCCACACAGCCTCTGAGCTTTAGCGTTTCTTCACTGGAGGGAAGAATGCAATGCAAGTGTTTGCTTCAATGACCAGATGAGGTCATTAGAAAGTAGCACGCATGGGCAACACATTCAAACTTCTTTCCAGAAGGTTATTTTAAAGCTTATGCTTGTACTACTTAGACCTTTGTAAAAAGAGCAGTAGAATTTGGCTAAACAGTTGACATTAAATTGACAAGTTACTCTTTGGATCAACTGTCTCTTATTATCAACAAAAATATTGTGCTAATATCCATTTAAGGACCAGTGACACTATTGAAGATCAGGTCCTTCATCCTTCCATGAAAGCATCACCTCAAAGTTCAAGTATTGAAAGGTTCACGAACATACTGCCTGGTGACAGGATAGCAGGAACACAGTGGGGTGCCCAGAGTACCATGGCATAGGAACATGGGCACCTTCTGCCCTCATGTCTGAGTTAATGCCAAGCTGAACATGGATGCACAAGAGCACAGAGGAGGGGACAGCCCCAGAGATGACTATCAGCATTCTCTCTGAGTTTGCGTTTTATTCCTTGATAATCATCTACTATGTATGAAATTATTCCACAGAGCGAGGATCATGAAGGTCACTGAGATGCATTGCACATGTGAAACAAAAGTCATTAGGAAGAGTTCCTCTATGTAGTACTCAGCCAGTGTACTTGTTTGAATAGTTTCCCCAAAAACATTCACTTTGAGTTTTAACCTGCAAGCGTTACTTAATTTGGAAAAACGGACCCTTGTAAAGGTCATTAACCTAAGGTCACATGGGAGTAGAGTAATTCCTTAGTTAAATATAACTGGTGATCTGACTAGAAGCAGTAGATTAGGAAATAGACAAATGCAAGAGCCCCTGAGAATGTCACCCACTGGTGGCATAGTTGTCTAGCATATGCATGAACTGTGTTCAGTTCCCAGCGATGCAATAAAAAAAAGGGAAGGGAAGGGAAGGGAAGGGAAGG
>NC_022020.1:19430215-19502026 GCF_000317375.1 Microtus ochrogaster | reverse complement strand
AAGGGAAGGGAAGGGAAGGGAAGGGAAGGGAAGGGAAGGGAAGGGAAGGGACGGAAAGGAAAGGAAAGGAAAGGAAAGGAAAGGAAAGGAAAGGAAAGGAAAGGAAAGGAAAGGAAAGGAAAGGAAAGGAAAGGAAAGGAAAGGGGAAAGCAGAACTTGTGGAGGCAGAAGTCATGCCTGGCACTACATGTCAACTAGACTAAGACCGGCAAGGACAGAGAGAAGCAAAGGAAAAGGAGTGGTCAGTTCCTAGACCTTCAGAGTTAGAGGAATTGGGTCCTTAATTCCAACCGCTAAGCCTCATAAACGTAGGAATGTAAATCTCTGTTAGGTTAACTACTTGGTCTGTGGGATTTTGTTGTGATAACTCAAAAATCTAATACATCAGGGAAATCAAGAGCTAATATTTCTTTCTCAGAGCAAATGTCATTAAGATATCCAGGGAAATTGATTCAATTGATATCAATCTAGAATAAAATAGGATTGAGTGACAAAAGGATTAGGATGGAGGAGAAGATAAGGGGATAAGGAAATTACCACACTGAATACTGTATTGAACCTAACTTCTCGGGGTTAATTAGACAAAGCATGATGAATGTCACTTCTCTAAGAAAATTTGCCTGAAATGTCACTCAGGAAGTGGCAGAAATACTCTTCTCTTCAGGCAGGTGTTTACCGGAGCTATCCTGTCTTTGCCTTCCAGAACATCTTTATCGTAGTTCTGCCAGCCTCAGTATGAACCCACAGACAACCTGTCTAGATAGAAGGTGGCTTACCACCTCCATCTTCGGTGTCTTGCAAAAGGGAGAATAAGAGATAGGGGTTTGAGTGCCCATTGTGCACTCACTTCACAGACATCAGCATGGAAGTTTCTTTGTTCTAGCTATGACAAAAGAACTGACAAACAAACTCGATGCCCGAAGAGTTTGCTTCGGCTGGAAGCTGTATGGCACAGTGCGTCGCCACAGGGAAGGCACATCTGTGGGGCTGAGGGGATCACTCGCATTGTGTCTGTAGGCGGGAAGAAGAGAAGAGTGAGTGACGGCACTCAGCTGTATGAGCCTCTTCATGTAGCCCCGAACCAGATAACAAAACGGTGACACTCTTTTTGGGGATGTGTTCCCCCTCCTTAATTAACCCAGTCTAGAAATTAACTTACATAATTGATGAGAAACTTGTCCCCCAGGAGATTCTGGGTCCTACCAAATCAACAATATTGATTAGCACATAAAAGTTGCCCCCATTTCACAGAGAAACCCTGTCTCAAAACAAGACAAAACAAATTACACATTTCCTTATTTGACATTCACAAGCATTACTTAAATTTCCGACATTAAAACAAACTTTTGGGACTAACTGTGAGGATTCATTTCCCTTTTAGCCTCTACTTTAGTACTCTTTTCTGTCATGGCTACAAACTCACACTATTCATATGAGAAATTTCTATGCCCTTCCAGGTGACTCTAATACATATCCATTGATGTAAGAACAACATTCCAAGATTGCAGATGGACCCAGGATGCTTGAAGACTTTTTAGAAACTAGAAAACCTGTGTACTCTAGAATCTATTATTGTCAAAAGAGACTGAGAAATCTAGACCACTTTAATGTAGGCAGAGTTCCAAGGTATTGTTATCTGAAAGATAGAGTCAAAGCCAGAATGGAAAGTCTAGGCAGCAGAAACCTTTATAGAAATATGTTTTGCTGTTGCACCATATTTTTTTCTCTGCAGATAAGACAACAATCTGATTCCAACACATTCTTGTCCCCACAGATAAAACAATGACACATAATGAAATCTCACTTCTTACTCTGTAGTCTGTGAGATATAAAACAAAAGAAAGAAAAATAAATCAAACCTTTCCTGTAGATTACCAGATTTCTATACCCTCAGCAAATTCTCTATATGTGAAGCAAAAATTCGAAAAGATTGGTACTGCAATAGCTAGGAGTCAGTCACGGTTTTCCTTTACCGTGATATGTTAATGGAACATATCCAGAGAATAACTTGAAAACACTTTCTTCTAGAAAAGACTTAAACAGTCTCAACACAGCTTGCATAGTTGGCCAGGGAGATGCTAATTTGATTTACAAAACCAATCTAAGCGGAGACCCTTCTTTTCAGGTTCCATCGTCTCCACGGAGCGTCGGATGTGAAGGTTTCGTTTTGTTGTTGTTAATGGCTATAGTCAGAACTTAACGAAGAAGAGTAAATCATTCTGTACGTCACAAGGAGGGCGACAGAAGCTAATGACTTTCAGTCAGTTTTGAGGTGGATATAGATTCAAGCCAAATATCCAAAGGTGGAACTCCTGTGCTCAGGTCTCTGATGCAGCCCCAAATGGGTGACTTTAATTTCCCTGCAATTGTATATTAGAAAGCTGACGAGTTCTAAGTGATCATTAATCTTCAAGGATATAGCTACCTAATACTTGTCTTTTTGAAAGCCTTTTCAATTTCCTGTGGAGGTGGCACTTGCTAACTCTGGCACATTAAGTAGACGTGTGTGCACTCTGTGGGGTCAGCCAAGCACAGCTCATCTTTGTAGAAGTCTTGCATTGTGAAGGTAAGGTGCAACTCCATCTATAGAAACATAATATTAGCATCCAGGACTGACTCATTTTAATATTGTGCTGACAATGACTTGATCTGTGAGGTTTGTTTTTTACATTAACCAGTGCTTCTCAAAGTCAATATTTACAAGCTCTTAGTAAAATAATGAATATACTCATTAAATTCATTGACATTTTTGACCTAAACTATTCCACTTTGAATTTTTCTTATAAATACTATTGACAGATAAACATAGAAATGCATGTTTAAACTCTAATGCATATGTATTCTTAAAGTGGGAAGATTTCTTTTTCACTGAATAGAGACATTCAGAATTAATCTAGGAACCTCAGATAGCAAAAGTTTCTTAGACGAGGAAAGACTGATGCAGAATTTTAAGTTTAAGGCCTACCTGGGCTGTGAGTTCAAAGGTCAACCTGAATAACTTTGTGAGACCTGGTTTCAAATTAATTCGGAGAAAAACTGTGTATATATTTCTATGGTAGAGAATGCTTACATAGCATATACATGTATAAGGACTTGTGTTCAACCCACAATAACACAAAATATGTAAGTAATGAATAAGCAAACAAACAAACAAATAAATAAATGCTTTTCTGATACAAATGACAAACTTGTAGCCTAGGGTTCCCACATGACTTGCCTATGTTTAGACAACATACACTGTCTAAGTCAAATGTTTCTGATTAGAGTCCAAAGTGCTTTTGAATTAATCCTGTGTTTTTTGTACACATTGCATTCTGATGAAATGGCTGATAATAAATCAGTCAGTCAAATAATTGCTGTGAACATGTGCAAATATTTACAGAAGTATTTGTATCCTTGGATTATTTGTGAAATGTCTTTTGCTTTTGCCCAGTAGAGTGCTTTCTCCGCTATTCTGGTTTCTTTATTGGTACTCTGCCAGGTGTCTGGCATGGCAGTGTGAGGAAGGGCTCAGGGACAGAATTATTCTTGCCTCACAGAGCACAGATCAAACTAGCAAGAATGGAATTGTCACCAATAAAATCAGTAATGGACCAGCAAAGCAAGAAGGAGAGGCATAAGATAGCAGCGTGAATGGAGGCTGTGGGTATGAACTAAAATGTTTGAGGTTTTGAAATGAGGATCCCGGGAAATGGAGAAAGTTTCAAAAACTCCCAAAGATAAAATCAGTAATGGAACGAAGCTCAAATCATAGTCAGAGAGACAAGGACATAAACAACCTGGAATGAAAGGTTCATGTGCTTCAGGAGAAGGCCTAGAAGGCCTGTACCCTTCTCATCTTGATTGTAGATATACTTGCTAGTGGATATACTTAACACTCAGACGTGTTTGAGGGGGAAAACACTACTAGTAAAAGTGTAAGTTTGGAGGTGTAGTTCAATAATAGAGTACTTGTCTAATCTGGGCAATGCCTAGGTTCAATGTCTAGCACCAAAAACAAAAAGGAAAACTAAGACATGATAAAAAAAAAATAGAGCTTACATACCAGGTAATGAATGATTCATGAGTTAAACAGAAATGGCTTGGGAAAACCGTAGAGCACACAAGCAATAGCAAAGCAAGGAAGACTTCTGTTATCGCTACACAGATATCCATTGGTTCATTCTATAGTAAAGTCTCTACTTGAATAACTGTGCTAACTGTGTATTTCTTATGGGTTATATTCAGTCTTTGGTTAATATGAATATTTACAAAAATCTTACTAAATGTGCACATTTGCAAATTGATATGTTTATATTACATAACCTCTAACTGCTGAGAGATTCTTCAGGGCTGATCTCTATGTTAATTTGATTCAGTAGTACTATAATTTGCATTTATCACTTTGACTTTGCTGCTTCGTTGTGCCCTAAAAATTAGAGTTTTCATAGCTGAACTTTCATATTTCATTTGTTCAAAGGTCAGAAGACAGTGGTACTCTGGAAAGACTGTACAGTGAGATAAAATGACAAGTTATACAGAGTCCTAGCTTTTACATTCTGCAAAACCTAAAATAGTAAAAATAACATTATGGCTATAATATAAATAACAATTTCTACATATCATAAAGGAAAATTGAGATGTTCATTGTAGCACAGGTTAAGCACCTAGAACCAGTTTGTATGGCTAGCAAAGCTTCTCAGAGTAGTAAGAAGCTGATATCCTACCTAGAAAGTGGGTGGGCAGTAGCTAAACAGAGGGCATAGTCATGGGCACTCATAGTGAGATGTCCCAGACAAAGGGATAAGAAAGTGTAAGGGCTGATAAGTCACGTAGGACATTCCCAGGACTAGATGAAGAACATACAAGGCTAGCTCCGTACAGGCAGACAAGACTGGGTGTGCTGGAGTGGAGAGGGAGTACGGTCATGAGGCAATTTAAAGTGAAATGTGAGTTATAATTTTTTCCTTTAGGATAAATGATTCAATTATTTTGAAGAGGTTTTCATGTCAACTTTCTTGCTGGGCTTGTATCAGCTCAATTAGCTGAACCTGTACAAAGATGATCTTTCATGTGGGGGAAATTCTCCAAATTTCTGAAAGCCAAGTTAAGAAAGCAGAAAGAGAAACACATTAAATTTATATCCACAAAATTTGACATGAGAATAGTGTTTCATGCATATATTCAACAGCAATGCTAAAAAATGATGTCAAAAAGAAAGCAAACTGAAAATTACACGGAAAATGCAATGTTCATTAACTACCACATCAATTGACAGCACATACACCGAGTGAATCAATTTGGGGGACAAAGGCCCCTTGAGATTATGTTCGCAGTGGTTTGAATGGTGATGTTCCTCCAAAATTCATGTTGACATTAATCCCCTGTGTGACAATTCAAAGGATGGAAGCAGCAGAAAAAGAATTGGGTCACGGGGACTCTGCCTTTGGGAACAGAATTAGTGCCTTAACCCTTGAGGGTAAGTTAAGTGTTGTAAATATTTGCATTCTCTCAATGCTCATCAATTTTGGAGTAAAACTTGTACAATTCCAGAACTAGAAACAATATAAAATTAAGCAAATAAATAAAAGTATATGTAATTTGAAATATAGTGCTTCTTGCACAGATGTCAGCCCTTGTTCTCCTGTATAAGTAGAAGTTGCTGAAGAGTCCCTCTCAGTCTGTAAAATGCCTTCCTTGGAAGCACAAAGATCTCAGTTTTATCCCCAGAATTTTTGTTAAATCCTCTGGCTATGACAGTTTGCACCTTTGGTCTCAGGGCAGGTTGTCAAAGATGAGTCTCCATGTCTTGCTTGCCAGCCAACGTTGCTTACTTGGGGAGTTCCAGGCCAATGAAAGACCTTGTCTCAAAAGAGAAACACATACAGACATAGACAAAGATACACACACACACACACACACACACACACACACACACATTCACGGATGTGCACACAAGGAGACACACAGTCACACGACTAAAATAAAGGTGCATGGTAACGGAGGAATGATGCACAAGGTTATCCTCTGATATCCACAAGTATTTGCACACACATGTAAATCCACACACAGATGAATGTGCACACACATGTAAATCCACACACAGATGGATGTGCACACACATGTAAATCCACACACAGATGGATGTGCACACACATGTAAATCCACACACAGATGGATGTACACACACATGCGAAGCCACTCGAGGAAGCACAGCTCTGTTAGAGACCAAGTTGATTTAGTTCAGGCTCTCTTACTAAACAAATACCTAGTCCCAGCTCCATGAGACACGCATTTCCTTAAAATTTTAAGGTTACTGGCAGCCATATTAAGAGCAATGAATGTTACCTATTTCTAAGATATGTCAAAGACATAAGCGATTTAGATGGTCTGAGTTCCATTTTCATCTAAAGCCCATGACTTTCATGGCCCTATACATTATATATAAAGTAACCTAGAGTACTTGCTTCTTCTTCTTCTTCTTCTTCTTATTATTATTATTATTATTATTATTATTATTATTTCACAGTTCAGCTGAGGGTGCTTCCCAACATTGTTTTCCCAGAATTTGTTTCTTTGTTATCCCTCACAACAACCCAACTGCAGCTAAAGGACATGGGTAAATAGCTGTCACTACTTGATGTGCACTGCAGATAGAATGATTTATGTCTTCATACTTTTTGGGTCAAGAAGCGGTGTCTTAAAAAAAATAGTCATCCAATATATTATATTTTCTAAGCATAAAGATCTTTAAGCATGTGGGCAGCATTTGCTAACTGTCCTGTGTTCTCTACATGACTCATGCACTCTATAACTGGAGTGCTCTCCTAGAAACCAACTGAAGAAAAGAAAACTGAAATGCAAAATTTCAAAGAACTGCCATAAATTTGCATATTTGGAATTCTAGATTTCAAATAATTTGTAATTTTGTATAGCATCTATTTTGCATTTGAGGATATAATACAGCATGATAACATAACTTTTAAAAAATAGGTAATAGTAATAATATAAAGATTTATTACACATATTCATTTTTGGTTTTAAATATTCATACCCTAGCTATATGTTCTTTTTGTCAAAGCTCAAGATGTAAAAATCTGTCAGCATTTCAGCCTGAATATTTAGTTGAAAGAAGATGTGCTTTTAAATTACTGACATGTTCCCTCCAGATAAGTAATATTTTCCTTTCTTATACTTTGTGGGGCATTAAAGTAGTTTAAACACATCTCTAGGTGGATATGCATATACTGGAGTAGAAATATTCGAACAGCAAGCATCCTAGTAGTTGCTGATTTTATAATTGTGTACAGTTGTAGAGACTGCGAAAGTCAAGGCAAGAATGATTTCCCCAACTCAACACTCTGTTTACTCAGCTAATACAGTTATTGATCAGCTTCTCCAAACATACTACTCGGCTTTATTTGATAACGGGAAGTCTGCCCACAGACCTCACGAAGATGCCATCTGCATTTTTATTTCAGGACAGCATATCTTTGGTGGAGGTAGGAAAGGAAATGAGTAAGGAGAGGTTTTGACAAAGAAATGGAGCTTTGTTTACAATAAAGAAAACCAGAATTCCAAATGGTGGGACAACCCCAAAGCTGCACAGAAAAGTGTTACGTTCAAGTACAGGTTAGTGATTTGCTTCAAGTACTTTTATTACCTGACATGTTCAGCCGAATCCCAGGCTGGTTTGGGGTATCTTTGATGGCCAGTCGCATTAAGAGACTGGGCCCTATGGTGATACCCAGGAGAAAGCTTAGGAAAGAGGTTCATTGAGTGACAGAGAAGCAGTATTGCCTGGCATGGCTGGAGGGAACTGATGAGATCAGAAATGCTTAGGAAATAATAAAACCTCAGGAATTTTCCATTTTACAATGGAAATGAGGCAGCCCACAGGATGTGAGAGGGAAATAGGAAGACTGAATTGTGTCCTGTTGGGTATGACAATTTTGGCTGATGTCTAAACTCCATTCTATTTCCTGCTGCCTAGCTCAAACTTTGTTTCAGGTATACAAACATTCCCACAGGTATCGTTATGTTTATTTCCACTGTTTTTTGAATCTGTTATGATATTGGCGATGTCTGTATCATCTGTTTGGACAGGTTTTGAAATCTACAATGTCCTCTTTTGATTCTCATCCTCGTTTATGCTCACTTTCTTCACCCCAATCCTTTGCTTCTTCTTTTCCTAGCTGGTTGTCTTATTCACAACTTGTAACCCTGACATGCTCTTCTCTCAAATCCTATAAAGATAAATGTATACAACTAGGTTTTTTTTTTTGTAGGCTTGAATTTTAACTACAGTTAAAGTAAGCAACTATCCATATTCTTTTCTTTGCTCAGAACTTTAAATATCCAACTTTTAAAGTTCTTTCATGTTTGGATATCCATTAGTTTACTGTGCTTCTATGTGAACTAACCATTGTAGACATCATTTGAAGGGTGCAAGCAGGAGACCACAAATCCACTGAGTACTCTGGCTTTCCAAGAGTAAAGGATGGCTTCTCTAAAAGAAACTAATACAAAAGTTGGCACTGTGTGGACTATAAAAACATAGACCGATGGAGCCATCAGGAAATTGAAATGTACCATTCAATCCTTTAGATGAAAAGCTGAGTATTTAAGACACTTGAACAGTGTTTTATGTTTTACTCAAAATAATCAATATTTAATATGACTTCTTGTAGTGTTTAATCCTTAATCTTATAAGATGGACACTTTTAATATTATTTTAGATAAAACCGCTTTGCTTACTAAGATGATGAACACTGAACTAGAACTAGATTACGCTATGAACTCTGAAGGTTAATGTTATTGGAACTAGGAAACACAATAATTAGAAAATGAGGGGGATTAGACATTCCATTGCCTTTTCTGAGTGGGGATCTTTTCTTCTAGGAAAAGAACTTTTTATCTACCAGAAGAACAAGCATTATGTAGGAGTGTATAAAGGCAGAGTTTTTGATATTCTGCTAATAAAGTCAAAGATCTTTACAAGTATGGGATTGGAAAAGGTATAAAAATGAACCTGATGGCATTAGAAACAGATGGACAGAGGAGGAAAGTGAAAGCGGAATGGGGAGATGGTGGCGAGAGGGAGGAGAGAGGCTTAGCGAATGGAGGGAAGACAATGGGGGAAGTGGAAAAAAGAGGGAGGGCTTCTTCTTTCTTCAAATCATAGGGTTCCTGAGGACATCCATTTTGGGGAATTTATTTCTTTCAGTGAGAACTAGGACTTCAACTACAGATCCCAAAACAGTCAATTCTGCAGTTGTTATCATTCTTTGACTTACAAGATTCCACAAGCTACCCAACTTCAGTTACATTGAAGAAAAAGACACCATTCCAAAATATCAGTCCCCAGTACCGTTTGTGACAGAACAGTAGTGTCAGGGACACCTCTTCTCTCCAGCAAGACTACCACCAAATAGCTTCTCATCTTACTAAAAGTGTGCAAGTCTTTCAGTATTTGGCTAATGTGCTGAGTGGAGCTATTTAAGCCACGCTCCTCACTAAACTAAACATACATCATTCATGCCTTAGCACCCTCAGTTCTGCAAACCAAGCAGGGGCACATTCAAAAAAGCAGTGAGAACTCAAGGAAGTAAAGAATTTCCTCTTCGTGACAACAAGACGGCTCCTCTGATGGAGCACGAAGACCATAGTCTCCAGAGCAGAACGTTTTCACAGATGGCACCACCTACTTAGATGGGAGAGTAATTATTCACTTCCTCACAGAAAAAGAGATAAGAATAAAGCAAATGGCTAACACAGAACTCCACAGATAACAAGCTCATTGATAAGACACTGGCTCTGGGAGTCAGGCAGTTTTATGAATTATCCTTTCTATTTCCCAAAGCAATCCTGCTGTACACAACAGTGAAAATTAGGCAGATTCAGTGCTCCCTCTGTCCCGGAGAGTGGTCACTTTTAAACTTGCTTTTCTCCACTTTTCATGGCCTTTATTATTATCTCTTTCTTACCATTCATAATGTCTGATGTCATCTCCCTCAGATCTCTAACCTTGAAGCTGATAGTTCACTTGTACTGGTGTTGACTACTAAGGATGAATTCTCTTCAGAATATTTGAAGGTTAAATAGAGTAAAACAGAGCAATGTTTATTCTTGTGAAATTCAGTGTGAGCACACACACAAACACATGCATGCAAGCATGCATAGACACATGCACACACAAATGCACAAACATGCACAAACACATATGGGTGCATGAACACATACTTCCAGTACACACAAACAGAAAAATTCACATGCATACAAAATCATGTGCATATGCAAACATGTGCACAATTGCACACGCACATATGCATGAGAGGATTCACATGTACACATATGCACAGGTATGTAAATGCATACTCATGCATGCAGACACTGCATATACATATATACACAAACATGTAAATACACACATACTACACATGTATACACTCACACAGTCACACACATACAAACACATGAACATACACATGCACACACATGTGCACACACATAGAGCACTTATACCAGAAAATTCCACTTAGCTTTGTGCTCAGGTAACTGTGGAAACCTGAGCAAATTCATTGTTTAGTTTTATCAGTCACGAATGTCTATATTGATAATTTAAGATTGGAAAATCAATCAGTCATGAAAGAACCTCAGATATCCATAAATGATAATTTGTGAGCATTTGAAAAAGCGGCAACAAGACTCATTTTATCTTTAAACATCATGAAACATATCAGCATGTTTTTTCGTGGACGTGGTTATAAGGAAATGCAAACAAGTATTGGATAACTACAGAGAGCAGTGCGCACCGGAGCATTACTGCTCGTGAATACACAGGGCACAGGTGTGCATCACTGATTGCTGACGGAAACTGCAGAGATGCCCACTCTCCTTTCACCCCAGCAGTGCCAACACAACACTTAGAGTGCCATTCCTACCTAGCTCTCATGGACTTGACAACATAATGGGACGGTATAAATTTGTGAGTCCCCTGATGACATCCTACAAAATAAACAAAATATAATATTGTGGCTTGAAAAGTTCATAAAAGCTACTGAACTCCTTATTCTCTCTTGAGAGAGGCTAATCTGAGGATAAATGATCATTATAAGTGAGAGAGAGTAAGGGAACAAAAGAGAGAAGGAGAGTGAGAGATTGAGGAAAGAGAGAGAGAGAGAGAGAGAGAGAGAGAGAGAGAGAGAGAGAGAGAGAGAGAGATTTCCAAGTGGCATAAGAGGAAGGCACTGAACACTCGAGCACTTGGAACACTCGTGAATACGATCTCTTAGTAAAGAAGAAAATAGACTTGGGTTTGGTGCTCACATAGAGCCCAAAGCATTTGCCACCATCAGTGAGTCATAGTGTCAGCACTTTGGCTAGTAATAGGGAGGACATAGCAGACACTTCTATTTAAACTCTTCACATTCAATGACCCTAAAGCAGGTCCAATACCTCTATCTTGTGGACAGGATTGAGCCCTTGTTTGTGCTGAATCTGCTCTGCAAAAGCCCTCAGTCAAGAATAGGTGCATAAGACTTGAATCTAGTCAGTGGTAAACTCACTAAGCCCAGCGTCTTTCCGTGACACTTTATTATTTGTGTAGGAGGTGAGGTGGGGTGAGGGGATATGTGTGTACGTGCACATGTGTAGGTGCGTGTGGAGGCCTCTGTGACTGGCTTTTACATGGCTTCCGGGCTTCATAACTCAGGTAATTTATGCTTGTGTAGTGAGCACTTTACCCACTGAGCCATATTCCAAATCTCATATATTTATACTTAAAATCACTTTAGGAACGGCATGCGAATGAACTTAGCAAAGCTGATGAACTGGGTATTACCTCAGGAGTCACATGGTGGAAGGAGAGACCCAACCTCTGCAAATGTCATCGGATTGCCATACACATGTTGTGGGCATGAGGGACTTGTGTGCACCCCACAGATACAGGCCACCTCCCCCTACACACAAATAAACAAAATACAATTTTAAGTCACTTGGGACTAATACATTTATCATTGGGGGGTGGCTATACATGGTCCTGTCAGATAATCTGTAAAGGAAATATGTAGTGTAATAGCAAATTTTGTATATTGTAGATCCTGGCGTTCTTGGGTTTACAACCCAGCCCTTTGACGATAGTTTCTTATGTGTCATGTGTCCTCCTCTTGTACATCAAATAGCAATATTGATGCTATTTCCCACCATGTCTTTGTGAGGATTAAACAAAGGAATGTAAGGGAATCATCTAGAGAAGTAATGTGGTGTGTACTCAGAACTTGGAAATTCCTTCAGAATAGCAGTCACTATTGAGGGTGTTTTTAATGTCTTTGTTTGTTTTTCTAACATGATATGCATTCAACCTATATATAAACTTAGTGTCCATATTGATGTGCTTATCATGAATGCCAGGTTGAACAAAACGAAACTGATATTCTGGTAGACGCTTTCCTCACCTCCTTATCATCCATACCATTTGGTCAAAACAGACATCACTATTCCTACTTCCAAGAGGCACCAAGCCTTACCTTTAGTCTCACGTGTGCAAGATAAGAAACTCATGGAAGAGTATAGAGACTTGAAACACTGAGAAAACTGTAACACAAAGAAAAGCTGGCAGTGTTTGACCTCAGGTCTCCATCCACGTGTTGGATGAGTTACCAGACGTTGACTCTGAACTTTCCAGCTTTCCTGAACTTCATTTTCCTTCTTTTACTTTTTTTATATACAGCAGAGACTTTTACAACAAAACATTCTCAAATGATTCTATCTCATAAAAGTTAAATTTAAGGAAGACATTATGTAATTTTGGAATGCTAATGAATTATACACTCTTCAGTGCATAGATTTTATATAATACTTAATGATGTTTAAATATTTAAGTTATGCCTTAACACAAAAGCTTTATTTTCTCACAAAAATAAAACAAAAGAAATAAACTTATGATATCTGGGTGTCAACGTTCACTGACCTTTGTAGATCTTCTTTGAGACCCGTGGTTTGAGGACTTTAAAGACTCAGTAGCAGACTACAGTCTAGTGCTGTAGACGACTTTATTTCAGTTTCATTGTACTTTTATACATGAAAGAAATGAAGAAAGTAATGATCTAAGAAAGGTTGTTTGAGTTCAGAGAAACATAATCAGAATAACATGTAAATAAACACCAGTAAGCACGTAGTAAATATTAGCAGAGCAGCCCTTTCCCAGAACTTCCTCAGGACAGACCAATTTAAACACAGTTGCCTGATACATACAATAGATTCCATCTGGGAAAGCAAAAAAGCAAAGCAGAAGGCCAAATCCAGATATGGGGTACACTGAGGACAGCGCTCAGCACATTCTTTCACCAGATTTGATTCTCTAGTTATGATCTGACATCCAACAAGAATAAACATGTCTTATAAGTTGAAGGAAATGTTTATCACAAGAAGCACAAAATCATGTCCAAGAACAATCCACAAAACAAGTGCATCTGAGGTAAAGGCTCTGTCTTGTTCTGGAGCCTCCCTCACAGTTCCCCAAGGCACTGCTCACCATGAGTCATTCTTCTCACCGTGTTCTGACACCGGAGTATAACCCAGTTGCAGAATGTGTGTCTAGCAAATAAAATGACCTTGGTTCAATCCCAAGCACAAAATAAAAGAGAGAAATAAAAGAAAAAAAGAAAGAGGGGCTGGAGAGCTGGCTCAGTGGTTAAGAGCATTGCCTGCTCTTCCAAAGGTCCTGAGTTCAATTCCCGGCAACCAAATGGTGGCTCACAACCATCTGGAATGAGGTCTGGTGCCCTCTTCTGACCTGCAGACATACACACAGACAGAATATTGTATACATAATAAATAAATAAATATTTAAAAAAAAAGAAAAAAGAAAGAAAGGAGAAAGGATGAATGTTCAATTGTTTAGCATTTATAATAAACCATTTTTTGTTTGAAAAAAATTTTAAAGACCTCAAATTTTATAGTAGTTACATTTTGAAAGGTTAATATTCTAGATACAATAAGTTAACTATATTGTTAAAATAATTATAGCTATTACTTTTTATGTATTTTAAAATGTGGCTCATAACTTTCTTTTATGCATGCACTGATCTAAGGAAATATTTTAAACAAGCATTCATATAGCAAATTATATTTAATTAATATGTATTATTTGTTTAGTTACCTGTTATCAAACATGGTTACAATCAAGTTTCTAGAATTCTTAATCTGTTTACATAACTCAGAAAATAATGTTCCAAATTCCAGAACATTGTTGTGATGTATCCCACCATACATAGTACAACAAAGGTCTCCAGATTTGCCAGAAAGTCAGAGACAAATACCTAAAAGGATTGCTTAATCTTCATAAAATCTATAGAATGGCCGGGCAGTGGTGGCACATGCCTTTAATCCCAGCACTCAGGAGGCAGAGGCAGGCGAATCTCTGGGAGTTCGAAGTCCGTCTGGTCTACAAGAGCTAGTTCTTGGACAGGCACCAAAGCTACAAAGAAACCTTGCTTCAAAAATGAATCTATAGAACGATAAATTTATATATGCATCTGTATAGGTATATATGCATATTTGTGCATATATATGTATACACCTACACGCACACACACAAGTATATCTCTGATCCATCTAATAAGTATAGAGTCAGTGAAGAAATCTTTGCCTATATTGTTACTCTTAGCATAGCTGTAAGAACAGCTAATAAATAGAGGAGAACACTCCAAAGCATGGGCTGAATTCCCAGTAGTGTGGGTTTCCCTGAGATCTGGGGTCTTCTGCTGACTTGTGGCTGGATGACACATGAGAATAATCATCCCTTTAGACAGCTTCAGTGAGCTAGTGGATGGGCTGGATGAAGTGGATGTGAATCTCCACAAGGAGCACCTAAAATACAAGAAACTAAATGGGGTCAGTACACAAGACATACGGCTTTGGCCAGGGTCAGGACAGAAGGCAGCCTGTGTGCCATGTCATATGTTTCTGTGCCTCACCAGCCTTGTTAAAACACCTTCCTTGGCTAAGAAGCAAAGGACAATGGCATTGGGTTTTGATTCTACTGCATGGACTGGCTTTGTGGGAGCCTAGTCTGTTTGGATGTTCACCTTCCTAGATCTGGATGGAGGTTGGAGAACCTTGGACTTCCCACAGGGCAGGAAACCCTGACTGCTCTTTGGATTGGAGAGGAAGGGAGAGGGGGAGTGAGGGAGGGGGAGGAGGAGTGGGGGAAGGGGAGGGGTATGGGAGGAGAGGACGAGGTGAAAATTTTTAATAAAAAACAAAACAGAAAAAAACCTTCCTTGTATCCTTGTTCATACAACAGAGAAGAATTACTTTATTCATCAAAATTATAGACTTTAAACTGGTTGTCCTCTTAGTGCAGCAAGCAACACGCCAATCTCATCAACTCTGGATTTGACAGCCCACTCTCCCTTGGAAATCTCTGAGAACTACCCAGGTTACTGTACCTCATTTTGATACTATGCTAATGAGCATGCAATGCCACCATCCTCACAGAAAACTTAGGTTGCACATGGTTGAAGGTTTTTCACAGGACGCTGTGCAGTGGAAAGTACGTGAGGTGGAGGTTTGCACACTGTTCTGGAAATCACGAGACCATGTATTAATTCTTTCCACTGAGATTTGTTTTTAACCCTGGACAATCCATTTAGACAAAACATGGATAATAGAAGTCTTATGAAGTGTCTGTGAGAATCAGTTAAACCATTGTATAAGGCAAGGGTGTTTTCAATGTGGAATATCCTAGAGAATGTGTTCCTATCAAACAGCCTTGAGACATTACTGGGATCCTTCTAACACATTACCATTTTGTGCACACTGAGTTTTTTTGCCATAACATTATGGTATATATATATACTGATAATAAAATCATACTGAACTGAAGCAGAAGAATGCAGTTGTCATCTCAATAATGTTTTCACAGTAATAAATACACATATTTAGCTAGGAATAGAGGAGAAATTGAGGGTAACTATGAAAGAATAAGAGCAAAAATACAGAGAAAATGAGGAAGAAAAGGAAGAGGAAGGGAGAAGAAAGATTGAGAGGAGGATGGAGAAAGGGGAAGAGAGGAAGAGGAAGGTAAAAAAGGAAGACAGGCACTGCCCCTGAAAACAATGAACAGACAAGCAAAGGTGCTTGGTGAGGAGTTCAACTGTAGTGTGCATCTGAGTCAAGAGAAAAGTGAGCGGGGCTCAGCAGCGACCTTTCCTTAGCAATCCCAAGATTCCTGTGATAAAATGCTTGACAGACCCAGAGCGTCATCTTCCTGTGAGCCCAAACGTCTGAGAACATAGCCCCAATCTACTGTTTTATGTAAGGCCTTCCTTGAGAACTTTTAAAAAATTATCTTTCTTATCCCATCTAAGTAGGTTATCTTAGAAGAGGTCAACCTTTTTGTTTTTAGCAGGTTTTTCAGTCCATGTCATGTCTCCACATGTGTGTTTCACATCGATTGATACTGGAAAGTTCAGGAGTTAGGACTGTATCTCAATGTGAGAGCAAATGCCTTGGTTTAATCTCTGGAAGTGCAAAAACAAAGAAATAAAATAAATCAGAGAGTTTATATAAGGGGGTGGCACCTTCAGTAAATCATCTCCTGTAATTATCAGCTTTTAAAATTATTTACTGAACTATCAATAATGATATGTCTGTAATTTGTATGGTAAAAATATCTGTCAGTATTTATAGACCTATATGTTTGTCTGTTTGCTGCTTGTGTTCATCTCTCTGTGTTTGCAAAGCTTTCCCTCCCCACCTCTCTCCCTTGTATTATTATGTCACTTTGCCCATTCCCATGCTACAAGATAATCCTTGATCCAAGTCAAAGTTCACAGGGCACTGAGTAAGCTCTGGATTGTCTTCATTATCTCATTCCAGCGACCTGACAGACAATCAATGCTGAGGCATTTAAGTAAGGATATCAATGTTCTGGTAGGAATATGTGACTTGGAAGATCTATTATCTAGTATTTCCATCTGTTTCATTTCGTTGACATATACATGAGTTTTCTACAATCCAGGAACACTGAATTTTGGAGCATGGTGGTAGAGGGAATACAAGCTAGCTTTTCAGGATCAGAAATAGAGGGAAGGTTTAGAGGTCTCTCAGTATACAGTCAACTGTGCCCAGGCTACATCAAGAATAAAATGAGGTGACATCACCATTTTCTAAACATCTTTGATATCTACTTTAAGATTCCACATTTAAGAAAAATCCAGCCTACTCTATCCTTTTAGTTAAAGGTATAAAGAAAATGAACAATTTAAAACATTTCGATTACCTGGTGAGAATTTAGTCAGAAAAAAAAAGGCTTGGGTTCAGGAGCAGGGCTTCAGCTTCTGGGTTAGTGTGATTTATGGTCTCCAGCTCTCTCTTCTCCTCATTAATTCCTCTCCAACCATGTTAGCCTGCTGCTTCAACACCTAAGGGGGGAGATATGTAGCACATACCCCATGGACTGCGTGAGCCCAGAATAGTTATTAATGTAGCCCAGGCCACAAACTGAAAACTGTGCTGTTCTTAAGCATTGAAGATGAAAATGCCATATTGGTGTCACACAAAATAGATGATTGTGGACTCTTCCGTCCCACTGGTCACAGAGTGTTCACCCTTAGACAGGTATCATAGCCAATTGTTTTTCATGGCTTTCTTCATGTTATTAGGACACCTGTTCAACTGGTCCCTTTCAGAGTTTTGGCCACCATTTCACTTGATTCATCCCATCCCCTAATATCAATCTCTTCTTGGCACTTGTCCCTATGTATTAGCTGCATCTTCCATAAGTACATTATATAAGTGCATGCTCCTTTCTGCCCTCAGCTCTTTCCTATGAGCTCCAGGACTGCATAGCTTATTCTCTTTGCCTGATGCTTCTATGGGACCCACTGTGAGTCTATGCACAAAACTCATTTCTGAATGGAAGCCTGAGATGAGCAGCATTCTGCCTATGGCTAAACATGGCCCCACCCTAAGTGCCTGCATGCATCCTACCTCTAAACAGATAGACTGGTGTGAACAGTTTGATGCCTCTGCTTAGACAGGGTCTTTTTAGTTTTTTAGTTTTTTTTTTTTTAAATCACATCTATGCCCTATAGGTTGAACACTTTGTCCTGGATTACACAGTTAAAAACTGGCACAACTAAGATATAAGCCATTTATTTGTACTTAAAACAGAAAAAAATATAGAGAAAGGCTTAAGGTCTGGAGAGACTGAAACCTGGTGAGAAGCAGAACTGAACTCCTCCTCATCACGAAGAAGTCACCACAGAATGTGCCTGCCATCAAGTCACGCCCCTTTTGTTCCTAGCCAGGGAGTGAATCAGCTGTTTTCAGACCGTGACTGGACCACTCTGAGGCCCAGCATGCACAACACAGAATATCATAGCTTTATCATTCTGAGTGTGGCACCAAGAGCACATGAGGAGATACAGTCCCTGACAAACTTTCTTTGTCCTCAGCAAAAGCAATCTCTAAAAGAGAAGGCAACTCTGGACTCTGAGGCTGAGAACTAGTGTCGATCTCGTGGGAAGCAGTCCTTTGTTAGTCTTCATCCTTTGAGCTTCTGGAATGAGGGTGTGACTTGTAATGCTGGCTTTGCGGTACACAAATGCCACCCATTTTCCGGACTCCGGGGAAAACAGACAAGAGAAAATCTCCAGTCTCTTCCTCTGTAGGTACAAATATTTTTAAATGAGATGAATTCTTGGCCTCAAAGACATGGCTGAATACTCAGTGTTGCAGGGCATATGATTTTACAGCTACAATGCTTGAGAAAAAATAATATCTACTCTACTCCTTATCTAATTTAACTTACAAAACCAATGTGACATGTTTCTCTCTGTGTGTGTGTGTACATGAATGTACACAACAATTTCTAAGTATCCTCATTACAGATGAAAGGAAGTATGGGTATTCTACACTTTTCAACCCATTAACATTTTAGTTGATACTATTGAAATCAGACATAAATATGTACTAGAAATATGTACAACTTTAGAGGCTTAACTCATCCATTCACTTAACAACCACTGGTTCTTATGCGTATGAATAGATGGAAGATTCTTTGATAACAGAATACATAAGAGTGATGTTTCACAGGTTTTAGAGAAATAAAAGTAAAGCCAAAGGACTTCGGATCTACACCAGGAGATAAAACATTTCCCTGACCTGCAGTAGTGGCTTCTGTATGCTAACAATGATAGATTAACACTAAGTTATAGTAGAAAAACTAGGAAGGATGAAGAATGGAAGGAGAGGAGGCCGCTGCAGACATACGTGATCTGCCTGGTCCTAACAGCTGTAATTCTCTAATCATTCACCAGTATCCGATAGTGCATGCTACTGATTTATTCCCTCTGTGGGCATGGCTGGAGGTAGCCAAGCATCTAGAGATTGTAAAGTATTCTTTGCCAACTGAAAGTGATTTTTGTCAAGATACATTTGATGATTCCGGGTGCACATTTACTAGCTATACCTTGGAGGGCATGTTGCTGGCTTCTAGCAGGTAGACAGCTGGCAAGCTCTCACAACCCAAATCTCAGAACAGTCCTCACAATGAAGACATCCTGGCCCCAAGTGTCAATAGTGCCCAAATTTAGAAAGCCTGTCTTAAAGGAACAAAGCAATGACGTTAGGATTGGCCCACAAAGAAAAGCAACTCCAGAAATCTACGCCCATGCACTGGCTCTTTGTTTGCTGTTCCATCCTAGCAACTTCAATCTTGCGCGCAGCCAGTCGGGCCCCAGTGGTGTCTGAAATATCACTGAATCATCAGCCACTATTCATCTCACAACAGGGCAGACGTTTAGAACCTGCTCTATCAGAGGAATTTGAAACCTGCCCTTTTGCTTCTTTTCTAAAGAAACAATTTAACGATCTCAGCTGGGGCCTAATGAGCCAATGTCCACATCAGAAAGCGGCTCTGTTTGTGACAAGTTTGACAGAGTGTGAGCGGAAAACGGGAGGTGGGGGAGGTATTGGAAGGCTAATTGAGCACTGCAGCTGAACAGTTCACGGGTGCGTCGTCCTTCAGCTAAAGGTTGTTATGCTTCGTCGGAGCCAGAGACAGACTCTGCCATGAGGGCATCACTTTTCTATATGAAAAATATGACTAGAAACGCAACAAAAACGTGGAGCACTGGGCGGCATTATGGTAGTCACAGCAGATGCTGTTGAAGAGTGTCAGCACCACCCTTGTGACCTGACTCTGAGGCACAGTGCACTAGATGTAAAAGGGTGTGAGGTGCTAGCACTGGGCTGTGAGACTGAAGAAGCATGCTTCAGTCTCTGTGCCACCATCAGAGAGATGGCTGGGCTAGATCTAAAGCAAAGTCTTCACGGTGCATTTAGACAAGGTTTGAGACTCACAAAATATGGACTGATCTCTGATATGGCTGCTCTAATTAACAACAGGGAGAAGCATGTGGATGATGTCAGAGAAAGTCAACCACTGAGATGGGAGACAGGACTGAAACATCTCCACACATTGTACCCCAGCTCCGGGGCTCTAGCAACAAGGCCAGGACTAGTCACAGAAATTCCCTTGGCAGATCCAGTCAGACCTAAGTATGAAGCTTTCCCCACTAGTTGCTTGGTGTCCAGATGGTTCACATTTCTCCATCTTACTGGTCTTTCTGAAGATATCAATGGAATTCAGTTATATTAAGCTTAACAAAAAACTCACCCATAAAAATTACTTGAGAAAAGTGGAGAGGAGTGGAGAAAAATATATAGCTCAATACAAACAATCAGAAAAGAAAAGAAAAAGACCTGGGATTGTGTCCCTATTACCATGAAATGCTTTCAGTGGAATATTTATAAACACATGGTTGAAAGTGACTAGGGAAATGCTACAGGTAATCACATAAAAGAGTTAGGGCTTCCTGTCTTCATTAGAGTAACCAATGTAACAGCGCAACAGTGCTGGGAAGAGGAGCCAAAGGGGAGGCTGTGTGCACTGCTTCGTCTTCGTGGATGGATTGATGCGAATAATTAAAGGGCCAGGCATAAAAACCTCCATGTTTGAATTCTTATTCTCTTTTCTACTGTTCCGTATCCTCTGACATCCACAACACAACAACAAGGTCCTCACTAAATGTTTTAACTCTTGCTTGGACATTCCTATTCCTGATACTATAAGAATTAAATGCAGTTTCCCCTCACTTTGTGTTGCCTAAAATGGAACAAAGAGCTTGGAGGCCTCCTACTCCTGGTACTGCTGAAAAATGCCTGAGAATTTAATTGTATCTGGATTATTGCTAGTATGATTAATATGATTATTTTAGAAAGGGATTCTAACTATATGGCCCATCACAGGAAAGGAATTTTTTTTTACTATTATTTCTTTTATTTTTGAGATTATAATATACTTACATCATTTATCCCTTCCCTTCCTTCCCCTCAAATCTCGTTGCTCCCTTTCAAACTATAGCTTCTTTTTCATTAATTGTTGTTGTGTTGTTATATGCATTTATGTTTATATATCCATATATTTTGGTATATATATTATATATATATAATACATATGTATTCTTAAATATAACCTGGTAAGTTTGTATAATGCTATTGTGTAAATGTTTTCAGGGCTGACCATTTGGTGTTGGGTGACCACTGGTGCGCTCTTGCCTGGAGAAGGCTATTTAACCCACTTTCAATATTCCTTCGTTGCCCGCAACTTTAATGTAAAGTTGAGGCCTGGTGGTTTTTCGCCTTCCACTTTGACATATATTTTGTTGTCCATGCTTATTTGATGTTTAGGGGGTCATGTTGGTGAAACTTGATGGGTTCTGAAATTACTAGAAGACAAACTCACAGAAACCTCCTTGATCCTCTAGATTTTAAATCTTTCCACCCTCATAACGTTCCCTGAGCTCTAGGTACCATGTATACATTCAGAAACATTTAGGTAGATGGACACATTGCAAAATGGATCAGTAATTGTATTTTGGTTGGTTGTGGTTTTTTTTTTAAGGCCTCTGTTCATTGAAAAAGAAGTTTCCTTGATGAGGGGTGAAGACTACACTTCTCTGTGGGTCTAAGGAAAAATGCTTATAATGTAGCTGGAGATTATACCAGTCTAGTAAAGTGATGGCTGTAGGGTCTCCATAACTTGACTATCCCTGAGCAGTAGGCTAGGTTTTCAGTATGGTTTTCCTCTTGTTGAGTCTGTCTTAAGTCCCAATATAGAGAAATCAATTCCAGTTAAGGCATGTGTGCCATAATGTACCCTTAGGGTTATCATGCCGTGTTGATCCTTGTTGTAATTCATATGTGCCGTACTAGGTAGGACCTTTGGTAGCCTCCCTCCTTTGGAAGATTTCATAGTGCCTTCTGACAGCATGAGAGCTGGTCCTCATGGAAGAGACTTTCATGTCAGTTCTAGCTCAGGGACCTCTGGGCCCTATGTCTGAAGTACGTGGAGTCTTTGACAATAGAAACTTACCTTCCATCTCTGGAGGCAACCAAGGGCAAAAGTAATAGTCTTTATATAATAAAATAAAACAGTTAGCTTTAAAGGTAAACAGATGGAACTAGAAAAGATGATATTCAGGAGGTAAGCCAGACCCTAACAAGGACAACGATCATACGTTCTTTCATTGGAGGCTCCTAGCTCCAAATCTTCAGAGGTGAGTATGTAGATTGGAGAAACTGCAGGAATCAGGCACGTCAAAGGGAACTAACTGCTGCTGGCTTAGGTGGACGGGGTAACCGTAAAGAACTGACTGGCAGGAGGGGGCAGTAAGCATAGGTGGAACAGCCAAACTGAGAATTCCGGGAGGAAGAGGGGTGGATTTGGTGGAATCGCCAGGACACAGAGAGAGCAAGACATGCTGGAAGACAGGTGAAGCCATGAGCCACATGGCAATACATAGATTGGTAGAAATGAGTTAATTTAAGTTGTAAGATATAGTTAGTAATAAGCCTGAACTATTGGTCTAGCATGTATAATTAATAATAATATTGTCTTTTGTGGCTATTTTGGAAGCAGCTGCTGGGATGGGAAGACATCTCCTACAGTACATACAAGATTTAAAGAAAATTTTCTCATCTGGCCTGACAATTCTCCTTCCAAGAGCTAAATACCATTTAACAAATCCCACTACTAGACATGAGAAGCCTCTTTTAAGTTGTCAGTGTTATTCAAGAGGCTCCTAAAATAAAACATAAAGAAATCAGTTGACTTAGAGTTTTCTTACTTCAGATCGAACACAGAAAAACAGTAGTACTTTGTAAAAGGTGCCCAAGGTGGTGCAATTGTTGTTTGAAAAAGTGGCAAGACCAGCTAGTTGGGTAAAGATGTATGGATTAATTGCCGAATCTGCATCTCACCTGCATCTTTTATGTGACAGATATGAATGCTTTATAGGTAATGAGGTCCTCAGCAGGAGAGTTATAGCCTACCAGCCTGACATTTGTAAAGCTATAAAATGTGAGGGGGATATTTTACAAGTGAGGTGAGCTGTCCTCCTGCATATTAACACAATTAGGCCTCCATGTTGCATGCGGAGTAAACAGTATATTTATAGCATTAGGATTCTGGAAATGATATTAAGCAGACATTGCAATTTGCATTTTAATTTTCTTACGAGAGAATCTTTCTATTTATCATAAAGCATCCAGGGTCTGCAATCTTTTTAACTTTTCCTGCAGTCTCAGTCCCCTGCTTGTAACAAGGCTAGCAGTTCTGATAGGACACACAGGTGTGAACATCTAGCGTCAGGAACTGAGACCAAAGTGAAGGGCTGCTCAATATTTCCAGGCTGCTTTTCTTGAGAGCTGGGAAATGTCTAATGTCTGTTCCCAAGCTCCCTATCATCGGTTTGTTTAAAATATTTGGCTTCTTTCTGTTTCTTGCTTGTCTTCTTCCCTGAGTTTTCTGGAGTATCTAAGAATCTGTTTTATTAGTGTAACTCTTCAAATGTTGCTATTGACGGATATGAAACGGGTTGGAGATTCAATTTCAAGAAGGAAAGGATATTTAAGTATCCTATATATCATTTCTCCTTGAATTATAGGGTTCTGTTAAGAACTTGAACATTCTATCCTTTGTGAGGTAAACATCCTGAATTGCAGAATTTAAACATCTCTTCCAGCTCTCTGGAATCCAAACTTGAGGTGTCATCAAGACTGTGACCTTTAAAGTCCTGGAAGTCTCATGGGATTTTTTTTTTTTTTTTTGCTGTTTCTAGCACTTGGACTCCTAGAGACTCTTGACATCACTCCAGGCTCTATCATGCTATGTTCTTATGTCCTTCTTTTGCTGTCTGTGTTTCTACTTTTCAAAAAAGGATCTCTGTAAGGATATCACCTTATAGACTCTCCAAGCAATCATTTTATTTTCACATCATTCTGTTATGATTTTACTTTAGCTTATTTATATCTGCACAGGGCCTTCTTATAAGAAATGCATTCAGAGATACCTCCGGTAAAGACTTTGACATACCCTTCTCAGGGACAGTCACACATTTGCATAATAAACATAAATTCTCTATCTACATTCTGTATGAGAAAGAGAAATTATGATCACAGTCTAGATGAGTACTTAGCAAATGAGGGGCCTCAGTAGCCTGTCTTACAGATGAATATCAAGCTCAATTCTGTGCTGTTTCAGTAGGGCTTTTCTATGTTAGACACAGTTGCAGAGGTCTGGAAGACCAGAGTAAACCCATTCTTCCATCCCTGACAAATCTGGACTACATTTCTCATCTTTCTTGTGTCGTTTTTTTTTTCTACTTGAATGAAGATTCTTCCATTTAGTCAATCATTACCCTCCTCAAGTCCCATTCCATGCCAATTTTGTTCTCATATTTTATCATGAATTTAAATTTAAAGTTTTATTTCCTCCACTTCAATGTCATTTGCCCCTGGAAAACTCATCTCTAATTAGAGAAACCTTAACTTTCCTCAAAAGGAAGGATAGGAATCAAGAGCCAATGCATAGATAGAATGAGGTGGCATTTAGAAGCAAGTTGGCCAAGGATATCACCATCAACAAGAGTCACATCTTGAACAACAAACCTTTATGTGATGATACCATGGTCAGAGACATGAACTTGGAATTTCTGCTTTGATGAGCATCAGGGTTATGTGCTTTCTCATCATACAGCTAGTAGATTGCCTACTCAGTCTGTGCAGTGGGGGAAGGTAAAGTTGTAGTACACAGAAAGACACTCTTCGCGCCCTCTTGCTTCTCAAGCAGCTTTTCTGCCTACAGAAGAGCAATTGCTGAACATACAGGGTGCAGTTAGCCTGATAGATGAGCAAATATTCATTAAGCATGTGAGAATTATCTATTTTCTTCATAAATAGCAGGGGAGAGTTCTTAGGATACAAAGAGTAGGTCCTGTTTCCTGTCAAATTCTATGGAAGTAAAGACTACTGGAAGAAAGTTCTTTGTAAAAAAAAAAAAATCCTAGCATGGAAATTTGCTAATATGACTTCAGCATGTATACTATAATCAAAATCTGTATAGCAGGTGATCACAGGCTTCTTTGACACATATAGAGCCGTCACTATCTATAGAACAATTTTTGCGTGTTCTGGGAAATAGTGCATAATGTGAGTAAAATATTCTATTGGAAAATAGGAAACTTCTCTTTTCAACAGACAGAAGCCATTAAAGAATATCACAACCAATCAACATGCAGAGCCTAGTCCCAGTGGATACATCTACAAAACATCCCCACACTTAAAGCTCAAGGTCCACTACAAAAGAAGGAATTCTAGAGGATCCAGAAATTTACTGTGAGACTGTGTTTCCTTGTCACATCAGAAGCTACACCCATAAAGATGCACCAGCATGACTGATTAAACAGAAACTGAACAAGGACAGCAATAATAGATCTGTCAACATGAAAAAGGAAAAGCCCAGGAAGCCTCCACCCTATGCAGAGAACTACAGGCAACTGAGAAATGAAGAAATAGTCTTCCCCAGGGAAGAGCATACCAACTGGTTATCTAACACCAAATGGCCAGCCATAAAAATACACACACACACACGAGTAACTATACAGACTAAACAGGTTGTATATAAGAATATATATTTAAATACACATATGTATTTGATAACAATAAAAGAAGAGGCCATTAATTTGAAAGAGAAAAAAGAAGGTATATATTGGAGGGTTTGGATGAGGGAAAAGGAAAGGATAATTGATGTAATTATATAATAATCTCAAAAACTAAAATTGGAAAATAGGAAATATTATTCTATGGCTTTCCACCTCCCCTCTCTTTTGTTAAAGCTACTGTGTACATAATTATTATTAACTCTTTAAAAATCAATATTTTTTTTACAAAACTAACCATTCTTCCCTCTCCAAATAGAAAGTCAGTTTTCTTGTTTTTTTTTTTTTTACCTCATTCAGAGATCATTTACTCGCTCCCTAGAGCTTTCTCTGCTAATCCAGATCTCCTAGGTAGCAATGATTTCCTTTTACTCTGTATAGTAAGTATTCTATACTCTGTATAGCACAAGACAAAAGAGCAATGTTATCTTTCAGGGTTGACTGTATGGCAGTGTGAAACCAATTAATGTAGAGAACACCTCTTCTGGTCACATGTCCTCAGTTGTCTATAGCTCTTTGGGTAGGATTGAGGCTTTCCCCCATCAAACAATTTGGCACAAATATATATGGTGTGGGACCATGGTCTATACTCTGTCTATTATATTTTAAATAAACGTTGATTGGCCAGTAGCCAGGCAGGAAGTAATGGCAGGACAACCAGACAGGAAGTAGAGATGGGTCTATATAAGTTATAAGAGTTAATAAGAAGCCTGAGCAAATGGGCCAATCAGTTTATAACTAATGTAGACCTCTGTGTGATTTCTTTGGGACTTAATGACTTCAGGAACCAGGCAGGACAGAAACCCCAACAATATGTGTGTGTGTGTGTGTATTAAAAGGCCATGGATCTGAAGGAGAGCAGGCAAAAGTATGTGGGACAGTTCGGAAGGAAGAAAGAAAAGAAGGTAAAAGGGAAAAGTGTAGTTATATTATAATTTCGAAAAGCAAAAGGGAAAAGAAGAAAAATGTGACATTAGTTATAAAAGAGGATCCACGTGAAAAATGAGACCATTCAGCCACATGTCTTTGTGTTCAGGACTATGAAGCAGGCTTTAGATGTATCTTTTTCTCTTTAATTTCACATTTATTGTTCCATAAATTTGAGAAGACTTCATTGTTGGCATAGCACATGCTGCATGCTAAGGACACAAAGGTGAATGTGGAACCCATGCCCCCAGATCTCACTATTGTGTCTACACATATGAATGAATGCAGTGACTGTGGTTTTATACAAGCAAGGTGCGGAAAGATTGAGAGAAACCAAATGGCTAACATCCAACAAACGATAGAATGAGCAAACACACCAGGAAGTTATATTATGTATAAAATTGCCAGAAAGGGCTTCCAGGGAAAATGGAAACCTGAAATGAATTATGAACCATGCTTATATATAACTGCTGCAGGCTACTAGATGGGGTATTAGGAAGTGTCATCTGTAAAAGGAAGGACCTGTGCTCAGGATCTGGCAAGCATCCAGCTTGGTCATCACTAGCTACAAAATTTAGTGATTGATATTTCAAGAGGCCTGCATTTAGTTCCACTTTTAGCTTCACAAAAGAACATGAATACCCAGAGGGCTTCATTAAATAGGTGTGAAATATGTTGTAGTCAGAAACATGACAGTACTTTCATACAAGTTGTAGTACATTTACATATATCCTGAAATGGAAAGAGAGTCTGGGTTGTCTATGAAGATCTCTATCACCTCCTTCCATTTAATGTGATTGAAGACAACATTTGTTAGTTTCAAGGAGCATTCACTGCTGGGAAACAACAATTTCCTTTTGCTCTACATAATAAGGGACAAGGCGAAATAACAATACAACAGCAGTTCTAAAAGAACCTCAGTGAGAGCACATTGGTGTTTCTTTGGGTTCAGGACAACTGGGAAAGTTGAGACAGATGTCTTTTTCTTTCATTTTGTTTCTGTTGACTGTTCTGTGTTTTGCCTCTAATTTCAAGATAGATGCCACAGAGCTTGGAAGTAGACACTTGCCTACCTCCTCTGTTCTTATCCCATTGTAGACCTAAGTTTCTTTCACACCCAATTCCATAATTGTTCAGTCCCAAAGAAACTCACAGAGACTTATTATATTAATTATAAACTATTTGGTCTATTAACTCAGGCTTATTAATAACTAGGTCTTACAACTTAAATTGACCCATAATTCTTGTCGATGTTTAGCCACATGACTTGGTACCTTTTCTCAGTTCTACATTCTTATCTTGCTTCCCCCGGGTCTGAATGGTGACCACATGTTCTGCCTTTCCTCTTCCCAGACTTCTTAGTCTGGTGGCCCACCTGTACTTTCTGCCTGGCTGCTGGCCAATCAGCATTTTATTAAACCAATACAAGTGACAAGACTTTACAGTGTACAAACGCGTTATCCCACAGCATCCCATGTCTCCTATTTCAATGAAGTGAGACCTTTGTATGTGTGTAGAGGGATGGAGGGAAGGATATGGAGACGTTAAGCAGTCTTTAAGAGCTATTATGAAATGGGCCTAGTCAGTTCTGCTTTGCTTAATTGCTGGTATGGAATGAGTAAACCAATTTTAAATGATCAGGCTGCAAACAGAGTGGCAGAAGAGGCAGGAGGGTAATAGGAATCATCAGAGAAGTACTTGGAAGGTTAGAACATTTTTTTTCACACATCTGAGAAACGAATTCTTAGTGTGTGCTTTAAAATGCTGAATATTGATTTTTGTCTTACATCTTTGTGTAGTTTCAGAACAAAGTAGCTTCCTAAAGTACTTATGTATTTAATAGGCACATCCAAAAAAATCTCTAACTGAATTTTATTAAGAATTTGATATGCTTGTTAAGGTTCTACTGTGTGTATGTCATTATTCTGACAGGGACACGAAGGAGAGTAGAGCATTCAGAGTCACGGCAGAAAGCAAGAGTGCACATAACTTTTGTATTTGGCAATACAGTTAGTGAAGCCCAGTTCAGTGACTCCCAAGAAGCAGAACAAACTGAGCATTTGCCCATCATGAGTAAGAGGAGGACCATGTGAGAAAGAGCATGGGCTTTGTCACTTCCTACCTGAGATCTTTGAGACTTTATGAGACCCTGTTCCTTAATTTGCAGATTGCATGTGTGGTAAGCATTTTCTCAGGCTCTACTGTGATGATGGCATATGCCAGATACAGCATGTGGTAAGTCAGAACTGAAAACATACCAGAAGTTCTTCCCTGTCCTGAAACTAAGTTTCTACATGCAGATTCCTGAGACTACGTGCCTTGATTTGAGCTCCTGGCATCTATCACCAAGACTCCCTTTTCATTTTAGTAATATCCCTTACCATGTCCCCATCCCTGCTTCTATCAACAAAAGCATGCTAAACCTTAAGTCAGTCCAGAGCAACTGGTAAGCAAAAGAAATGATGACATTCTCCCACTATGTGTGTCTGAGCTCTCCACACCCTTTAGCGAAGTGTCCACACTCAAGTCTCTTTCTTACTCATCATACTATCTTCTTCCGGCCTGACTTCTGTATTCTATCCATAGACCCTCAAACATTACAAGTTATTGTTGATCTTCTTGGTTCTCCTGCAGAACTTGCCAGTAAGATCCTATTGCTAAAGACACCACATACTTGAGTCATAGAAAGGAAAAAAAGTCAATGAAATGATTCCTAACGACATTCTTTTCTACTCACAGATTAGTGCCTAGCCCAGCTATTATCAGAGTGACTTCATCTAGCAACTGATGGAAACAGAGGCAAAGATACACAGCCAAATAGTAGGCAGAGCTTGGGGAATCCTGAAAAAGAGGGAAAGAAGGATTGTAGGAGTCAAAGAAGTCAGGATGTCACAAGAAAAGCTACAGAATCAACTATTCTTGGCTTACAGGGGCTCACAAAGGCTGAACTGACAACCAGGGAGCCTGCATGGGACTGAAGTAGGCACTCTGCATTTGTTGTAATTGTGTAGTTTGGTCTTCTTCTGGAACTCCTGAAAGTGGAAGCAGGGGCTGTCTCTGACTCTGTTGCCTGCTTTTGGGACCCTTTTCTCCTACCAGGTTGCCTTGTTCAGCCTTAATAGGAGAGAATGTGCTTAGTTTTGCTGCAATTTGAGATGCCATGGCTGATTGAAACCCATGAGAGGCTTGCCCTTTTCTGAAGAGAAACAGAGGAGGAGTAGATGGTGTTGGGGAGAGAGGGGATGGAGATATGTACTAGGAGGAGCAGACGGAGAGGAAACTGTGGTCAGGAAGTAAAAAAAAAAATAAACAAGAACAAGGAAGAGGTCAGGCTGGTACTAACCAGAAAGCATCTGCCCTCTTGGGTAGCTTTTACAGTGTTAGGTGGTATTATACATCCATATAGAGGAGAAAACTAACCTCCAATCCTAATCCTAAGCAATCCTTAACTATCAGCTATAAGAATGACATGCTTGGCAAAACAGACTCACTGGTGCAATGACAAAAATGTCGCGGATAACATCTTTCTTTCTGAGGTTTTCAAGGCCTGCCCCACAAGATGAAATGCATAGCTGGAACTTTTTATTAGGACCAAGAACCTGTGGTTAGAACAGCCATGGGCCCTAAGGAAGAATCTACTGTCATTATTCTACTAAATGGTCACAGTGTTAAACTGACTCCCAATAGCTGATTTTTATACTCTAGATTAGTCATCTCTAAAAACTCTCACGAGAGAATCTTCTTTCTTCAGTTCAATGGTGGTTAGCACAGAGGACCGGACATGGTCAAGGAGCAGAGAACAAAGGATTGTGGAGTGTTCATACTCCAATGTGACATATATCACACCCCTCTTCTTAAGGTTCGGGAATCATTGCACATGAGAAGGCAGAAATATTTTTAAGAGCCAGAGGCTGTGAATTACTATAAGAAAACAATGTTTTCTAGACAACTGGGAAGTTGCAGATATAAACTCCCAGTTGTGAGACAGCATGCTCTAGACCTTGTGCCAACTCAAGCCAGACAAAATCCCAGCATGCCAAGGGGAGATGAGTGTGAAGTATAATTCCTAACTGTGGTGCTGTTAGCAATTGACAGTTGCTAGGAGAGAAAGAGTCAGTTTTCTTTAAGGGGTACCCTTGGTAGGTTGGCCATGCTCCATTAGAAGGCCACATACACAAGAGTATAGGAAACACAAATTGGACTTCATGGGGGTTAAAATTGAAAAGTTGTGTTGGAAGGAAAGTGAAAGGAAGTTAAGAGAAGGGAAGGGAACGAAGGGAAGGGAAAAGAAAGGAAGGGAAAGGAAGGAAAGGGGAGGGAATAGATCTTCCAAAAGTCATGAGAGAGAGGTGGCTATTATCAAAATAATCCAATGAAATTCCCAAAGAGATAATAGAAACATAAAAAATACAAATGAGGATAAGGTAGTAGTCCCAGGACAAGGATGCTTTCCTTCTGGGTAAATGGGTAATCAGACTGAAGTCAGAGATCAAACAGATACAGAAAACAAGAAGTTTTGAGAGCAGAATGGGAAAGTATCAAAGAAGGAATAACACATCCCAGGACAAAGTCTCCTGGTCACATGTGGAGGCACAGCATCAACAAGTCAGGCAACTCGGGGGGGGGGGAGTCATTAGTGCATAACACCCTCACAGTTCCAATATTCTTAAGAAAGGAGGGAGGGAGGGAAGAAGGGAGGGAGGGAGGGAGGGAAGAAGGGAGGAAGGGAGGGAGGGAGAAAAGGAGGGCATTCTGCCCCTCGTTGTACAGCAACAGAATTAGACATACAGGTTCATTCACAAACATTGCAAACAAAGGAGAGGTCCTGGCAGTCACATTGCTTCTTAAGTGCCCCATGGGGACTGTGACTAGGAAGGAAAAGGAGAGGCAACAAGTGAGAAAAGACATGGTCACTTTTCTTTGCTCTATGTGCCTCTCACGAGCAGCATGTCCACCTCGCCAGAGGAGCCAAGGTCCTGGTCATGTCCACCTCGCCAGAGGAGCCAAGGTCCTGGTCATCACTCAGTTCATCCCCCCCCCCCAAAAAAAACCTGTCACTCATCTTCACAGAAGTCAGGATTTCCAAAGGAAGACCTAACAGTCTGACCTCCAGAGCAGATGGTCGCTAATTGCAACATGTAAACAAACAGGCAAGGAACAAGTACACCTTGCAGCTGTGAGTAAGATTAATTTTCAGGAACATCAGGGGCTCTGGTTTCTAATTAGTGGGGGAAATGCGGTCGCGAGCACAACTGAGGGAGCCCTGCCAATGAGGTCATGTGTGGGGTCAGACATCCAGCCTGAGGACCCCAAATCCCATAGGAGGAGCTCAGGAGCCACTTAACCTTGTCGCCTTTGTTTTCCTGTCTGTGAAGCAGTGGGCAATAAAATCCCTCTAGTTCTTCACTGGGTTTTATGTAAGTGACCTAATTAATGAGTGTATAAGCCTAACGTAACAATGAAACATGTAATTGAAAACTTTAATCATCACAACAATGATCCAATAATAGTAGCTGCATAATGACATAAATAGTTGTTTTAAAGTAAAGATATTACCATTTTGAGGTTTCCTCTCTAATCTGCATTTTCAAATGAGAAGAATATGTCACTGCAGTTTTGCTTGCATTGTTCTAATGTTTAATTCCCCAACCCTGCTCCCTATGTTGTTTTTGTTGTGGTGGTTCGACAATGCAGGAATTCCAGAAGATTGCAGTAATAACCGAACACTCCAATTAAAAGCTTTTCTGCCCAGGAGTTCTAATTCCAAAGTAGGTAGTCAAAATCTCTTCCACAGTTGGAGAACTTCTTTGAATTTGCTAAATTATATAACGTTAGCTCATCTCAGTTAGAATTTCTTAGTCATCCGTCTCCTAGCTGCTCCAGTAAGTTTATGAGTTTATGATTCACCTTTCCCCACTTCTAAGGCTATAAACAAGCTGTCCCCACCACTAAAAATCCCTATCTCCTTCAGAGACTCCTGTATTTCTGGAAAGTTCCCACTTCTTTTATAAAAGCAAATGAATAGCATCCTATGACCCTTGCACTGAGACCAACACCAAAGCCAAGCACCCTCTCATGGTCCTGACTTCTCTTGCACCTATTGATAATTGATTTATTTGAACTATCACACATTGTTTTTATTTGCCGAGTACTGGTTCCATTTATTAACCAAGCGACACCTTAGCAACTCAGGAATAGAATTTTCCCCTCTATTGTGTGCCTCTCCCTTATCAGTGCTCTGAATGAAACAAAGTGAACATTCAATAAGTATTTTAGCATTGAAAAAGAGCATGCAAATCCTCCATGTACACTGTAGAATTATCACAGATTTGCATTATTACTTAGTAACTATTATATTAGGTAGGACTGTAAAAACAATGGTTTTAAGAGGTGTTCTCAGCCTTGCTTCAGTGACAAACTGAATCCATGCTTCAATCCACTGTCAACCTGGAAAGGTTTCACACACATTAATGCCCATTTTCGTTCTCACCTCAAAATTTCACCTCTATTGGAGTTGTACCCGACTCCTGCAGCTGCCAGAATCACCCCACTGCCTTGGACCTGTGTACACTCCTAAGGCTTTATACCACTCAAAAATAAGTGGTCTTTCCATCATGTCCAAGAAATGCTTACTCCCCCTTAGGTCAATCATGTCCATTGAGCAGATGCCTGTGGCACTTTGCATCCCACTTTCAAGATGTGCCCTTCTTTTCTTTTAAAGCAGGTTTTCTGCTTTAGTCAGTGAGAATAAATACGTGTGCGCATATCACCCCTTTAGAGTTGATGCCTCTTTACAAATAATGACAGTATTGGATTCTTTCTTGAAAGAGTAGGTCTTATTTCAAGGCCCAATACATTATTAAAGCTCAATTAGTAGTCAAAGGAGTGCATGACTTGGCCTTAGCTCTGCATAACAAACTGACTAAAGAGATGAGAAAATTAGATTCTTCATCAGATACTCATTAACTGATTAAGGCATACAAATTTTCTATTTATCTTGCTTCATAGTATATACCTGCATAAACATAGTATTTGTTTTTCCTAAATTTATTACCTTACACTATATTCCCTGGAAAACATAGGTCTATGGTTCTTCCGTGCTTTGTTAACAAGGTCCCAAGACAACCCAGTTAGGTTCGGCTCTCTCTGTCCCAGGCTGAGAATCATTTCCAGATACCTTTTAAAAAGTTCTTCCTTGCTGCACTACTCCAACCAATAAATGGAAATTTCTTAACCACTCACATCTATTTTAACTATGGCTTGGAGAGTGTGACGGGGAATAACTGTGATTTTGAGGATCCGAGTATATATGTGTAGCACATGGGAGAGCTTGAAGACTTCCAGGTATCGAGAAAAGATAAATGGCCCGGATAAAAGTTTAAAATCCACCACCTCAGCATCCTTTTCCGATGCAGGCAGTTTGAAAAAAAAAGTCATTTTTTTTGTACCAAGACTGACAGATTTATGAACTTTTTCATTTCTTCTGCAAAAGCTTATCATGGACCAGCTTAGAAATGACTGCTAATTAAACCAAGTGTGAGCATTGGTGATACAATCTTCTTCGAGAATTGTGTATAAAAATGAGAAACTGAAAGCTTTCTTTAACAGTGTGAAGTGTGACATTTCACTTTTAAGGAAGATTTTGAGCAAAGCAGAATATAAATTGAAATCCATTTTTACTCCCCCTCGCATGCATTTCTTTGCAATCAAGACGACAAGACCATCACTGTCACTGCGCCCACAGCATCTTTAACCATGCCCTGTGTGGCCATCAATAATTCACTGGGTACAACGGTATTTCTCTCCGCAAGGCTTACAGGCCAGCACTGCGAGCTTTGTGGTTCATCTAAAAAAAGTGGTGAGGGGCATTCTGTGAACAAATCTCTCAGGTGTTCTCATCTACAGCATCCAAACTTGGAGCTCTTCTTTTTGTCACCATGTGAAGGAAAAATGTAGCTTTGTCACTGGGATGAAAGCTCTCTGTTATTCACTAAACCCAAATCACAAAGTAGGGCAACCACACATGCCCAGATCACAAAGTAGGGGAGACCACACATGCCCAGATCACAAAGTAGGGGAGATCACACATGCCTAGATCACAGAGTAAGGAGTCCATATATGCCTTTGTTGTGGTTTTCTCTACCTTTCTTAGATTTCTGGGGATCATAAATGTCCCCAGAGGGTCATGGCTGAACACACTATTGGTCAGTGGCAGCGATGTTAAGAGGTGGGATCTAGTGGCAACATAAAGGGAGTTTTGAACCTCCTGTTCCCTTTACTTCTTGTCATTTTCCCTTTTTGGTGTTGGATTGGCTGCTAACATGAGCTGCCTTGCCACAGGGCCAAACACTGGGATCAGGTACAGACTGGAAACGCTGTACCTCTGAGCCCAGATACTATTTTTCTTTAGAAGTTGATTTATAGCAAGTATTTGTTACAGGAATGGAGAGTAACACAATGTCTATTTTAAAGGGCTACAGAACTGTCATCTAGAACAATTCATACCCAGGCAGTAAGAGACAAGTCTATATAAACAAGTCAGATACCTTCTAAACTAGCAGGACTGTTTCCAAATGATTCTGCTCAGTGAGTTTTTTGTCACCTAGTATCTGGGTCAAGGGAGTTTTCACAAGCCACACAGCAAAACCATCTTTAAAGTTATTTTTCTTACGTGTTTGAGTTTGTTTTAGAAGAAAGTAATCTGCGAGCAAGGCTGAGGAACAAGGCTGTGGTTGTGGGAATTTCTACCACTATTTTCTTCTCAAAGCAGCTTCTTAACTTTCGGTTTGCCATCATAATAGCTTGTTTAAGCTCTTGATAAAAACACTTTATATGTGAATGGTGGAAGCAAGATCTTCCTGCAACAAGAAGCCCCTGCCTGTTGTAATCAGGTTTCTCCCTTTGCCCCCTACATATAAACAAATACGGCTTACATTAAATAGCAGTCTTCACTGCTGCCACTGCCTTGAGTTGTTACTCTGGGCAATTCTGCCCTCCACCCTCGTGTGAAGAATCCATTCCTCCCACTGCAGAGACAGATAGCCCTGCCCTTCAGCTCCCAGTGGGACTGAGTATGTGGATGCCCTTTAACTTTAATCCTCCAAAGAGGTTCTGTTGGACATGTTCATAGTTTAAAATACAAGCATGACGAAATTGTCAAAATGTTCTCTACTTAAAATATTATTTTTCCCATGGCTTATGAGATATAAATAAATCTCAGACTTTCCCCTGATTCAGCTACTCCTTTTTCATGAGTGTTACCATGAGCGTCAGTTTACCCTTTAGACTTTTTACAGATTGAGGTCTGAAGTGAAGAAAACTTAGTTGAATTTTAGCAGGTGTTTCATGCTTATTTTCATAAATTAGTGATTTTTGTCACAATACTAAGGAAAAACTAATATGTATAAAAATATAGAATATGTTACTTGAAACAAGATATGGATTTTGTTCTTATGGTGATACTTATAAATATTTTGAATATTGGGAGTTTTAGTAGAATAAGTATGTGGCCCCCATAGTGAGTGCTTATATGAAAAAAGCATTGATTTGGATTATGAATTCAGTAACTTAAAATAGTGTGTCCCTGAACTGGAAGTATAGGGGCCTTTGGAGGCATTATAATATATTCTAATGTGAATCTTTAGAAAATATCCTTTTTAATAGATTTGTAAGAAGTTTCTAATAGTCCAATGGGTGTTTAAGTTATGGAAACAAAGATTTTTAAAATTCTCTTATTTGGTGCAATATTTAATTTCCTAGGGATAGCATTTTATGCTTATTTTTGACACCAAAACTTTAATTTCCAAGAAGAAGTGATTGCTGTTTTCTGTATGTTGTCAATGCAGATAATGGACTAAAAGAGTTCTCTTGGCATCTTGTCTTCTTCTCTGTCATCTCTCATCCACAGGCATCTACCGAGGACCAGCTGTGCACCTTTCCATCCCTAGGTGTTGGTGACTAAAGTGGGGGCTATCTGAGCCCAAGGATTCTGCTTTTACAGAGCTCACACTTTCTCTTAATGGAGTCTCATTGTAAGGAGGAAATGGGTAGATGGTGGGTAAGCAAGAGCCTTGAAGATGTGAAAGTTTTAGGAGAGAGTAAGATAAAGGAGTCTAATGTGAAGGAAAGTCTCTAAAGTATCTCTAAAGATTAGGAGTTTGGAAAATATTTGAGCAGTGAAAAGGAATCTTGTAAAGGGAATGAATGTCTTGTGAGCAAAATGGCTAGTCTTGGTAAGGGTCCTATTGCTGTGATAAAATATGGTGACCAAAACCAACATGGGAAGGAAAGCTTGAGCCTATAGAGGGCATTTCTTATTCAGCATGGTTGATGCTAATTTTCTAATAGATATGGGACCATAGTTTCTTTTTATTTTATCTACTAAATTGTAGATTTATATGAACTAAATGTAGTTTATCTTGGTTGATATGGTTGTTATACTTAAGTATTCCCACTAATTTTTTTCGTACATTTCCATGTATGCCAAAAGACTATTTTTTTTTAAAAGAAAACATCATTCAATTCAATCAAATAATTAATCTTCTAGGGGCTTTCAGTTCAACTTAGTTTACTACAATTAAAATCATTCCACTAAAGAAAATGTCTGTTGAGATTTTGTTTTAAAACTTAAGATGAGTCTGATAGGAAAGATTCACTAGGCTGGTAAAGTTTTGCTCACACCTCAAATGCAAAGTGTGCAAGCTTACCCTGAGAAGAGTTTGAACCAAACTACGGTTTCACATCAATTCTAGATTCATGTTGTCATTAGTTTCTGTTCTGGGATAGTAGAAGCTTTGCAGACTGTCACTATCTTTTGTTGTTTTCCTTACGTCACTTGTTGACCTATCTAACTACAAAATTGTTAATTAAAACATAACAATTATGAGAATAAGATTCAAAATCAGAATATGGTCAGGATTGGCTACTTTAAATCGAGGCATATGAACAAATATCTACTGAACATCTAATAAATCAGAAGTTTTGAATGTTACCCCTATAAAAGACAGCATTGCAGATAGAATGGAAGTGTGGGTAGGAGCTTATAGGAGAGTTTTGACTCATGCAAGTACAAGATACAAAATTTCAGTTCAGCCTATCTAAATCATATCATGTAAGTTTTAAAGGCAAAAACTGACAGTAAAATAAAGTCATTGATAGTAAAATAAGAAAGCAGCTTCTGTATTCTATTGAGTGAGGGCTTAATATCAGCTTCTGTCAAATATCTAAGCAAATCTATTTTATGACAGCATATGTCATTTTTAATGTCTGTTAAAATGCCAAAACAGATGCATTGGTTTATCGTGTATTGATTTCAGGAATAAAAGCCTTGTGGAATGTTTGTGAACCAGGCAAAAATATGTGAACATAATGTTTCATATCAGTTGGAAAATAATCTAATTAAATAACTTGATAGCTCAAAAAATGTTGCATATTAACAGGGAAACAATATGCTTGCACATGGACACACACATTTGCAATGGATATTTGTTTCATTCATTGCTGGGTGATCCAGATCTAAGGTGATGACTTGTCCTCATTTTTAAAACAAGACCCCCAGAGCCTTTTAATTTAATTAAAAAGTGGAAAACCTCAGCAGTTAAGCGTACTTGTTTGTAACAAGAGGCTGCTTGTTCATCCTCTTGTTTGCCCGCCCTGAACCAAAATAACACATAGAAACAGTTTTAATTAAATCACTGCTTGGCCCATTAGCTCTAGCTTCTTATTGGCTAACACTTACATCTTAATTTATTCCATTTCTATTAATCTGTATATCACCACGAGGGTGTGGCCTACCAGCAAAGTTTCAGCATGTCTATCTCCTGTGGATCCATGGCGTCTCCCTGACTCTGCTTTCTTCCTCCCAGAACTCAGTTCCATCTTCCCTGCCTACTGAAGTTCTGCACTATCAACATGCCAAGGCAGTTTCTTTATCTATTAATGGTAATCACAGCACACAGAGAGGATTCCCACATCACTTGCTGCTCTCCCAAAGGGCTGAATTCAGTTCCCAACACCCACATGGACACTTATGACCATATGTAATTCTAATTTTGAGAATTAATTCCATTTTCTGGCCTCCCTAGTCACTAGTACACACATGGTTTACATAGATGTATTCAGGAAAATAAAGATAAAAAACAAATTCGAAAAAAAAGTCAGCGAAACAATCTAAAGCATGATTAATAAAAACTCAGAGACAGAAATTGGTTTTCAACCTGAAGATTCAAAAAGCAAAGCAGCCAGCCACTGGCTTTTACCTCAACTTCAGTCTGAAAAGGCAATTCTGCCTCCAAGAACCTCAGAATAAGTCTGAGACTGAGAGCTGTTTCCTCCTGTTTTATAATTCTCTCTAGGGCTTGGAGTAAAGGCATGCACCACTGGGATTAAAGACATCCACTGCCCAGCCTCTATGGCAACTAGTATGGCTACTGGGATTAAAGTTGTGCGTTACCACTGCCTTGTCTGTAAAACTGACCAGTGGGTTTTTTTTTTTACTCCCTAATCTTTGGATAAGCTTTATTTACTAAAAATACAGATAAAATGCTGCTACAACAATCCAATTAATAATGGGCTAAGAAACTAAGAAGAGAGCTCTCAATAGAAGAAATTAAAATTGTTAATAAATATCCCCCAAATGGTTAATAAGTATTCATAGGTATTAGGGAAAAACAAGGCAATTTTGAGAAATGCATTTTACAAGAATCATAGACCAACAACAACAAGAAAAAAACAAATCAGTACCAGGCAAGAGAAGCTCCTTCCTAATGACTGATCAGGGTAGTTTAAGAATTCACAAAACAATACTAAGTGGATGATCCACCAAACAGGAGAGAGACTATGTTTGGTGTTGGAAAAATACCCAGTTCCCCAGGACAAGTAAGGTAATGAATCTTAGACAACGATCTAATACCACCACTTTCCTAGACTCAGACAATCCCTTACTTCATGCCATTTTTTTCCCTTACACCCACAAATAAGTAGTAGCTGCCTCTGTTAGAAGCCTCTCTTTACACAAATGGAGGCCATCATAGAAAACCACATCTGGACACAAAACAGAGATATATAGGATATGTAGATCATGGGGAGCCTGGCTGCAATGGTTATATCTACATTGCAGCTCTTGAAGCTATGGAACAGGGAACATTGAGGAAGGGGGTCCAAAAAGGTTGTAAAAGCAAATTACCAGGAAGTCTTCTATGAAATAGTTTCTACTAGAAATGGCTGCACAAAACAAGACAGGAACAATGGTGATATGTTAATGGACATGTTAATGCCAAAAGGGAAAATCTCACAGGGTCTTACCCCTAGACAAAGAACAACAGACAGCTGAAGACTGTTTGGAAGAGGAGAATTAACCTCTCCCAGGGATGAACTGCCTTATTAGTTGTCCAATGGAGAGTGGTCATACTTGAAACAATATACACACAAACAACAAATGCAGACTCAGCAGGTTGTAAGAGTATATATTTTTTCATACATATATCATGTGTGTGTATGTGTGTGCGTAACAATAGTAATCAAAGAAAAAGCTATCAAATTGAGGAGGGGACTTGTGAGGGACTTGAGGAAGGGTAGCTAGGAGCAGCTGGAGGGAGAAAAGGAAAATAATGTAATTTTATTCTAATTAAAACCCAAAAAACAAAACAAAAATAGTTGATAAATAAATACATAAATGAAGTATAGAAAATTCTCAGACAGACATGGATAAATTCACCCCTTCATCAGCATAGTACAAATGCATTCTGCCTACATATACTGGCCATTTGGATCTAGTACAGTGTCAATTAATGTATACTAGTTAATAGTAAGGACTGGAGACAACTTATCTTACCTGTTATTCATGACTGATATATGTAATGTTAATCTTCTCCTTTTCCCTGAATGTTCCTCATTTTGTTCACAGCAAAGCTGCAAACCAGGCAACACTAATTCTCAAACTGTGCCTTCTTTTCCTCAGCTGTCTTAAGTCTAACTGTGAGGAAGTTTGTAAGTACTGGAAACAGTTACAATAGCACCAATGGCCTTTCTTCTGTTGACCACAGACTGAGTACATATTCACAGTGTGAGCCATGCAGTTGTAGCTCAGGGCAGATCATTTGATTGCAGAAAGTCAGGCCCACTCATGGATATGTTGTATAGTAAAAGTTACTACGGTTTGAAAGGTCAAAGTCAAAATCCACAGATTGTCTCATGTACTGGGTGTGATCCTTGTGGTCTGTTCTGTATGCAGACCAAGAAGGGACAGCATCAACAATAGACAGAAACTGTGACAGTCACTTCAGGAAGAGTAAGCAGACCCTAGGTCTCTGATATCCCTCCCAAAGTACATGTACTCTTGAATAAAAATCATAGAAAAACTTTTATTCCAAAGTTTTGTTCAAAGGTTGGCTGGACTGTTTTGGAATCTCATGAGTATGAAGAAAAAGTATTGGATATTGTCCATAGCCACATAGCAACCCACGAGTGCAAAATGGCTCCTTTCAAATGCACTGTCTTCTTTATGGATATGACAGTGAGACTGAGGGGCCCCTCCTTGTAGTGATATTCCTGTGAATCTTCAGCTATTAAGAGAAAGGGTTTAGATTCAACAGACTCATTTGCCCCAAAGGAAAAGAAGAATAAGTGATGAAGAAGAGAAGGAATGGAGTTTTCAGTAGTTTATCAATCCATCTAAGGAAGACAAGATGGTCCTAGAATTGTTCTGTGTGCTAACACAAGGTCTAAACTTTTGCAAGTGAGCAGGTAAGGATGCAGTTACATGTCTTGGATTTACTATGGTCTGACTGACAATTTTCTTTGTTCTACACGTTGGCTCTGAAGAAGTTGTTGTCACTTAAGGGACAGTCTCCTTTCTGTCAAGAGAAGATTGCATCAGTATGGAGAATCAGTCTCAGTTCTTATTATGAGAAATTGTTCCTCCATAAGGGAGATGGTCTTATATGGATTGATGTTCCTGCAAGAATCACTATTCCTGACTAGTTTAGGGCAACAGTAGGAGACTCTTGGTGGCACTGTGGTAGAGTCTGGATTAGGATTTAATAAAAGCTGACAGATGACAATCTGTTTCCCTGAAATGCTTGAAGATAACTTCTTTATTCTTATCTTTATGTCTTTATCTTCAAAGGGGGAACACTGGTTACTAGTTACTACCCTTTAAGTGACTGGTGAAGATAACTTCTTTATTCTTATCTTTATTTCTTTATCTTCAAAGGGGGAACACTGGTTACTAGTTACTACCCTTTAAGTGACTGATTTGTCTTCCTGGAGAATTAAGTAGGAATCTTTGACCCAAAGTGTAAGGAAATGAACACAGGTACAATGAAGGCAGGAATGCTAAACTTTATCCTGCCTTTGACTACCTACTTGTCATTGCAGAAGTGAGTGCTTTTAGCAAAAGTGATTTGAAGCTTTCAGTGCATTGTATCACAATGCTCAATGCTTAGTCTTGACTTTTAATATATTCTGTGATATTAATGATAGTAGTGGTAGTTTCTGCTTAGTAAAATAATTATTCCTATTTTAATTGTCAGAAGTCTGAGGAAAAGAGTTAATTAAAGGTAATAAAAGTCAGTGATGTCTCAAAGTTGGTTCCTACAGCTGACAAGTGGCAAAATTTAGGAAATTTTAAGCTAATTATGTCAGCTTTTTTGGAAGCGTTTACACCAAAAATATTGTCAAGCATAATAACCAATGACTTCTCTTCTCTTTATCTAATTTTTGAGGGTGAGTTTTTTACCAACCAAACAAAATGCATAATCCTGACCACAGACAACCAAAATCAACACAGCAAGCAAGGTTCTTCATCTATGTATGTCATCTTTATCTCATCCCCAGACCAAGGGGACAGTCTTCTTACTTAGAGCACTAAGCTGTATCATGTAATAAAAGTTAGGCTCCATGAGGAACACTGCTCATAAAGAACCAAGGAACAATACAAGAGTTAACATACAGTGTAAAATGGTTATGAATACCAGGCACCATTTATTTTAGATGAAAGTCTATAATTTATAAAGAATAGATGAAAATGAAAAGTCATCACTTTTCCTCTGGTTAATAATGCCCGGCACATCCCTGTCTCTGAATGATTTTTGTTCAGTGAAGTTCAGAAGATATATATATATATATATATATATATATTTTTTTTTTTAAAATCCTGATACAGCTTTTCTAGCCAGAGGCATTGTTAAAAATTTGCCAGTCTTTCCTTAGATTAAACCTCACTTTAAGCACATGAACTCTGGCCTATGTTTGTCATGGTGGGAAAGAACTGAGCACAGCAGTGCTAAGACCTCAGGGTGACATTTCCTTGTTCTCCTGCAGGCCTATGAACAAGCAGGGCATGGAAAAGGCCCACCTTTGCAGAATGGCTTTTGCAGCTCTTGCTTAACCTGGAAGCCTTCACGTTCCAGGTGTGCTCCAAACTTTCCTCTTTTCTCAGTCTGGATGATTTGTGACAAGATTTAAAAATGTGTTTCATTTATGTCTTACTTTCTTTTTACTTCACTTATAGATTAGGTAAGGGTTTCTTTCTCTGTGGATTTGCATTTCCTCACATCAGTCAAGGTCAAAGTATAAAGCCTGTATATGCATTCTAAGCCCTTTCAAATGCAGGCTCACCCCATGGTGATGCATTAAAAAAAGATACCTTGTTCAGAACCGACCCACCATCACCTGCAGTTTTGTTTGTCTTGTATTAAAGCTGAAGCAGCTACATTTTCAATCCAAATGCCCTACAAATGCTTTCAGAATAGCTTAAGTCTGCAGCTGTCTGAAGACACTGCTGCCCTGAATTCCTACCCATTTCTTTAACCCCTTTTGTGTTCTGGCAACTGGTGTGACTCTGTACTGAAGACCACAGGATCTCTTGCCTGTATCACTTCATTCCTCTTAAGACTGATCTCTGTACTCACTGAATTTTTCTTTCTATATCCCCTGCTCCCATACAGCCCTTGTTCTCCTCAAAGATTCTTATACGTTATAAGTGTAATTGATATATACTATATATAATACACTATATATAAAAATATAAGTGTAATACATTTAGCAAATCAATAGCAGTAGCTTTGCCATTGCAAATTTCCTGGCTACAGGTTTTTGACCAGGTTTAGAGTATAAGGAAAATACCACTTTCTGTAAAAAAAAAAAAAAAAAAAAAAAAAGGCCCTCAAATCCAACCATAGATGTTTGGTTGCTCCTATAGTTGCTGTGCCACTATTGTGCTAGTGGGCACAACTTGATGGCCATGTAGGTAATATAGCACCTCCAGAAACCATGATTATGCCTCATATTTCTTGACCTCTCAACTCTTCAAAATCTGGATGAGAGCATCTATGATTCATAGCTCTTAATGAGTCACCAAGGCTACACTGACTGCTGAGTGGCGGGGAGGCTGAACACAGTAAAGCGAATCTTAAGGAAGAAATATCTTAGGCAGCCTGGTGTACCAAGAATGTGAGATGTATTCTGTTCTTAAGGAAAAGTTCTTCAGATAGGTGTCCTGCTTATTCTTAAAAGCTGTAGTGAGTGGAGTCTAAAAATCTCCTGAGTCAGCTTCAGGTGTCTTTCCAATTGTCTTCATGTGAGTATCTGGCTCCTCCATCATGGACCTAATATATTCATTAGCTCTGTCTTTCTTGGTCCCAATATTCTATGCAGCTTTTCCATTTTCCAACCTCTCTATTGTGCTCTTGCTCCTGATAATCACTTTTAATATAGCTAGAAGAAGTTGGAAATAACTGTGCCACATTGTAAATGCTGTGCTGCCGTAGAATTTCTTCCACAGATTAAAACATTCGTCACCTTTATACTGACCCTTCCACAAGGATTCAAGACACAGACAGAATATAGACAAGTTACACATGGCTTCTAATCCAGTTCTCAGTGAGTATCCATTCCTATCTGAAACCATACGAATGCAGTCTTCAGTCTGCAATTATGTAAACTGAGTAGCCATTCTTCCCTTGTCACACCAGGATCACCTAATAATCTCGACTTAAAGATTAAAATTCTAGCTGGGCAATGTTGGCACACACCTTTAATCCCAGCACATAGGAGGAAGAAGAGGCCGGTTTCTGTGAGTTTAAGGCTAACCTGGTCTTCAAATGAGTTCCAGGAGAGCCAGGGCGGTTACAGAGAGAAAAGTAAAACAAAATTCAAAATTTAGCACACGTCTCTAAACCTTTCCAAAAATGCCCCACAAAACAGTTCCAAAGGCGTCTGAACAACACTGCCAGTACTCATGGCAGTGATCCTACTCCTGGCACTAATTTTCTGCAGTATTCCCACTTTTGTAGCTATAGCAAAATATGGAACATAAATTAAGGAGAAAGTAAGTTATTTTAGGCCCTGAGCGCAAGGGTTTCTGTTCATCATGCCAGGGATGATAGGCAGAGTATAACACTTAAGAAACAAAAAGGAGTGCATCTACATAGAAGTCTTTCTCCTTCCTTTCCTCCCATTCCGTGCCAGGACCCGTACTATGGAATGCTGCAAGTCTCTTTGGTTCTGTTAATATTCTCTGAAAACTGCCTCGCAGACACACCAGCAGGAATGCTCTCCTAGTATAAGCTCTTCTAGATTCAACTAATTTAACAATCTAGTGAAGCATCATACCCTATACAGAACAAAGTAAATTCTGACCCAGAATAAAAAAAAAAATCTCACGTTAGTTTCTATGGTTCTGTCATACTCACAAGTCTGTTTTATCTCATCCCATATGTGACATCATTCCTTGCATGAAACTGAATGAGATCAATGCAAATTTCTCAGAGTAGCATGGCAACATATGAACCTGTCTTTACCAATATCCAGAACAATGTTACCTAATCCTCAAAAATTTTTATCAATTAATTAACAAAATACCTGTATTCTATCAGAAATAACTTTTAATATACATCATTCTTAGAATTATATGCTTATACTTTTAAGTTTAAGTAATACTGTGCAAATTTTCAAATCCTTTAAATGAAATGATACTGCCATGATGGCTAATGAACATACCTGACAAGAATATATAAATATATTGCTTAAATGTTAAAATAGAAATATATGTTTGGTACATGAGTAGTTAGGAGGATGATAAAATCAAGTCAAGCAATTAGACAAGGCTCAAAAAAAAACCTTCAAAACGAGAAATTTGAATGCTTACTTTGAAAAAAGGCTTGAAATCAACCATGGAAAAATTCTAGCAGCGGAAGCACCATAAGCAAAAGCGTATGAGCAAGTGCCATGTTTATGTATCCATGCATCCTCACACCCATTTGTCCATGTTTTCATTTTTTCCCATGTCTGCAAATGCAGCAATCCCAACTTTCAACTATACTTTGAGGTATTATCAGTGTTAACAGCACCAACAGTTGTAACTCAATATGCTCTTTCATACTTTAGTCCTTACCTCTAACTATAGAGTAATATCTTTTCTTTCTGTAAAATAATATCTTGCACCCATATAAGTTAAATGTCAAATGAAGTTATATAGTTATAGGGGAATGTTACAGTGGTCCATATAGAGTCTGCTTTTCAATATTTAAGTATGCCCCTGGCTTTGGCAATAATACGGACTCCTAAGATGTCACACAGCTTCCTGATGCTGTGGAAGCGTTCAGTATTTGCCAACCCTGTGGTTTTCCTCCTGCTCTGGCTGGGCTCCAGGTCATTTCCCTTTGAGAAACATGCTTCTTGTGACATAAGTGGGTCATGCCACACAATAGGATGATGCTTCTGAGGCCAAGCCAAGTTTATCCTTTCCCAAGTCCATTCACTGATCAAAGGGGCAGTCAGCAATGTAGAAAGCAGTAAGAAGCACAATCCTACAAGAATGGAATGACAAACGATTGCGAAATATGTCCAAATGCCCTTAGCCTTCAGATCACATCAACAGATGTCCCCCTTCCATGCAAAGAAACAGTTTCACCTTGTGTTGGTAATAGAAGGAGATAAAACACAGCCTTCCTGATGGAAGATTTAAGTTCTACTTCTGCAGACAAGCCAATTTTCCCTTCAAGAAGTCACCAATACCTGCTTTATCCATGGATGATGGTGATCCCCACTCTTACGCCTGTCTGCTAGCTGAAAGATGAAACCACCATCCCAGTATGTTGAAATAATGACTGATTGTCAACCAAACCAGGTCATTATTCATCTGTAGTAACTGTTAAAACCAATGAGAGTATGCAAGCTAATTTTTAAGTCAAGTGAGTCAATTGTATCTGTCATATTTTCCATCCATGCACAATATGCTGCTTAATTTAGCGGAAAGCCTGGGACCCAAGAATTAAGTTCACATCATCTAACACTAACTGTCCACTGAGAGTCTATTATAGACAATGAGCAATGCTTTACGTTTAAACTTTAGTCATTTTTTTCAAGGTCACATGGCTGGTTAGTGTAGGACACCATCAGTTGCTCTTACGCCCAGCCAATAACAATTCCTTATTCTATTCCATCATATGTTCTAAAACGAATTTGTTCAGCTGGGAAAATTACAGAAGCTGAATCTATATGACATACACAGCTATTTCACACAAAGATCTACATAAAGCATGCCAATTTCTCCAGAAGTATTTCATTAAAACTTCTTGTCATTTGATAAAAGAAAAATAAGTTAACAATAATTAACAGGGATGTGGAATATGAAACTGGATCTCTCAGGAAAAACAAGCATAGTTTTTTTTTTTAAAAAAAAGAAGTGAGCAGTGTTCAAGTATCAACATGTCATGTGACTATTTCATCCTAATATAAACATTAAGACTCAAGAAGTAAAGGAGCTATATATAATATGCTCAAAAAGTAAATAAAAGTAAGAATTCTTAGGATGCTTCTAAAACATATAAAATTCATGAGACTCCTCTTCAAGTTTATATAAGCAATAATAATTTCTGAGAATATGAGATTCTCCTATCAACCAATTTGTGCCCCTGTGAGTAACCTCAATAAACTCAATGGTTCACTAAGCTAGAATTAGAATCATTTTTTTTTTTTTGGTCTGTCATTGAGCTCTACCTGGAATGAATAGAGTTTTTTTTTTTCACATTTCTATAGAACTTGCGCAATGCAATACAATTGTTATAAATAATTTAAAAATTATTGGCAACCATAAAGTGATTACCATTTAAAAAAGAAGGAAGCCAGACTCAAGGCAGTCTGGAGCAAACAACCGCTTGTCAGTCACTTTAATGTGACTGGCTATTACTAGAATGTTCTTCCTAAGCTGTGACCACTGAACCCCGGCCCTTACTGCATACAAATAAAATCAAGAACAAAAAAGAGATTTGGCTGCTGTCAGAGAGCAAGTCTTGCTGATCTTTCAACCTGAAATATGGGTTAATCTGCATAAAAATGGAGTCTGCAAACGGACTAGGATTAATAGGTTCTGGCTCTGGGTCCTTCTTGTGGCCTCATTTAAATTGGCCATTCATCACTGTGACCTCTTTGGATAATAGCCTTACTGTAATATTTAATTTCACATTAATTCAGGTTTAACTTAGCCGGTGTTCATTTGTAAAGAATCTCTCAGGAATTATCTCTGTCTGCTTCTCCTCCTTTTCCCAACATCCTTATTCATTCCAACACAATTGATAGTGTTTGATTCTCTATTCTGTAAAATGTTATTGTTCAAGAATCATGTGTGTTTGGGTAGAACTGAGTGAAAGAAAAGGAGATAATAACTGAGAATCATTGGCTAGACTATTAAGTAAGTGGGGTTTTGTTTTTCCTTTCTACTTTATTTTATTTTATTTTTTAGCTAGCTAAGCCATAAGCTCACTGAAATGCCAAATCTCTGGTTAAGAGGCCAGTTGACACCCAGGAGTCCACTGAAAATTGTGTCAGAGTCTGTTAATGCTCTGTTTCTTAACTGGCCAATGCCTAATTATTAAGGACACTATGGATTCCAATGAACGCAGTGCAATCCAGTACAATAGCATAATGGACTGTCTGTAAGATATATGTTATGTGTTATCTGTACCTTATACATATGTACATATGTATAGCTGTTCTCAGAAAGTAAGCACACACTCTGTTGGTATAAGTCATGGCAGCTCAGTCACTAGTCTGCCAAGTAAAAACTGAGAATGACGTTTCTACCTTAGCCAAGACAAAGCTGCAAATGGATAGAGGGAGGGAGGGAAAGGAACATGAAATTATTAGCTTTCCATAGGTTCCTACAACTTTCAACATATCTCCTATTGTAATGATATTATCTCTTACCCAATAGTACCCCAAGATGAGTAGCAATGATCAGCATGTCCAAAGAACAGAGACTCCTATATTCCTGGCGGCCAAGCTATTGCCTGCTGTGCTGCATGGCCTCAGGTTCAGAGGAAGAGCCCAATGAGTTCCAGAAAATTCATTTTTTCCCATATCTCTCTAGCAACTTTCCTGTCAATCTCCTCAGTTTAGAAGGTTTTGCTGTTATGTTCTTAACAGGAAACATAGAAAGAAATCACAAAAGAAATTCTGCTCGACCTCATTACCAAATCTGCAGAGCTTCTCAGATCCCTGCCCGTGCTCTCAGCATTGCAGGAACAATGGGCTTCATGTGTGCACACTCAGATGTTTAAGCACTTAGCCTTTGAAATCATCCTTTCTCTACTGCATCACCACCAAGGTTACCCTCTCCAAGGTCAGTCACATCACTAATTCAACACACTCAATGTTACACCATTTTATTGAAAAATGTATTAAATGCAGTTGATGGAAAGGTCAAAAAGAACATTCTATTAAACCCCCTTCTTTGTCCCAACATCTCATTTTTCTTTGCTTTTATGGAAAAATTCCATGAGAGAGTTGTGTACACTCCTTGTTATATTTCTTCTTGATTTTGCCCTGTACTGTTTCCAGTCTAGTTTCCATCCTCAAGACTTCACAAAAATAAATCACGTCCCCATCGCTCATGACCCCTGTGCATGGGATGTGATGTGGGGATCTCGGTGATTTGGTGGTGGTTGAAGGTAGAAATTCCACTCTGATTCTTTGCTTGGAATCTTTCCTTTAAATTTTGCCTGCTGCAGTGATTCTTAAATTGTGCTTAAAATCTAACTAGTTCTTCTAGCCAATCTGTCAGTTAGTTCTGTAGTTCTAATTCCAGAGTGTTGCCATGACCCTATCCATCATTATCCCTCATCTGGGTCAACTTAATGGTTCACAGCTCATCTCCTTATTCCTTTACTTGCTCCTCACCATCTGTTCCTTATATTTTAGTAGAAATAATGGACTTGAAACAAGATCATTCTCTTTCTGTATTCAGAAACCTCTAGTGGTTCCTTGGATTTCTTGTACAAAAGCCAAAGTACTGCTAGTGCCCTCTAGGACCTGCCCCATCACTCCCAATTGCTGTGTAATGACAGGATATTTGCAGAAGCACATCCAACTATGAAAAGACAGATCATATGAATGAAAGGGATAAACTTAGTTGTTTATGGGAAAAGTAACAGAGGACTGACTAATCACTGAGCCCACATAGGCATCCTCCTTTCCAACTAGAAATATTTTAATCTTGAGATTGATATCCAACTGTCAAGAACCCCAAACCAGAAAATAAATATTTTAGGGTAACTAATTGTATTAGTCAGGATTCTTTAGAGTAACAGAACACACACACACACACACACACACACACACACACACACACACACACACACGAGATGTATTAGAATTTATTAGATTTATTAGAATGACATACAAGCTGTGGTTTAGCTTATTCAACAATGGTTTCCTAAGAATAGAAGTTCCAAGAATCCAGTAGTTGTTCAGTCCATGAAGCTGGATGCCTCAGCTGGTCTTCAGTATACACTGGAATCCCAAAGAAGTAGGGTCTAACATCAGTGAAGAAGCAGACTTGCTAGTGAAGGCAAGAGCAAGTAGGCAGAAAGAGGCTTCCTTCTTCCCTTTCCTTTATATAGGCTTCTAGCAGAAAGTGTTCCCAAGATTAGAGGTGGGTCCTCCGGCCTCCAAAGATCTAGATCAAAAATCTGTCTTTCCATACCAAGGATCTGGAGTAAAAGTGGATCTTCCACATCAAACTGTAGTGATACTTCATTTGCATTTTAATAAATAAGGCTTGCCTGAAGGTCAGTGCAAAACAACTACGCTAGTCAGCCTTATAGGCCAGACAGTGGTTGAATACAGTCCCAGCAACCAAGCTCCTAGAGAGCTCTTATGGTGAGGGATGGTGAGGGATAATACTCTTATACATCGTAAAGATTTGTCACTAATATTGGTTTAATAAAATTCTGATTGGCCAGTAACCAGACAGGAAGTACAGGTGGGGAGACCAGACTAAGAAAATTCTGAGAAAATGAAAAGCAGAGAGATGGAGTCACCGGCCAGATGCAGAGGAAGCAAGATGAGAATGCCTCATTGAGAAAAGGTACCAAGCCATGTGGCTAAACATAGGCAAATATTATAGGTTAATTTAAGTTATAAGAGGTAGTTAATAATAACCCTGAGCTAATAGGTCAGACAATTAAAAATTAATATAAGTCTCTGTGTGTTTCTTTGGGACTGAACGGCTGTGGGACTGGATGGGACAGAAACTTCTGTCTACACTCTCACCTTTATGAAATCTTCCAACTGAAGAAGAGCAGCTTCTTGTCTTATTCTGCCTTACATACCTCTCTAGTGCTGGGATGGAAGGTGTGTGCAACCACTGCCTGACCTGTATGACTGACTAGGATGGTTGCTTTGCACTGACCTTTAGGCAAGTTTTATTTATTAAAATATAAATGAAATATCATTACATCAAATGACTTAATTAAGCAAAAATCCATCATGGGTGTGTCCAGATATTTTTGAGTTTTAATAAATCCCAGATGTAGTCAAGTGGACAGCCAAAATATCCACCACACTAATCATACTTGAATTTTATTCCTGAAAACAAGAGGATATTTTAGAAAAGACCTGCTGTTTCCCATGCTTTAAGTGACACCATTTTAAAGGCATTATAGAATTATCTAAATAGAAAATGGTTTCCATTTCAACCTGTCAGTATAACAGAGGGAGTCACACATGCAAGGGCAGGCTCCAAAGTTTAAACTATATCTAACTCACTCTGCAGGAAATGTTAATGCCACTCTTGTATTTTGTTGGGTCTAAATTTGCAGAAGCTGTTAGAATTGTTTCTTTAATGTATTTATATTATTTCTCAACTCTTTGCATCTGTAGGATGCATAGATTCTGTATTCACAGAAAGTGCTGTCTTAGATAATCTGTCGTACTTAGAAAAACACATAAAAAGAGTAAGTAACCAATAACTTTTATGGTGGTTACGGTTTCCCATACTGGCATTGGAAATTTCACTTGGTAACCTACTACTTCCAGGATGAGCACTGTCTAGCCACACATGCTATCTCTTTTCACTCTCTTTTTTAGATATTTTTAACTTGGTTATAATCAGTACCTTTTCATATGGATTTTTCATACAATCTTCATTTTAGTTAACTCCCCCCCACCACAAGTCCCCTCTTCTTTTCAGTGTTCCTCACCTCTTCCCTGCTTAAATTTTTCCACCCTGCAGGGCTGGAGAGATAGATTGCTCAGTGGTTAAGAACATTAGTTGTTCTTCCTGAGACCCAGGTTTAATTTACAGCACCTACATGTCAGCTCACACCTGTTTGTAACTCCAGTTCCAGGGTACCTGACACGGTATTGTTATCATTTAGAACCATTGGTGACCTGAGGTCAGTCCCACAAGAGGGTGGCAACAGACCTCCAGAGGTCTCTGTCAGTCCCGTTAGTGAATGGGAGACCATGGCGGGTGAGAGACAGACAGATATGCCATGCAGAGAGAGCTGGGGTAAAGAGTTTATTTAGTGGGTTATAGAAGGGGAAGGGACGGGGAGGAAGGGGGAGAAGAGAGAGAGGCAGAAGCTGCCCCTCCAGAAGAAGATGGAGATCTGCTTGAGGTAGGGAGGATGAGAGTTTGCAGAGCTTGTTTTTAAAGGGACAGGGTACTCAGGTGATAGACCAAGCCAACAGATCACAACATTCCCATCTTTTTTAAAAAAAAATAAAATGGCAGGGATTTAAGTATAGCAGGTTGAAGGAATTGGAACGGTGGATTCTCAAGACTGCGTCCTGCTTTTTGTGGGTGGCAAAGTCCTTCTTGGGGAGCCTGAGAAAACTGGGTGCTGGTCACATCCTGGGTTAGCCGGTCTCCTTACTACTGTCCAGGGTTGTGGTATAAAACGGTCTGGTGCCTCTTGGACATGGCAAGGTGTTAACAGAGCAGAGAAGAAAGTTAAGTTTAGGAAGAAAAAAAAAATCAGGACCAGGGAATTGAGAGGGGAGTATCTGATCTATCCATAGTAAATCCATCAATTCATCTCCCTGGAACTCACAAGAATTTTTTTTTGAGTTTGTGAAAACATAAATTTTTAGACACATGCATTGTATAAACAGAAGAATATTTAAAACAGAATGACTGTGGCAGATGTTTTTGCATGATAAAAAGTATCCTTAAGACTTTGAAAGGAAGCATGAGAGAGAAATTTGATAATTTTGTATTTGTCCTCAGACCTATATAACTTGCAGGTACACACCTTAATAACTCTCATCTGTATATCTTAAAACACCTCCTATTGAGAAGATGTTAAGAGGTTGTACTGAAATTTGTTTGGTGAGGTTGTCCTTTTAAACTGACAAAACCTCTCAGCTATGAAACTGCATCAGAGATCTTTGAGAAGGATAAATTTTTACTTGAGTTATTGATTTAAAAGAACCAAGAACTTACTCATTTGGCTACCTAGAGCCTCTCCTCAGGGTCCTCCATGGTCATTGAGGTCAAGGGCATCAGGACTGTATTTATCTTCTGTTGTTAGAAGCAGGGTTTGCCAGACTTTTGAAGATCTTCTGAAATAGGAAATCTGTAGAAAGAAAAACCTACCTTGGCCTGATTAGTTAGGTTGTTGATTCCAGTTGATTCTTGGTCTATGTCTGGAGATCTTCAGGATGAAAGGAAGTTTCTCCCAGTGGTTAATGCTCTCACTTGAAGCAAATTGTGAATGGATGTTGTTCTGTGCCCATCTGCCTTCTATTTTTTTTCTTTTCTTTTTCTTTTCCTTTGGAGGAAAGAGTGTTGCTGCTAGGAGCCAACCTGTCTCTCTGTTACGTAAAGTCTTTTAATAATTAAACATTTAAATGCCATATTCCCCAGATCTCTGAGCAGTTGAAGACTGTTTATCAGGTATAGGTAAGTTATGATTACAATATAGGATCTGCCTACAGAGCTGGGTCCAAGATTGAATATACTGGCTTTTAATTTAACAGGTTATACTTGTAAAAGACAAAGGAAAAAAAACCTGTTTGCAATAGAAACTTATTGGCAGAACTGATAATAGTGGAGAATAGCTTAATCTATTTTAAAGCAGGGTTGACTCACATATACAGTATTTTTGTAAGAGATTTAAAAATACATACCAATATAAAATATGAGACTTAATTGCTTTCTTAGTCTGGAACAATACAATGAACAGGCTATTTAAAACATTTAACATTAAGTATACGTACATTCACACACAGTAGAATTTAAGTTTTATACACATACACACAGAGTTAAAGCTAACTTATGTTTATACATAAAGTTAACTCAAAAGTCACATGCATGCCACACACACACACACACACACACACACACACACACACACACACATTAAGCCGGAGTTGAGTGAAATGAATGCTTTGGTGGTCCCTACTGAAAACATATCACTGCACAAAACACACATGTAACAGAGTCCTTAAGAGAAAATCAGAGACAAAAATGTAAGTCAACTGCGAGAGTAGGCAAGGAATACCTCAGTAAACATGGTGACTTGGTTACCTCACCTGCCCCTTAGTCAAGATTGCAGTGAGGTCATCTGACCTGCTCTTAGTCAAAATGGTGGCAGTCATGTGTTGTATGGAGAAACCAAGTTTTCAGAGCCACCGCAGGAATTTTAAACAGATAGAAATAACAAGAGATACATAGAGGCCATGTAGAACATACATTTAAAACAGAATTATATCCGTGTGGCCACACCATTCACACATTCTTTCATACATGATGTAGCCAGCAAAATTACTCAGTGTTACCAGCCACACACTGCTAGCCACGGGCGTGGGGAAGAATGAGGGCAGGGAGTGGAACAGCCGCCTCAAATCCAGCCAGTTTTGCTGGTTACTGTGGGATTAGCAGCTGCAGCAGTGGCAGAGACACAATAGGAGAGAGAAAAGGAATAGGAGCGAGAAAAGCAGCATTCATAGGCAGGTAGGGGTGGGGCTGCCCAGCAGATGGGTGTAAGATGCTGGCAGGATAGAAAGTTTTTAATCTGTCTGTTTGCTGATAGAAATTAGAAAGCTTCCACTTTGGGTTGTTATTTAAGGGCATGCAGGACATTTGTTAGTGCAAAGGTGGGTAAGGTTAGAAATCTGGAAGTAAGGCAGAGGTTTTTGGGTGTGTAAAAGACATATCAGGGGGAGGGCTGGACAGGACCCAATGACTATGTAACTGTGACCACTTTAGGGAGAGAGCAAGAGTGGAGAGGTTGAGGATACCCAGGTGACAGACCAGGCCAGCAGATTACAACACCTATAACGACATGTATGCAGGCAAACACCTGTGCACATAAAGCAAAACAAAACAAAAAATAAAAATGACTTTTATGCCCCTATATTGATCAACAACACATGCCTATGAGGTCATAGATCCAAGGAAAGAATTTACTAGTGTTGTTGAATTAAGTTAACTAATAGGAAACTGCTTTCTACATATCTATGTTTATACTCACAGACAAAAATCTCCTTTTAGCAGTTACCAGAGAATCCTCTTTTTAGTGAACACTGGTTCAAGCAGAGGCACATGACTTGCCAAGATTCTGAGAATAAGTGATGTTTGAGGGCTCGACCTTAACTATGACATTTTAACACCCTCTCTAAGGCTCAGAAAATGGTTTAGAAATGGGAAGGGAAGAATATAAAACCTGGAAGATACCGAGTAAAACTGCAGGACATAACACAGCTATGACACAGTCGCAGTCATGACTTCACAGCACCTGCAGGTGTCTGCACTGAGTCTGCGTCAAACCGGACAATGTCAATAGTTAGTTTTTCATAGCGAAGGACTCATGGAACACTCCCCCTTACTGCTGAATTGGTTAATGATATATTCTAGGAGAGGAGGAGCCAATGCCATTGTCTTCAGCTGTGCCCCCATTGCAGAGTCTCCCAGACAATACTCTCAAAGTTGTAAACATGGCTCAGGTTAAACTGGGTGGCTTATGAAACAAAACAAATAGATATGAATGATTAAGAAAGACTAATATGGAGGAGGGAAGGTAGACAGGGTGGGCAGAGACAAAAGAGAGTAAGAGATGAGAGTAATCAGTAAGAATTTATAAATATAATTATATATAAAACTGTCAAAGAACAAATTTAATTAACTAAACATTAATAAGAGATAATTCTCCCTTTAGAAAGATAGTTTTATCTTAATGAAATATATCTAAGCATTCATTTGTATTCACTCCGTGGTTTGGGTGAATTAGGAGAAATGAGAATCCATCATCTATTATAGCAATTTGACTGCTCATGCTTGTCTCTCTCAGGTTATCTATCTGAGTCATAGAGTGATAATACATTAACTTGAATTGGATGTGTGCTATTACCTTTATTACACAACGTAGTCACCTTTATCATCATGAGATTAGAAATTACCAATGAGAGGTGTCTTAGTTACAGTTTTTTGTTGTTGTTATTGCTACTATGAAGACACCATGACCATGGCAACCCTTTAAATGGAAACATTAATTGGTGGGGCAGCTCACTTACAGTTTCAGAGGTCCGGTTCATTATCATTATGACAAGGAGCATGGTGGCATGCAGACAGACGTCACAAGGCTATACCTTGGCTTCAGGAAACAGGAAGTCAACTCACAGTCACACTGAGGAAAGCTTGAGCAACAGAGACCATAAAGCCCACTCCAACCGTTACATACTTCCTCCAACAAGGTCACAGCTCCTAATAGTGCCACTCCCTTTGAGGGCCATTTTTTTTCAAACCACCCCAAGGGTCCAAGACCCAGAATTTTGAAGTTCAGTTACTTGACATATTATTCAGATACATTTGTTTCTTAAGATCACATTGGAAAATTCTAAAATCATAAAGTTCACATGACATTTGCTCATGCTTTTGTTATGAATGTGGAGAATGTATGGAAAATCCTGTGTACATCCCAAGAGCATAGAAACACCATCTATGAGATAAGGGCATCTTGTCAAACTTCCTATAGTAAGTAATTCAAATGGTCAAAATCATATTTCACTACTGGAATTAATTATAAATTAATTATCTAATCACTCTATAATCATTTTTACAAACTTTTCTGTTCTTATTGCTGTTTTAAGTACATTTTATTCTTTATTTTCCTCCTTCTGAATCCTCATATATGCACACTGCTGCTTTTCTTCAAATTCATGTTTTTTCATCAATTGCTATAGAGTGCACATGCATATTTGTATATACATATAAATTCCTAAATACAACCTTTAGGGTCCATATAATGTTGTATGAATGTATGTTTGAAGAGTAACCATTTGGTACTGAGTAACTAATGGATATGCTCTTCCCGGGGGAGGATGATCTCTCCTGCTCCCAGCTTAATTCTATTACTTGTACATTTTTGTGTAGGGTTCAGTCCTCCTTGTCTTTTCCCCATCCACTTTGTCATGTTTACTAATTTCCTTCTAGTTCATTTTACATATGGGTGGTCATGTTGGTGAGATTTTTTTTATAATTTATTTATTTATTTTTGTTGAAAAAAATATCTGCCTCCTCCCCGCCTCCCATTTCCATCCCCCTCCTCCTACTCCTCTCCCCCTCCCCCCACTCCTATTTCCTCCCCCTCACTTCTCTCCCCCTCCCTCTCGAGTCTGAAGAGCAGTCTGGATTCCCTGTCCTGTGGGAAGTCCAAGGTCTTCCCCCCTCCATTCAGGTCCAGGAAGGTGAGCATCCAAACAGGCTAGGCTCCCACAAAGCCAGTTCATGCAGTAGGATTGAAACCTAGTGCCATTGTCTTTGGCTTCTCATCAGCCCTCATTGTCCACCATGTTCAGAGAGTCCAGCTTTATCCCATGCTTATTCAGTCACAGTTCAGCTGGCCTTGGTGAGCTCCCAATAGATCAGCCCCACTGTCACAGTGGGTGGGTGCACCCCTCGCGGTCCTGACTTCCTTGCTCATGTTCTCCCTTCTTCTGCTCCTCATTTGGACATTGGGAGCTCAGTCTGGTGCTCCAATGTGGGTCTCTGTCTCTATCTCCATCCATCGCCAGATGAAGGTTCTAAAGTGATATGCAAGATATCCATCAGTATGGCTATAGGATAGGGCCATTTCAGGTTCCCTCTCCTCAGTTGCCCAAGGTACTAGCTGGGGACATCTCCCTGGACACCTGCGAGCCCCTCTAGAGTCAAGTCTCTTGCCAACCCAAAGATGGCTCCCTTAATTAGGATATATACTTCCTTGCTCCCATATCCACCCGTCCTTTATCCCAACCATCCCATTCCCCCAAGCTCCCCCCATCCTCCCCTTCTCACTTTTCTCACCCCATATCCCCTTACCCCCATCCCACCTCACCCCCAAGTTCCCAGTTTTTGCCCGGCAATCTTGTCTACTTTTTTTATAGGTATAGTTTCTGACATTATTAGAAGACAATCTCACAGAAAACTCACTGATCATCTGGTTCTTAAAGTCTTTTCACCCCCAGTTCCAAAATATTCCCTGAACCTTATGCATAGGAGTGTTTTGTAGATGTATCCACTGGGACAGGGCTCCACAGTTCTGCATTGTGCTTGGCTATAGTACTTTTTAGTGGTCTCTACTCAAGAAAGACCTTTCCTTGATAAGGGGTGAAGATGACACTTATATCTAGGTTTAAGAACAAATGGTTATAGGTTGTTGTTAGGGATTATGCTGGTTTAGTAAATTAGTGGTAGTTTCTCCTCCAATAACCATAACTTAACTAGCATCAAAGAGTTAGCTATGTGTCCAGTACCAGGCATGGTGTCCCTTAGATTGAGTTGGTCTTAAGTCCAACTAGAAAGCTATTGGTTATTGCCAAAATGTGTATGACCCCACCGCATTTATAGTGCCATACTGGTCTTAATATGGTTGATATGTGCCATAGCTGGGTAGGAATATTGGTTGCCCGTATCCTTTAGAAGCTTGCATGGTGCCTTCTGGTATCATGAAAGAAAACTACTCCTAATCCTCATGGAGGAGGCATTTAGGTAAGTTTCACCTTAAGGGTGTCTGGGACCTATTTCTGAAGTGCAATATGTCTTCAGTAATGGGGACTTACTTTTTAACTCTGGGGGTGCTAATCAAGGGCAATTGCAATAGGCAGTATGTTTGTAGAGTTTCTTGGATAGCATTGGGCAACAACTCAAAAGATGGCTTCTCATGTCTGGTACTGGGATTTTGTTAGGTGGTCTTTGGCTCTTGAAGAAACACCATGATGCCAAGAGATGAAAGTTAATTAAAGCTATATATGTATGTTTAAACACTGGATTGTGTGCTTTAAATCTTTTTTAAGATAATTAATTGTGGCTGGGCGGTGGTGGCGCACGCCTTTAATCCCAGCACTCGGGAGGCAGAGGCAGGTGGATCTCTGTGAGTTTGAGGCCAGCCTGGTCTATAAGAGCTAGTGCCAGGACAGGCTCCAAAGCCCCAGAGAAACCCTGTCTCGAAAAACTAAAAATAAAAAAAAAGATAATTAATTGTGTGCTTTCTTTTTGCTTTTACAGCCTTTCTTATTGTTATTTTACCAAATTAAGAATATACTTTACAGGTTTGCCTACAGCTCAGTCTATGGTGGCATTTTCCCTATTAAAGTTTTTTTCTTTGAGATGACTCTAGCTTCTGTCAAATTTACATAAAACTAGCCAGCAGAGTTTCAAAACTCTTTCTCAAGTGCATTCAATAATATCTTATAACTTCCCACTTGGCCTCACCTCCTCACAGTTCTGTCGCCATGAAAATCACACATTAACACGTAAACCCATGGGAACATTCAACACCCAAATAATACCTGAATCAAACTTGTTTCTAAAACCACAAGTCCTTCTGGAAATAACAGTCATTCTTGCTGAGTCCACACTGATGCTCCCCAGACTCAGTGGTGCTGAGCCAAATCTGTAAACACTGTCTCTTAGTATGTGTGCTTTGGACTATTGTCAGATTTAGCTGATCACAACACACCTCTCCGTTTCTCTGTGCCTTTTGAGCAAATCCCAGCTATTCACTTCACAAATTTAAGATGTCTGATTCAGTAAGAACTGAGTAAAAGATGAATACTCTCTTAGTTTCTATTTTTAAAAAAATAGGTAAATTTGCTCTATTATTTTTAAAATCAGGTAAATCTGCTGGGTGCAGTGATACATGCCTTTAATATCAGCACTCAGGAGTCAGAAGCAGGCAGGTCTCTGTGAATGTAAGGCCAACCTGGTCTACATAGTATGTTCCACGTCTGCCAGAGCTACATAGTAAGACCTTGCCTCAAAGAAAGAAACAACAAAAGTTTTATGTAAATTTCACACCCAGTTAGTAAAGGGCACACACTCTTTGACATTTAAAGAAGTTTGTTCATTAACAACCCCAAGCAATGAAAAGAAATGATATCAATGTCATCTTGAGTCTGGACAAGGATAGTCTATGAACTGCCAAGCTTCCTGAATAAATACCCAGATGTATATTATCAGCTCTATTTGTATGTTAAGGACTTAGCAAATCCTCAGATAATTACTTTTCTTTCAGAGCATATTATTCCATACATCTTAAAGCTAAAATTATGGTTATAATAAAATCAGAAAGTAAATGCTGAAACCAAAATAAAGCAATAGCCCTGCTTTATAAAGCCAAAAAATATAAATATTGTTTGTTAGAAAAAGTCATGAATGTGTGAAATGCTGATGGAGGCTTAAGAGATAATCTCAAATGTGTCCAGACAGTCAGACCAAAGACAACCAATAAAGACTAACCTCAGGAAAAGGAACACTGGGCAGGTAGTGTAGGTTTGGATTTTAGGGGCAGGGCAGTTTTGATTCTAAATTTTCTCTTTGTCTTCAAAAGCTCTTTGTTGTTGTTCAGAAAATAAATTCTGCCATCCTAAACAACATTTTCATCCACGACCCAATTCTTTTGTAAGCCCAACATGTTCCCAGCCATCCCTCCACATCTGTAACAGTTAACATTAATGCCTCATCCTCTAAGGAGGTGCAGAACACATTTCAATGCACCAACCATAGCAATAGCCTGCAGAACCAGCGGCTTGGCAGCAATCAGAAAGTGACCTTTCCAACTGACACTGTCTGCACGGCAGCTTGGCTACAAAGACAAGAATAAACCTCTTCCAGAGCTAGCCTCAGATGGGAGATGAAAATTGCACACCTATTCAGCAGCATCAGATTTATTAAGAAAAAGACTGTTCACAGCAGGGAGAATGGAAACCATAACCACAAAGCAGATCCTCCCACTGTGGTGGTTGTGCGTGCTCCATACACATGTAGCTGAACCGGGAAGGATGCCACTATGCCTGTGTGGATACCGACAGGTACTGTCTCCTGTCTCCAATCAAAAATTAGACTAGGGATGTGTTCTGTGTCTTTTCTGGGGAAACATGAACAAACGCTATTAACCACAAATATGGTACCAACAACAGACTAAAGAAATAATTCTAATTTAGTGAACAAATAGGATCACTAGTTGCTTACAGTGGCCTGAGTGAGGGATTTTTTATAGGAATGTGAGTGACTCAGAGTTGTGCCCTTGAAGTGACCACAGATCTATTCAAATAGACAATGGCATTTTACCATCTCAACAGCACTGTCAATCAGTCTGATATCATAGAAGTCAACCCAAGTCTGCAATATTCACTTTCCTCAATCATGCAGTTTTCACCCTCTGCTTTTCGGCATGGTCATACTAAATTTGATATTCATTAAGAACTAAACCACTGTTTATTTGTGTCTTTAGGTAGAATTATATTTCAATATTATTATGAACTATATGGTTTAAAGATGTTGTAGATCAATGATATTTAAATATTTTGAACTGCACAATTTTTTTCTCCCTGGATACAGAAATTCTGATAACTCCAGTATAGAACACAAACAAAAAATAGCTTCTCCAGGTAATATATTTCATGGAAACAGAGCTATGGCTCTCTCTTTTTAGTGCAGCTGGAGGCCAGTGTATGCACTATGGATGTGTCAAAAGCCCTCATCTTTAGAGATTTGCTCTCAGCATGCTTGCATCATCAGACTAAAAAGTCGGTTCTTAGGGGGAAACAGGAATTGAGGAGATTGGTCGGAGGATACCTTGTCATGGGTTACAGAGGAGTAAGAAGACCTGGTCACTGTTGCGCAGAAGAGTGAATCTGGAGGATGTACTGTGTAGTTTGAGTATTTTCTGTGGTTGGGCTTGATCTTGAGTAGGTCTTATTCAGCTAAACAAACTGTTAGATAGTGATGCAGAGAGCCACAACATATCCAAAACAGAGCACTTTGCAGCTCCCTCCCACTCTCCACTTTTTACATTCTTTCCACCTCTCGTGCACTGCATCCTGTGTTTTGATGGTAATAGGGTTAATGCAGGTGTCCTCTTTAGTCCTAAACAGGACTGAGAACCCAATCTCTTGTTCCCAGCACTTTGAAAAGTTAAGTATCTTTCTATTGACTGTCCATTGCAAAAGAAGCATCTCTGTCTAGTATCAGGAGGCATCCAGGTTTATTAGTACAAACATGATTATTTAGAGAACAGTCTGACAGCATGGCTACTTAGCAAAATAACAAGAGTAGGTTTTCCTGTAGTACCTATGACTTCCCCAGTGAAGGGATTTTAACAAGGATTATAGAACAAGCCATGATATCTAAGCACCACTGTGTATTGAGGAGCTTACAGGAGGATACTTTTTTTTCTGTTGATGCTTCCTAATCATTCTAGTCTATTTATTATTTCACATGGTCCTATATATGTATTATATTTTAATATAAGCATATGCTGTACTTTGTGCATATCCTTCTGGTTATAACTTTACTAACTGTTATCCTGATTGCTGATTGTTAATGCTATTTGATTATTTCAAATGTCTTCCATACAATCATATATAAGGGTGCTTTGGATAGAATGTGTTACAGCTAAGGTCTCATCTATTCAAGAGCCTAAACTCACAGCTGGGGATTATATGCTTCCTAATGTAGCTCACAGATTTTTTTACACATAATTTTTTCCCCAGATCTTAAACAGTCTTTACCTGCTTTGAGATAAAAATAATTCCCAATCTGCACAAAATGACAGTGAAATCTTTGCTGAGAATTTTAGGATCACTGCTATCGGGCCTTGTTTATAGACTTAGTTCCCCTAAAAGGTATTTAAGTCCTGAAAAGTGAAGAGAATATTTTATTGTATTATTACTTGCCTAGCCAGGAACACAAATACAAATATCCACTAAGGGCTCAAAATATTTGTTATATTTTGCCTCAGCATGACTTAGTCTATTTACAAAGTAGATTTTAGCTAAGAATTAGGTAAGAGGAAAAGACATTTCCAGTAGTGACTGTGGCAGTTCTACATAATTTCCCTCCTTCCCTTGCCGATACATTGCATTAGCAAACCTAGGGTTCAATAGGACATGATAGACTTGTTCTATGACTTACAGTCAGTGATTCTTTCTCATGGATACATTTCGTTAAGAGTCCTCTCTCCTTTTCTTAAGCATGATATTTCATTTTTCTCCCCTTCTATAAGCTAAGTTGCTTATCTTAGTGATTTTTAGAGGATAGCTTTATGCTAGCTCTTCCCTCCACAATGGTTATATAACACCATGTTGATATGTGAAGTTGCAGTTTCTGGCTAGAGGAAAAACTACTTTAAATACAGATTACATAAAAGCCTAAGAATTGATTTATTATAAGATAGGATCATGGATATCACTAGCGCTCTGAATTTCTATGCAAGAGGATTTGAGATAGTTGCAGAAAGAGTGGGTAGGCCATACAACCTCAACTTCTTCATTAGAATGTTGCCAGTGTTCATTTGCATGTAACAAAAGACCTCTAACAAGGAGGCCTGTTTTCATAATATTTTCTGTTTGCTGGTAAATTATCTCATGGTTCTATATAACCCAGAGAAAACGGACAATATGTACACATCTGAAGATTTCACTACATTGCATCAAACTAGCTATTCATTCTTGCCCTTTGAAAAATTAATAACTATGCAAAATACATTATTGGCTTTCTGGCCATTCCTCATCGGCAACAGTATCAGTCTTATTTTACCAGAAAATCAGTTGCCAAGCATCAATGTGCAGTATGAACTTTTGCCAAAAAGCAGAGGCACACGTCAAGAATACTCTGTCTCTAAGGGAAGCCATTGTTAATTTTGCAAAGTTGTGACATGACTTGATTTATGTCTATAAAGATACAACTTACAAGTAATGGATCCTAAGAGAAAAGATCACAAATGACAGGCCAGGTAACAGACTATAAAAATAATTCTTATGGATGAAAAGAAAGGGCTTTAAAACTGGAGTAATGCAGACAGACTTGGCACATATTTGAAGAGGAGGATTACCTATCTACAGAGGAGGCCAAAGAGTCAAGAATGACTTAGACCCCAGTGACGCCCCCAGTTGTCTTGATGACTGACCCACCTTACATAGCATCCTCTCATTTAGAAGACCCAGTGGGGAAGCCCTGTTATTTTTCACCCTCAGATCAGTTGTGACTTTTGTCAGTACTTTTCATAAAATTTAATTGTTCTCTTAACTTCCACACATAAGGAAAATGTTTATGTACGCTTATGCGACAGCTAGGTTCCTAATAGTGAAAGTAGATCAGTCATTCACTTCCCTGTCTCTCTGTATAAACATACCATCTACCAGCTCTGTCTCATTGGGAGCTAGAAGAGGCTTAAATCCTGGGAGAGTACCCATGAGTCTCTTCCACTGAGTGTTTATAGTAGTTAACTGATTTGCCCAAGGGTTAAATTAATGACACAATAAAAATGTATAGTGCTGTCTTGAGGATTCCTTCCATAGTGTATGAAGCAAATAACCATGAAACACCAATAATCACATTAGGATTTTAGGAAACAGGGAAGTTCAATACTACTCAACAGAAAGAAGGAAATTTATTCTCTCTTCACTGATTTTAAAGTATCAGTGTGCACTCAATGTTGGTATTTGGTTATTTTCTTTTTGTGCTCACTTTTGTTTTCCTACTCTCCTCATTCAGATAGGGATAAAACACGCCTTGCCTCTTATCAGGTTTTACTCAGGGCTTCAGGTCTGCTGTATAACACTCTCTGCTAAACTATTTCTGTAAGAGTTCTCTGCATTATCCTGAGACTTCCACAGATGTTATGTTATGCTACCTTTACTGTGAGCCAGTGCACAGCCACAGGACTGGAAAGTGTCTGGGGAATTTTTATAGTCTTAGCCTTCATGGATCCAGCATAACTTTCAAGAAGGGGTGGGGAGTTGAGGAACCTGACAACAACCCCACTGGACCAGTTTAAATTCACTTTTGTCTCTTACCCTGTCAGCAATCAGGATAACAGGGTCCCCCGCCATCTTCCAGTGAGTGAAGAAGGTAATCTCTGGACCAAGTGATGAAGGGAAAACCACAAGACAGTTGTCAAAGTCCGTGAAAAATTAAGATCTTGACCATTGATCCAGGGGTCCTCAATGCTCTCTGGAGTTCTACCTAAATCACAGAATAAAATAAAAGAGATACCCTGCCAACATAAGAGCTGTCAAAATGTCAGAAATAACTCTCTTAGTGTCACAGGGTGGAGTAGGCAGGGAATTCTCTTTGATAGAGTTCAGACATGACTATAAGGCACCAAATGTCTCCTATGAACACTAAAATAATAATATGTCAATACAAGGTTTAAGTCAAAACTGTAGATGAATTCATCACAAAGATGGATTATCCAGGTCTGGGCTATAGAATGAACCACATCTAAGATCATGACCGAGAGATGTAGCATGATTCTGGAACAGGAAAAAATCAAGATGAATAGAATTTGCCACTATCTATGATTATATGCATATATTCCATGTCAGAGCAAGAGTACAGTGATAGTGGTACTGGGCGACATGAGTTTTAAAGTCCAGAATGCCGAAGATACAAGGTGAGAAATGACTGAATGCATGATTTGAAAGAAAGACGGAGATGGTGCGCCACATTACCATGGAAAGGTGGGGGATGATGGAAGTGTAAAAAGGGCACCTCTCAGGAAAATACAGTATTTAGAACAAGTAAAAACAGTCTTACTTTTTATGGCTAGTTTTGCCGTAAATAGTAAAATTACCCATATTAAAATTTGGAAGCCCACTCTCAAGAGGGCTAATGTAGAGTACACAGAAAACCAAAGCTGCTTACATCAGCTCTTCTGAACATCTAGGCAGTTAGATTCAAGGAAAAGAAGACTGTAAGAGCAATGGCAGAGATTGGAACATATTGTCTTAGAATGGGAATAATTATTATGTAAAATAGCATAGCCTTATTGTTCAGTTTTTCCATTATTTGCTTTTCCCTGAAGCTGTTCAAGCCTATAATTCAAAGAATTTCATGATGCAATGTAAATAATAGGCAGAAGTTAACACAACCCACATTTGCAAAAGGAACTTAGGCTGGCAAAATCTGAGGAGAAAAGTTCACAGGCTCTCTAGACAAATGCCAAGTGGAATAGTAACAAAATGGAGAAGTGGCTCAGTGGGATAGAGGGAAGCAACGATGCTGTCAGATTGGAAAATAAGAGCTATGTGGAAGGAGAGAGAGAACTGGGAGAGTCTCCCAAGAGTAGGGAACACTACACACACGTGACTTCGTCAAGCTTTTCCAGTATGGAAGTTAAAGCTCAAGGACAGCAGAGTTATACTGGAAAGATGGGGATAAAGATTGGGACTGGGGAAGGCTGGTGTCAGAAGGAACATGTCTTTCTATTGTATTTTGGGGAAGTTCATTTAGCCATGCTCGAGGCAAGTTCCTTATATGTCTAAAGACATAAAGGAGTTAGGCACACTACTGACCATCTAAAGATCATAGATCCAGGTACCCTTCTCAAGGACATGGCTTATGTTAAGTAGATCTCTCAGCCTAAATTTCTAACACAAGAACAACTCAAAGCAAAGCAGCTGAGAAGGCCACTCTCAGCTGTTGATAGTCCTGTCAGGCTCCCAGGCCCACTGTGTGAAATGTCATCACCAACTTGCTTTGTGCTGAGAATTTTCTTTGCACAGTATTCTGGGTTCAGGTTTTTGCTTTTAACTTCCCTTTTGATTAAGATGTGTTAGTCTCATAAACTTTAAGACATGACTTGTTAGATGACTCCCAGTTTAAGGCAAGCATTTAGGTTAAACAGAACCCAGTGTTGTGCAATTATTCTTTATGGAGATATATGGGTATCACAGAACTATTTCTTGGAAGGAAATTGCTTGTTTCTGAAGAGGGCTTGACTTCAATGTGGAATTTCCCTCTTATACTGTGATTACCATTGATAATTAGAGGAACTACTTTGGGAACAGAGCTAGGCAGGGAAAACTAAGCTGAATGCTGAGAGAAAGAAGAGCAGAGTCAGAGAGAAGCCATGGAGCCTCTGCTGGAAACAGACTCTGGTATTTTTTCCTGGTAAACCACCGCCACGTGATGATTCACAGATTAATAAAGATAGGTTAAATTAATATGTAAAAGTTAGCCAATAAGAAGCTAGAATCAGGTCTTCTAGTTACCTAGAGATTATATTTAGTATAGATAGTATAATCTTCAGCCTTTTTAAAGAGCTGTAGAAAAATGGCCTTTAATCTAATCTAGAATTCTGTGCCTATGAGACACAATTACTCCTGGCAACGCCACTCTACTCCCGAGAGAACTTTGAGCACCAAAGACACCCCACTGGGAGCTTGTCTTCTTGGCAGAACTGGCCTTTGGGTTAAGAAAAGCCCATACCTCAACTACTGACAAAGATATGAAACAGGATTGTCTTATCTTGCCAAGACAAGGTAGGATAATTCTAAGAAAGTTTCTTGCATTTAATAATGGCATGTCAGTTATGTTAGGCCTTAGCCAAAGTTGGTTGACTCAACATTGCGAACGAGAATTTGGGTGATTGCCCAGGTAGTCAGTTGTCTCTGTCATTTTTGGCACATTTTGAATATTTCTCATTTGTTAAGTAACATTTATTCCCTTCTCAGATCTTTGATGGAGTTGAAGATTATATAATTGTAATTACTCTCCACATTATTTAGACTCCTTGAGATAGAGTGTCTGGTAAAACTTTTGTTCTCAATATTATTTGTTATTATTGTTTATAGTTGTAGTTAGTTTAGTTCTGTCTTATTCAGACAAAAAAGGGGAGATGTAGAGAGAGCCTGCCCTTTGGGGGCGGGACGGCCTCGGGCAAATGTCTATAAATTGGGGTGCACAAACGCTGGTGACCCCTTCTTCCTGGCTCCTATTTCTGGGCATCGCTGGAACTTCGGTTGCGTGAGTGCTCCATTTATATTAAAGTTGCTTTTATATAAAAAAAAAAAAGAAGCTAGAGCTAATGGGCCAAACAGTGATTTAATGAATACAGTTTCTCTGTGATTATTTTGGTTCTGGGCAGCCAGGACAAATAAATGGCCTCCTTCTCAACATGAATTTGCTTCAAAACTCTAGGGAACTTCTAGAAAGCGTCCTTTCTTTCTTTTGAGTTTCTGATAAGGCACATAAGGAATGTTGTTGTCTCTTAATCATAAAAGCCAATTGGTGTGTTGTGTCTCTCCTGTAGACCTTTGTTTTTCTCAAGATGATGGGTATTATGAGCAAACAAACTAAAATGATGTATGGAAATGTGATGTCTACTGCCTGTCAAATACAAACAGATCTGTTAAACATGGTGCTTCTCTCTTAAAGAAGAGAACACAAAAATGTTTAGGAAAAGAATGCAACATAGCTCATGAAATCAAGCGAGCAGTCTGAGAGGTAGATGCCATGGGTAATCTGTGTATCTTTGAAAGCAACTTTCTCTCTGAGGATTCTTAGGTCATGTTTCTGAGTAATGAATGAAATCAACACACTGACCATTGGCTCTAATAAAAAAAGGATACTAACAACAGATTAAAGTTGTCAGGTATATGCTTGTTAGTGGAAAAAAAGAGAGGCCACACTATGTTGCAGTTTGCACTTGTCTTGAAAAGATATATATCTTCACCCACTCATGTATGCATCAACAAACATCTTCTCATTGGTAGGAATAACATTTATCTTATAAAACTATCTAAGGAATTCCTGCCTTCTACTCACCCTGTATGGTCAGCATAATGCCATCATTTGGGAAGACTAGATGGCTGCCTTGAGAACAAACTCCAGGCAGAGAGACAATTATATAGTCTAGATGAGGATGGGTATAGGACACCGCTATTCCTTCCAATAGGAAGAATCATTTCTGACTTTTTATACGTTTCAGGATGGAGTGGAGGAGGAATGTAAAACAATTTAAAGCTAAGGAGATGTAGAATAAAAAACTAAAATCATGATCAGTCCCTTAATAATCATGATGATACATTTGGGAGAGTCATTGCGATCGGATCAACTATTTAATAAAACAATAACCCATTGCCATTGCTTGAGAACCTCTGTCTTACAAGAGAGTCAAGTGGGATAAAAGAGAAATAAGTGCCTCTGCGTCTTCCAAAGGCTGTGAAGATATACTAACCCCTGCAATTAATCTAGAGCAATATTTACTTCAGTTTCAAAGATTTTAATAGTTACTATCTCTAAGTCAAAGGCTAACATGAAAATTATCCCTATTGCTGAATGTACATTTCTTCATGTATTCTATGTGCCCACAGAATGACTTTGCAAATACACTATGCCCATATAAAACAATGTCTACATTATCTTTACCGCCAGTTACACATAAGTTTTATGCCTCTGGCCACAGTGGCATTCCAACTTATTTAATAGTAGTGTTTTTACAGAGTCAACAACCTACAATTTCTCTAACATCTATGTAATTTCATAACAATCAAAGTATAGTTAAGGATGAATTTGCTCCAGATCTAGCTGTGAAAGATTGGAATGATACATAGTGAATATTTAGAAAGCATGTAGCATGTGCTATGTGGTTCAAAGCTTTGTCTCTTCTAAGATTCATATGGAAATTTAATTATCATTGTGACAGCATTGACAGGAAATTAGACCATGATGACTCTGCATGCATGACTGAGCTTGATGGCTTGGTCAAATAATATTTGGTATCCTCTTGGCCTCTCTGGGCCTCTTTATTCACTTTGAGATGATATATCAAAAAGTTCCTTGTCAGACTCAGGGATCTCAACATTGGGCTTTCCCTACCTGATCTCTCATGTTCCCACCAACATCTGCCACTAGACCACCCACAAAATCTCTTTTATTTCCCTTTCCCAGAGAGATCTGAACTTTCCCCCACCCACTGAGTCCTCCTGGTTTCTAAGATTCTCTGAATCTGTGCATAGTAGCAAGATTGTCCTTTATAGCTAATATCCACTTATGAGTGAGTGCATGCCATATTTGTCTTCTGGGTCTGCTACCTCACTTGGGATGACTTTTTTCTAGTTTCATCTATTTGCCTGAAAATTCTCTGATGTCGTTGTTTTTAATAGTTGAGTAATACTCCATTGTGTACATATACCACATTTTCTTTATCAGTTCTTTGGCTGAGGGATATCTAGGTTGTTTACAGTTTCTGACTATTAGGTATAATACTGCTATGAACATAACTGAACAAGTGTTCTTGTGGTATGATTAGATATTCTTTGGGTATATGCCTAAGAGTGTTATAGCTGGGTCCTGAGATACATTGATTCCCAATTTTCTAAGAAACTGCCATACTGACTTTCAAAGTGGGTGTACAAGCTTGAACTCCCACCAGCAATGGAGGAGTGTTTCATCTGCTCCACATCCTCTCAAGCATGAGCTGTCACTTGTGTTTTTTTTCCTTAACCATTCTGACAGAGGTAAGATCAAATTTTAAATTCTTTTGATTTGCATTTTACGAATGGCTAAGAATGTTGAACACTTTATTTCTTGGCCATAGAGATTCTTTGGTTAAAAAGTTTGTGTTTAGATCTATACCACATTTTTAATTGGATTATAGAACCAAACAAAACTGAAGAAAAAAAAGTCAATGTAATGATTTCTAACAATATTTTACTATACTCATATAACAATTGTCATCAGAGAGCCTTCATCTAGCAACTGATTGAAACAGATGCACAGATTCACAGCCAAATGTCTGGCTGAGCTCAATGAATCCTACTGAAGAGATAAAGGAAGGACTATAGGAGCCAGAGGGGTCAAGGACACCACAAGAAAATTCACAGAAACAACTAACCTGGCTCATAGGGGCTCACAGAGACTGAACTGACAACTAGGGAGCCTGCATAGGACTGACCTAGGCCCTTTGCACATATGGGACAGTTATATAGCTTGGCCTTTTTGTGGTACTCCTAACAGTGGGGACAAGGCCTGTCTTTTGCTGGCTTTTGGGACCCTATTCCTCATATTGGGTTGCCTTGTCCACACATAATCCAAGGGGAGGTACTTCGTCTTCCTGCAACTTGATATGGTGTACTTTGTTGATATCCATGGGAGGCCTTCCCTTTTCTGAGTAGAAATGGAGAATAGGGTGGGGAGCATATGGGAGTTGGGAAGATAAACGGAAAGGAGAGGAGGGAGGAGAAGCTGCAGTCTAGATGATAGATAGATAGATAGATAGATAGATAGATAGATAGATAGATAGATAGATAGATAGATGATAGATAGATAGATGATAGATAG
>NC_022020.1:19417111-19430115 GCF_000317375.1 Microtus ochrogaster | reverse complement strand
ATAGATAGATGATAGATAGATGATAGATAGATAGATGATAGATAGATAGATAGATAGATAGATAGATAGATAGATAGATAGATAGATAGATAGATAAAAATTTACCCCTGCCCCCCTAAATGATTCTGCTTACCAACTGCTCTTTGCTTTCCCTCAGGGTAGCAAGCACACTGAGCTTTTAACATTAATCACTAATATTTTAATTGTGCTACTCTGAGTTTGTAACATTTACAATGAAATCAGAAGACCTCTAAATGGCAGCATTTTCCACCTTTAAGGGAGTCTAAAGATGCCTTCATGAGAGACCCTGTAATGCATTCTGTTCCTCATTACACTGTGTGGGGTTTCTCTTTTTAATTTTCTTCTTTTTTAAAAATTAAAATCAGTATTCCCAAAGCCTTCATTGAGAATGACTCTTTGTGTTAAGGAACACATGATAAATGCACCCAAATGCATGGCTTCCTAATTCTGGGTTCTTCATTTAAATCAAGGTAATGCTGGTAACAATACTTTGTGTAGGATTCTGTATAGGAAAAAGTCAATGAAGTTAAGTTTGCTTCCAGATCCTTGGACTACCTTGTCCTAAGATACTAAATATTTTGTGAGAACACCAGAATTGATAAATTCAACCTGGTGTATGACTTGCCCTTTATGGTTCCCTTACAGACTACCAAGATATTTTTCTGATGTTAAAATAGTAAAATGCATAGGCCAACATCTACGTATGATTTTTGAGTTCATTCCAAAGATGGTGTTGAAATCTAACTCAGGAATCCATTTTGAGTAGGAGACTGTGGCAAGAGGAAATTTTAGACCTTGTTCTGTGATGTCATTTCATATCTCCATGTAGTATGGGATCAGCCTTATCTGACAAGAGAGGGTTATTGCATATGTGCCCAAGGAGGTTCAGAGAACTTGCATTCATTCAAATTTACCCAAATCAGCTAGTTTCAAGTCCATTGTACCCAATTAATCCTTTGCCAACCTACACCTATCCATGGATCTCCATGTCCCAAATTTATATTTTATTTTATGTCATAATGTCTTCCCTCAGTTAAACTCACTCACAATTATAACTCATTTATACATACTTATCTGTTTTATTTTGAATTTTTATCCAGAAAAAGAATTTCTGGGTCAAATATTTCTATTATTAGTCTTTGCAGCAACCTCCAGGCTGTAGTATATAATGGCAGTATTCATTTATACTTCTATCAACCGTGCATAAGAGGTTTCCTGTTTTACATAGCCCCATCAACAATTTTGAGAATTTTTGTCTTCAGTAAGTAGCCTTTGTTTCTGAAGAAAGATGATAACTCACAGTTGAATTTGTATTTCTCTATTGATTTGCGAAAGGAAGTATGAAAACTAAAAACATGTCCATGTTTTTTGAAGCACTATTTATAACTATAAAAATACAAAAGCAATAGGAGTATATGTTGATAAAAGAATAGATAAGGAAAATGTGGCAAATGTACAGAGTGGAATTAGCCATCTTCCTGAAGAATGAAATGTCATTTGAAGTAACATAAATGTCCCTAGAGTTAGCCATCTTCATGAATGTGCTATCATTTGTAGTACATGAACAAACCTCATGTTTGATGCAATATACCAGTTACAGAAGCATCTTTCACTTACAGCTTGACCTAGAGGTTGACTTGACTGAAACAAAGACCAGAATCATGGTTATCAAGCTTTGGGAAGGATGGATAGTTGGGTAACAAGTCCTGAGGTATAACTAGAAATCAAATGGCAATAGTATGTTCAACTGTCCTATAGCTCATAAAGGGACAGTAGTTAATTTACTATGTGTTTCCATATGGTGAGAAATATGGATTTAAAGTGTTCTTAATACAAAAATACCTGATTTTTGACAAAGGAACTAAAATTATACAATGGAAGAAAGAAAGCATCTTCAACAAATGGTGTTGGCATAACTGGATAGCAACCTGTAGAAGAATGAAAATAGATCCATATCTATCATCATGCACAAAACTCAAGTCCAAATGGATTAAAGACCTCAATATAAATCCAACTACACTGAACCTGATAGAAGAGAAAGTGGGAAGTAGACACATGGGCACAGGAGATCACTTCCTATGTATAAGCCCAGTAGCACAAACAATGAGAACAACAGTGAATAAATGGGACCTCCTGAAACTGAGAAGCTTCTGCAAAGCAAAGTACATGATCATTAAGACAAAAATGGGAAATTCTACTGAATGGGAGAAGATCTTCACCAACTCCACATCAGACAAAAGTCTGATCTCCAAAATATATAAAAAACAAAATAAAATAGACATTAAAATTCTAAATAACCCAATTAAAAAACAGGGTACTGAACTGAACAGAGAATTCTCAACAGAAGAAGTTCAAATGTCCAAAGATACTTAAGGTCATATTCAACTTCTTTAGCAATCAAATCAAAATAACTTTGAGATATCATCTTACACTTGTCAGAATGGCTAAAATCAAAAACACCAATGATAGCCTATGCTGGAGAGGATGTGGACTAAGGGGAACACTCATCCATTGCCGGTGGGAATGCAAACTTGTGCAATCACTTTGGAAATCAGTGTGGCGGTTTCTCAGAAAATTGGGAATCAACCAACCTCAGGATCCAGCAATGCCACTCTTGGGAGTATACCCAAGAGATGCCCAATCATACTACAAAAGCATTTGTTCGACGATGTTCATAGCAGCATTATTTGTAATAGCCAGAACCTGTAAACAACCTAGATGCCCATTAATGGAAGAATGGATAAAGAAAGTATGGAATATATTAGAGTACTACTCAGTGGTAAAAAAACAACGACATCTTGATTTTTGCACGCAAATGGATGGAAATAGAAAACACTTTACTGAGTGAGATAACCCATACCCAAAAAGATGAATATGGTATGTACTCACTCATTAGTGGACTCTAGCCGTAAACAAAAGACATTGAGCCTATAGTTCACAAGCCTAGAGAAGCCAAATAACAAGGTGAACCCAAAGAAAAACATATATAGATTCTCTTGGAAATTGGAAGCAGACAAGGTTGTCGGGCAAAAGTTGGGAACATGGGGGTGGGAGTAAGGGTGGGGGTGGGATTGGTGGAAGGGGAGAGGGGAAGAGAGAAGGAAGAAGGAAAGGATTAGGAAGAGCTTGGGGTAGTGGGAGGGCTGAGATGGAGTAAGGGCAGATATAGGAGCAGGGAAGAAGATATCTACATTAAGGGAGCCATTTTAGGGTTGGCAAGCGTCTTGGCTCTAGAGGGGAACCCAGGTGTCCATGGGGATGTCCCCAGCTAGGTCCTTGGGCACAGAGGAGAAGGTGCCTGAACTGGCCTTGTCCCATAGTCACACTGATGAATATCTCGAATATCACCATAGAATCTTCGTCCGGTGACAGATGGAGATAGAGATAGAGACCCACATCAGACCACTGGACTGAGCTACCAAGGTCCAGTTGAAGAGCTGAAGGAGGGAGAAGATGAGCAAGGAAGTCAGCACCAGGAGGGGTTGATCCACCCACTGAGACAATGTGCCTGTTCTAATGAGAGCTCACTAAATCCAGCTGGACTGGGACTGAACGAGCATGTGATCGAACCGGACTCGCTGAATGTGGCTGACAATGGGGGCTGACTGAGAAGCCATTGATAAAGGCACTGGGACTTGTTTCCATTGCTTGTACTGGTTTTTTGGGACCCTAGTCTGTTTGGATGCACAGCTTCCGGGGGGGGGGGGGGGCCTTGGACTTCCCACAGGGCAGGGTACCCTGCCCTCTGTTAAGGCTGGAGGATGAGTAGGGGAGCAAGAGGGGAATGCGGTGTGGGGGGGGTGGTGGTGGAAATTTTTGAATGGAAAAAAAAAGAGGATAGTCATCCTAATAGATGGAAAATGATAACTATCTGATGGGATTTATATGATAGCTACCCTAATTTAATTTGATTATTATACACTATATATAAGTCAAAAATATCATCTCATAAATATAAACATATTTTATGAACATATACAATTATTATCTTAAAAATCACCTGAACCCTTGAAGTTTTAACAGTTCACAAATTCTCCTGTCTTTGAGGTTTTATCTTTCCAACTCACACAGAAGGAGGGACTGGTGTCTCTCACCTCCAAAACTCTGTTACCATGAACTACCTTTCTCTACCTCTACTACTAAATGACAGTGATGTCACAGCATCAGAGTATGGCATCTGAAAAATTTTCTCATATTGTCTAACTCTAAATAAAGTATATTTTCCATCAAGCTATTATTTTTTTCTTTTTTAAAGTTATAGTCAAGGAGTGTGGGAAGAATATCTTACTTGTTCCAAATCATTTGATTTCACCCTCCAAAAGCTTGATTGATATCCAAATAAAATAAGGTAATTTTGTCACATACTTGGAATACCATCTGTTGTAAGAATAACACATCACGGCCGTTGCAAAAAACTATACTATACAGGCAGAGCTATAATCAGCTCTTGTGAAGTAGCTAAATGACTACCAAAAAGCTGTAAGTGGAACTACGCTAGTCTGGAATATATTTCCTTCTCACCTGGACTGACTGGTGTACATGAAGAAAAGTTAATTTACACACACCCCATCCCCAACACACTAGTCATTCTCATTCTTTTACTGCTTTGCCAGTGTGAAAAAGGAAGGAAGGAAGGGGTTGACTTCAAATTGCCAGAGGAAATTATCCATCATCACTTTTACTCTGACATATTGAAGCACAGTGTTCGAGTGGTGCAGCCAGTTTGAGAAAGAGCCCAGAATAGTCAAAATACTGCAACAGTATTATTACTAATTTTAACATGTGATGTTTTTACATACAACTGATATTCTGAATAGTCCATCAGTGTTTTTTTTTTAATCCCAAAGGAGGAAATGGGCAAGTCGGGATAGATCTAAACCTGTCAACAATTTGATTTATAGGGCCCATGGCTTCTTTTTTTTTCCTCTCCAACCCTTACATAAACAGGCTTAGCCTTGAGTTAAATCACTGTAGTTTTATTCCTTTGAGGTAGGGGCCTTTTAATCTTTAGGATATTGATTAGATCCTTGTTAGTAATCACAAACTCTGTTATTAACAGAAACTTCTAAGATTAGATCATGAGACAGACAGCTGAGGAATTTGAGCAAACAGGCAGGCAAAATGTAAATTATATGAACAGCCCATTTCCCCCCCAAGAGTATCATTGGCATAATGGCATGCCAACACTGGTTTGGAGTTCTCTTGTTTTTCGAGGACATTAATCTAAATATATTTTAGAATGGTAAGTACTCTGATACTCTAGAGTGAGGCAAATAACTGATTTCCATCACTCAAGGATGAATCTCATGTCCTCAGGTAACGCCTTCCCTCTCCAAATTTTATGAAAATACCCATATTTTCATTTAAAAAAAACAAGCCTTGCAGTCAACACTAAGTATCTTGTATTTTCCAATATGTAATTTCAAAGCCTAAATTCTTTTACAAAGAATGGCCTCTGAGGATTGGAATCCAGGATTCTAGCCTTTTAAATCCATAATGAAAGGCTGTCAGATACCATGTGACATTCTAATTTACTCTCTAGACATTGGGATCAACCACAGCACAGCCCAGGGTCTGAGATTCAATATATCCTGTTGAAAGGATGCAAAACTTTCAGAACATGCTATGAAGAAGTTTGTCAATCCGACAGACATAAATTAGTAATCCACTTGATATACTTGCATGCCAGTGAGTCTTTGCTGGACTTGTTGCAGAATGTGGAGAGTGTACTGCTGTTTCTGAGCTACAAAAAAGAACAAGAAAGATCCACAGAGATGTTTGCCTATATCTTCCACACAATAGTAATCTGAGACTCCTGAATGTCAAACTTCCTCTCATTCTCCTTGCTCTGTGTGGCTTTCAAGATATTTTTTTTTCAGTAAGGGGAAGGAATATCAATAAACAAACAACAAAACTCTGGCATAAAAGTGAAGGAAAAAATAGAAATAACCTCCATTTTTTTTAATTCAATGAGAAGTGAGGAAGAATGTTTTGTTTCTGGCAATGTTGACTATTCTAATATTATTCTACTTATGCAGTCAGACATTGTTCCTGCTTCTAAAAGCTGGGTGAATTGGGAACCACCTTCTCCGACATCTCTCACTCTAAGACTGTGCTTTTATAACCCCTCTGAAATCACATCTCTCCCCCTTTAAAGGCTAGAGCTGTTGTATAACTGTTCTTTGCTTGCCTGAAAGGGCATTGCAGCCAGGTTGTTAATTCTTTCCTTTATCAGAGATGACTGTGAAATTAGTAGGTGGTAGAATAGAAAACAAAGGGTCCTCACCACCCCCTGTGACTTTTGAGAAGCACATCCCCCCCCTCCACCAGAACATCACCCAGCCCTGTACTCTCTGATTTTAATACCCATGCCATTTAAAATGTCATTCATCAATTATCTGGTGCTAATGAAATCACAGAGGTGAAATTCCGAAGTCCAATAGAGAACCAGCTTCTGTGCCACTGTGTGTGATGACTTCATTGACACGAATAACCCTATATGATGGCTTCTTGCAAATGAGGGCTTCTTTCTCCTGGCCTTTAGAAAGTTCAAAGTCAAGAAAAGATAACCCTGATAGAAGAGTTATAGCCCTTAATATTTCAAACTATTTCAAAAGAAATTCGCAAAGTGGGGCTTATGAACTAAACAGATGTATTTTTAATAGCTGAGCCAGTCATAACAAACACTCAAAATACCAAGTCACATATTACGGTACCTTGCTTGAACCTTGCTTGCTTTTTACTTGAACAGAATAAAAAGATAAAAATATAGATGGAGCCATGAAGCTGACACTCTACTTGCAAAATGAACTATGCCAGAAGCTAAGAACAAACCAAGTTGTTTCAACATAAGATCAAACTTTATCTAGAGATGCATATAGATACCTTTCCATAACTCAATCAGGAAATCGGAAAGTACCCCTGCCCTAAATCATGGGACTTGGGGTAAGTCAAAATATTTTTTTTTTATCATGGACTCAAGCTTTATTGTAAACACTTGGACAGTAAATTGCTTCAATGTGGTACATGAACTTGTCCTTCAGTCAGTACTGGGAGTCATGGTTTCCAGTTCAAGCATCAGTTTGGATTCAACTCTTTTAAGATTTTCTTACCTACCTGTTTATTGGTCATTTTGCACTAAGATTTTCAAAGATCACAAATGAATTAATGAATACGCATACAAATTAGACACTAGAATCTTGATATTCATAATATAGACTAAAGATTATTATACAACCTTATCAAAGGATGGTTTGTGAATATCTATGGTTATGTTATTCATTATAATTCTTCAAAATGAATCAAATAATGCCCCATTCAATCAAAATGGATCTTCTATCTATCATTTTTTTTTGTTTAATGTTCCCTGCTATCACCACCTCTTGGTCTCAGATCAATCCATTCTCATGTTGATTTATTGAAACAACTTTTTCTTTTCAAATGTGACATACCAGGTACATGTGCCTCATTTCTTCCTCCCCCTTCATCTCTCCCCTTTTGTTTCACTCTGTCTACAGCTTCTTTTCTTTGCTGTAGCTGTGGAGTGAATAATAATGGAAAATCTCAATATGGGGAATTAAACACTTCAGTTTGTTTTGGTTTGGTCTTGAGCTTTATTAATTTTTGTTTAGATGTTTTGCCTGCATGTATGTCTATGTATCATGAATCTGCAATGTCTGTGGAGCCCAGACTAGGGTTAGATCCCCTAAAACTGGAGTTTCTGAGTTATTAGCTGTCACATGGGTGCTGGCAATTGAATCTGGGGCCACTGGGAGGGCAGTCTGCACTCTAATCACTGAGCAATTACTCCAGTCCCTTTTAGTTACCTTATATTGTCAATTTGACACAACATGAAAACACTTGGGAAGAGGAAACCTCAGTGAAAGAATTGGCTTCATCAGATTAGCTTGTGAACATCACTGTGAGAGTTTGTGTTGGTTGATGATCGAAGGGGGATGGCTGGATCCACTGTGGATGGCACCTTCCAAAGCCACGTAGGTCTGGGTTCTGAAAGAAAGTGAATTGAGCACGAACCAGGGAGCAAGCCAGTAAGAAGCATTTCTCTATGACTCTGCCTTAAATTCTGGTCTTAAATTCCCTCAGTGAGGGATTTTGACCTGGAAGTTGTAAGCTAAACCCTTTCTTCCAGAATACATTTTTAGTAACAGTGTTGTTATTAAAGCAACAGAATGAAAGGAGAGCACCTTGTAAGAAAGTGCATCATCAACCAAAAACCTATTACTATTTTCTGTGTCAAACTATTACATTTGTTCATGTTCACATCTTTACGAATACATCCTATACATTCCAAATGACTGTTTTTCTTTGTCATACCTAGGAACTGAAATAATCCACATAAGACATAGAACTACAAATACACTTTTCACAGCTACGAAGACATACACAGAGAACAAAATCATTCTCTCTTGCAGGGTTTTTTTTTGTTGTTGTTGTTGTTCTTCTTCTTACTGGCATTCTGCACTTTATATTCTGGTCTACAGTGCAAGTACACTAATCGCTTCAGCTTCGGAGTGATATAATACATTACTGTGGCTTTTATGATTGATTAAATGTTTCAACTCTGCTACTACATTTAATCAATGGGAGCAGTCTGACAGCATCATTGACTGAAAGGCATTCAAGATTAAGCTTTATATATTTTTGTTATTTTTGAACAAATTGTAGTTATAGTCACTGTAGTATTTTCAGTACTTCAGAGAGTGGTAATTGTTTCTATGAAAACCATCACATTTATTTTTATCTGATTAATACAAACATTCATTACTATAATAAGTATCTTTCACTAATTCTTTGATTAATTTCAAAAGATGATAATGAGTTAACTTCGCATTTATTTCAATACCCTAGAAATGATTCTTATAGTAAATGTTCATTAAAGAAAATAAGGCAGGAGATTCAGAACTTGAAAAATATTGGAGGGTTTGTATGGAGAAAATCTCATCTATATAATAGTGTCCAATAAAAGGTCTAATTGTTCTATAAAAACCTGAGGTTTTCATACAAGTTTTGTTCAGAATGAAGTGAAAGTGATCCAGTTTCTATTCAGAACTCAACTTTCTTCCCCAAACAAGTATGTCAGACCTACTCTTCTTGATTAAAACAGTGGGTTAGGAGCTGGAGAGATAGATCAGAGGTTAAGAGCACTGGCTCTTCAAGAGATTGAGTTCCATTCCCAGCAACCACATGGTGGCTCACAACAATCTACAATGAGACCTGGTGCCTTTCTCTGAGCAGAACACTGTATACATAATAAAAAAAAATCTTTTATAAAAAGTGACACATAGAAATATGTACAAACAAAAAAATGGACTTTGGTGGGAAATCTAATTAAATTCAAATCAGTTATATAGAAATAATTGCATTGTGCTTTACCTAAGTTACTTTTTTAGTTGTAAGGATTACATTGTGGTTACAACTATTGGTAACACTAAGAAAAGCAACTGAGGGGTTTATAGATGCTCATTCTGGTCAACTACTGTCAGTTTATAATTAATAAAAAGTGAAAGTAAACATATAAATTTGGATAGTGAATGAAATCTCTTGTCCGCGACTGCTTCATGATTAGCTTAGCAGCCCGGATACTTTTAGATGGAAACACTGGGAATCCAACTAAAGAACTTTAAGGGCTCCTTGGAAGTTTGGAGGCCTCTTGCCTTGTAAAGTAGTATGAGTAGAATTCAGGGCTATTTTTCTGATCTTTTCCATGTCATTGCAGAAAGGGTGGGATTTGATCACATCATTTTTTCATAAGGGCAGCATCTTTGTCAAGATCACTGTGATGGTTCCTATAGGTTCATATATATGAATGCTTGGCCATCAGGGAGTGGCACTGTTTAAGAAGGATTAGGAGGCATGGCTTTGATGGAGGAAGTGTGTCACTGGGGGTGGGCTTTGTGGTTTCAAAAGCCCAAGCCAGCCCCGGGGGCTATCTCTTTCTTTGCAGCCTGCAGGTTCAGATACAGAACTCTCAGCTACTTCTCTAGCACCATGTCTACCGGTCTTCCACCATGCTCTTCACCATGGTGAAAATGGACTAAATATCTGAAAATGTAAGCAAGCCCCAATTAAATGCTTTTTAAGACTTGCTGTGGTCATGGTGTCTTTTCAGAGAATTGAATACTGATTAAGATACTTTCCAGAGGTAGGGCCTTTATCTAATGCCAGTCTACGGATCATCTAGAAGCCACTATAATTAGATTATGTCTATTTTTCAAACTGTGTTACAAGAGGTTGACTCCTTAGATAATATAGGTGCATAAAGGGAAAAGACTTGAGCAAAATCTAATCTCTGACAGGAGAAAGGAAATTTACATCTGGGAGGCAACAGAAAGTATTATCTACAATTATAGCTTAAATGTCACTGTTGAATACATTAAACCCAGTAATATTTTCTGGCTAGAGAGTATATCAATGAAGTGCCGGATACTCACAATTGAAACAAATCACTGTAGGTTCAAATGCATTTTCGGTAGAAGAGAGTCAATGTCTCTGGGCTAAGTAACTAATGTTTGTGGATTTGGAGTCTACACACACACTCACCTGAAGGACAAAGTTCCCTAATCTTTAGTAACCAGCTCTTCTACAGAATCTTACATGTGCACATACTAGCTAGAGACCCTACAGCTTAGGAAGTTGAGGGGATTTTTTTTTTTACTCCTGCTAAGCAATCTTTAGTTAAATTAATATTGTAACACATTCCACTCCCTTTTCTCTTTCCAGACTCCCAGAAACCCTCCCTCCAACTTTTTCCATGCTTCCTCACTCTCAAATTGATAGCTTCTTCTTCTTAGATTATTAGTGCTTCGCGTGTGTGTATAAAATGTGAAAATGTAAAACTGCAACCTCCTGGATATATTTTTGATTTTTCTGTGTATATGGTTTCAGGGCTGAGCATTTTGTAATGGATAACCAATGAGGGCACTCATCCCTGGAAGAGGCTAATTCTATTCCTTCAACTAATCATTAGCTGCCTATAGTGCTTTATGTGTGAGAGGAATCCCTTGAAGTTCCCCCCCCCCTTTCATGTTAGCATGTCTAAGGACACTGCCAACATTTTGTCCTTGTTCAAGCAGCCATTTCTAGGAGAGACTATGTTACCCCAGACTTCCTGGTATTCTGGGTGTTTTTTTTAAAATAATCTTTCTGTCCTCTTTTCTGCAGTGCTTTCTGATAATTTCTTACATATTCCAAATATTATCTTTATACCCATAGCTAAATGTAGCTACCACCCGTCATCAAAGAAGCTTCTGTTCATGGAAAATGGAGAACATCACAGAAACACAACTGGCTACAATACAGGGACCAGCGTATTGTGTGTAGCCCAGTCTCAATGGATACATCTATAGCACTGTTTTTGATATTTTCATTCTTTCTCCTACAATCTCCCTGATATCAAGTGCAATTTTTTCCTGGAGACAAAATTTCCAGAAAACCATTTCAAATTATCATTCTGCACAATGAACAATGCTATTGCTAGGCAACCCATGTATCTCTCTAGACTACCAAGCTCTCTCTTTTGAGGCATGGAGGTAACACCCATTTCCGTGTTTGGTCTCAGTAACAGAAACACAGTTGGACCAACATTTGTAGGCAACCTGGAAACTGTATTAATGAATGCAGCCTCACATTATGTGTTAATGTGTTAATATTATTTAATATTAAGTTCTTTGGGGAGTGGGGAGGAATTCATTACCAGATAATAAACTGCCTAAATATGCTGAATAATGAGACAAATGTCACTTCAATTCTTTCTCCCTCAAACTCTGCTTAGTGGTCTCCTGAGGGTAATAACCATAAAGCAAGGTTAAGAAAGTTGAGCGGTGAAACTAAGCAGATGTTTAGCCTATGTGAGCTAGGGGACATGCTCACCTACTAAGGCTCCAAACAGCCTTTAACTGCAATAAAATAAACCTTCTTATTGGAGCAGAGTTATTGTCCTGTGAGCATTAGAAATTAGAATATACAGAAATCTCTTCAGTGGCCTGGAATACACATCTAACTTAATCTTTGAGAACAAAGGTGTGGCAGAAAGGAAAGTCATGATAGCCACCAAATGTCCACCTCATTCTTACAGCAGCAAAGTGTCCTTGACATAGAACATGGTTTCAGGAAGGGGCCACCTGCACTGGAGAATAAAATTCCCACCCACAAAGCTGAGTAATATCTTCAATGTGACAAAGAGCTCTGTGCCCCTAACAGAGCCTCAATGATGGCCTATCAACATTAACTGGGCTGGCTAGGCAGGCTGATGTCTTGGACAGCCTCAGTTAGTACCAGGTCTTCTGCCATAGATATGACAAAAGTGTTTCTCATTCTGGGAGTCTCTGTATCTGAATTATCAATAATATACTCATTTTATATTAGACTGACAAGATATAATTTTGCACAGTAGAAGTCAATATTTAAGGTATTACCCTAAGGTGGTCCAAGTGAAAGAGTGCATGGTAATGATTGCCACTTCCACTTGGCACATGGTGGAAGAGATATTCTCTGAACCACTTAGGTCTACCAAGCTTTATGTAGGTTTCTTGGCAGGAAGGATTGTTGGAGATTCAATCTGTTTCTCTGCTGTCTTTCTGTGAGGGAACGAGAAACACTATTAAGGGGTCTTGTTTTTCCCTTGGCATTTCTTGCTTTGCTAGATCTCTTTTCTTATCCGTGAAAAAGACAGTATAATTTAAATAAATATACAGCAAATTTTTCCTCTGTTCCACAAAGCATCATTTACTTTGTCTTTTTAAGAGTCATGCAATTGCAAACCATACATTGGAAAATATTACTAATGTAGAGAAAATGTCACATCATCATCATCATCATTCTCTAATCACCCCATTTAAACTGCTATTGTTGGCTTATTGACTTTTCTGGGAAAGCTCTTTCTACTTTCCTCCATTAATCCAGACTGTCTTGATCTGTAAGAATTTTACTGTTGTTCCTTGGTCTTAACCACTTATTTCCATATA